>NC_050072.1:131820052-132133887 GCF_009764565.3 Dermochelys coriacea
TTTTGCCCAAATGAGTCTCTAGCATAAAATCTAGGGGCTAACCTGGCATTCTTTTTGTTCTAATCCAAAACTTCCACTAAGAATAAAGTAACAATTTAAATTCAAGGACCTATGAACATGAATAAAACATATTGCTAATCTCCTACCCTGTTTGGTGCTTTTCACCTTGGATGAAGTCTCATGAGATTAGAATAGCTGAAGGCCAGCATATCTGAAGCATTCAAAGCCTCTGGGAGAATCAGCCAGCTTGTCCTGTTTTGTTCTGCAACGTGCTAACAATGGCTCTGCCCTAGACTGGAAGATCTGCAGACCAGCAACATAACTGTTCTGTAGGTTCTCTCTCCAGGCTTCCAGATAGTAGAAAGCTGAGTAGATGAGACACTTTTGTATATTTATTTTACATGGTTGGAAACTGCTGTGATATGTAATTTATCTTTGGCAGACATATTTCTGTATACACTACTATTAGATACATCCACTCCCTGTTAGAATTCATAGCCAAAACCTTTAAAGAACACAGTCATCCCTCTCCATTATTTCATTTGGGAGGATTTCTACAACAAAAAAAGCAACATCCAAGAGCTGCTGAAAGCTAAAAATTCTTCAGTTGTATTTTCTTTATTTTTGTTGCGTCAGAATAAGTCTGGTAGGTTTAAACTTTTCAAATGCATAACTACATTACTTAATACTGCTAGCATTGGAGTAGAGAGTTATGGAGAACTCTGCCTGGGGGCAGTCCTGTTTAACACCTCTGAAACTGGCTCCAACCAAGGAGTAAGGGTGAATCCTTATCTCCCCACTTTTAGAATTGGCAGCCATGTCCATTTCTGAGG
Organism: Dermochelys coriacea; assembly: GCF_009764565.3. Classification (NCBI taxonomy): domain Eukaryota; kingdom Metazoa; phylum Chordata; order Testudines; family Dermochelyidae; genus Dermochelys; species Dermochelys coriacea. The sequence continues at coordinate 131,820,886 of NC_050072.1, forward strand.
TGGTAAAAGGTAAGACAGTTTCTCTCTAGAAATCAAAAAGATTTTTACCAGACTTGGTAATTCTTTGGCTGGTCTTCAATGATAGCTGTAATATAGCTAATTTCCTCACGTAGGTCCTTTTTCAATGAATGCAGGAGAACTCTCCGGAAATGCCTAAAGAAAAATAAACACACACACACACCATGTAGGAGGTTTTTTTTTTTTTTTTTTTAAAAAGCTGGAGTAAATTCAGTTAAAAGTACTTTAAGAATTAAACCAATTTTTAAGAAAAAACCTAATTCTGAAGACGTATTCATTATTGGGTAGCTGGTAGTAACCAAAATAGGTAAGGTTACAAACATATTGCTATCCAGATCTTAGCAATTTTAAGTTTTTACTGAAGACTTGTATACTCCACACCTGTTGTAATTTCACTGAACATCGTCTTCCTGATATGAAAATAACTGGTATAAATCAATGCAATCATATTAATAGGAAAAATACACAGGCAAGTATTTGACAGTACCTATTGGTTGAGAAATCTAATTCTGTGAATTCAGAAGGCCTTACAAGTTTAGTATTTACTTTAAAATTAAACTGGCAGGTATTACAAAGGGTATTATAGAATTACTTCAGTAATATTTACTACAAAAAACTAGCAGCTAATATATTTAGCTATGATAAGAACTTCCTTTGAAACAAGCAGGAAATAGTTCCAGTCTTTTCACTAGGAATGTGTGTCATCAGAGAGACACTTTCAATAATCAGACGAAGGTTTTTAACCATCAGAGGAGTGAAGTTTTGGAATAGCCTTCCAAGGGAAGCACTGGGGGCAAAAGATCTATCTGGTTTTAAGATTCTACTTGATAAGTTTATGGAGGAGATGGTATGATGGGATAATGTGATTTTGGTAAGTAACTGATCTTTAAATATTCAGGGTAAATAGGACTAATCCCCTGAGATGGGATATTAGATGGATGGGATCTGAGTTACCCAGGAAAGAATTTTCTGTAGTATCTGGCTGGTGAATCTTGCCCATATGCTCAGGGTTTAGCTGATTGCCATATTTGGGGTCAGGAAGGAATTTTCCTCCAGGGCAGATTGGAGAGGCCCTGGAGGTTTTTCGCCTTCCTCTGTAGAATGGGGCACGGGTCACTTGAGGGAGGCTTCTCTGCTCCTTGAAGTCTTTAAACCACGATTTGAGGACTTCAATAGCTCAGACATAGGTGAGGTTTTTCATAGGAGTGGGTGGGTGAGATTCTGTGGCCTGCGCTGTGCAGGAGGTCAGACTAGATGATCAGAATGGTCCTTCTGACCTTAGTATCTATGAATATGATTCGTCGTGTCATCTTAATCAGTGGTGGTTTTTAATGGCTAGTCCTAATCTTGTTTGAAAGTTTAGACTATCAGATAGCATTTCCCAGAAATTAGCGATACTGCATCAAAATCTTAATTTATGAGCCTGCTGCAGCTTTCCAATAATCCCCAGCCTCCCAGAAAGCAAGCAAGGCCAGTCATATTTTGAATAATACACTGCCAGGATAGTTGAAAGAGAAATCAGGTAATCTAACCAGGAAATCAGCTAATTTTAATTAGCTTTACTTACCATACTGTGTAATTTGCAGCATTCAGTTCAATGGCATCCCCCGTTAGCTGAAAAGCTCTTTCACTCCTTTCATCCCGCTGCAGAACAGCCCGAAAGTAATCATAGACATCTCTGACTGGATAGATGACAGTGTGTTACCCAAAACAACTAGAAGAAATCCCGAATAGAGGATTTAAGACCGGCAACCCATTGATGCTACTTTGTGTGCGTCAAATACTATTCCCTAAAACCCTGTTTGAAGGTGTTTGGGCCTAACAGTCTGCATACTGATACAACAGCACTGTTTACTAGAATCATTGTGGTGGGATGCTTTACATCTCTCATACTAGAAAACTCCTAAAACATCTTTCAACACATCATGTAAATAATGTCCAAAATAGTTATGAGAGCACTAGGAGTCATGCTATTTCTTTACATTCTTGAGATCCATGATTGCATTTTCCTCTAGGCCTAGCCACACCATCCTAATTGCTTGCATTACCTGGAATGTGGCCATCTAGCAAGGAGTTTTAATACTTGCTTTATTTATCTATTTAATCCTATAATTTTTAAAAGATCATTTCTGAAAATTTGAAAAGAAACAGGAGGGTTTTGTTTTTGTTTTTAAAAAAGTGTGGGCACTCTAGGATGTGAAGGTTGTAAAGCAGGCAAACATTATCCTTGGAGATTTGAGAAACTCAAGGTTCTCCAGTCTCTAGAAAAATGAAAGTTTATGGAATTGTTCCTTTAAAAACAGGGACAGTATTAAGGCCATTTCCATACTTCAGTTTTTTTTAATTTCAATAATACCCAGTAATTTTGACAAAGTGAAATACCTAAGCTTTGTTCTAGGCTCAAGTTGGCTTACAAATAAATTCTCAAAAAACAAGTGTGTATGGTAATTTTACCTGATATATTTACCATTTTAATATTAAATTCTCAACATTTAAAATTCACTTCTAGAGGACTACAGGAACCTTAAAACATGTTTTTATATAGTTACTAGCAGTGACACCCAGCACAAAAGCATATATTATTGAAAACTAAACTCTAGCTTCAGTGATGACACTGACATATTACACAGATGTTTTCACCTTACCAAGGTTTAATTACACTTCACTTTTTTTAAACTTACATTTTTCACTATAGATGATCTGAACCACAGGATTTGGCCCATCATTTTGAGGTACTGATTCAATGTCCGCCCATTCTTTTCTGTGCCTGTAAATTTACATTTTCTTTTCAATGTTTTATTGGGAAAGACTATCTATGCCACCCCCAAAAAACCACATGTACTCAGTTGCACCATTCTTCATGGTGGTCATTATCTTTACCACAGAGTTGCAGGATACAGACATAAGTCATACAGCAAGTCACACGGCAAGTCACATCAGCGGGTCGCGTTGTAGCCTAGAGAGCGACCATGTTCCTTGATCGTGGAGAAACAAGGCGGGCGAGGCAATATCGTTTATTGAGGACCGCCCCCGCCGTGCTCTCAACACAGCTCAATGTCTGGACTAACAAGGGCCACTCTACCAGCCGCCCCAGAGCCCCGTCAGGTGCGTTGGCATGGGCGGGCAGGCAGGCAGGGATCTTGCGGCACGCCGTACGTGCCCGGCTGCGAAGCACCCTGCGCCGGCCTCCCCCCGCCGTAGCCTCTTTCCTTGTCGATCGGGTCTCCCCCGCGGCTGGGCCGCCCCCATTTTGAGCGGTCTCCGCTGACACCCAGCCACGAGACACAGGCTCACCAGCCAGACCCGGCGGCCTAGTGGGCCCCTCGCGGGACACGCCGCGCTGCGGCGGGCGCCCCCCGGCACTGGCGGGCGGACAGGGGACCCGCCTCCGCCCCCCGGCGCGGCCCAGGCCCCCGCGGGCTGCTCCGATCTCCGGGGGAAGGCAGCGGGGCGACCCGGCCGGAGAGCGACCGCTACCTGTACAGGAGGTAGCTGCCCGGCTCCAGGGGCTCCCCGTCCTCCAGCTCCGGCTCCTGCGGCTCCCCGTCCCGCGCCTCCGGGCCCTCCGCCTCCGCCATCGCCGCCAGCCGGGAGAGGGGAGGAACGCTTCCGGGAACAGCTCCGCACACCATAGAGAGGAGACCGGGGCTAGCTAGAGAGTCGCCTACGGGCGGTGCCCGCGAGACTCGGCCCTTCCGGTTCCTCCCCCCACCCCGCGAGGCCTATTGGCTCCAGGCAGAGCGGGGGGCGGGGCCTGGTCCTCACGGAGCCAAGACCTGGGCAGCACGAGGCCGCTCGGCTCCGGTTGGCCACCCCTGGTATATAGATATAAAACATGGGCTCTTGCAGGCACCCACAAGAAAATAGAGGCCTCAGTGCAGAAAAGGCAAGAAAATCATATTAAATACATGAGGAACAGCCTTCCAATACAGGGTTCAGAGTAGCAGCCATGTTAGTCTGTATCTGCAAATAGAAAAGGAGGACTTGTGGCACCTTAGAGACTAAGAAATTTATTTGAGCATAAGCTTTCATGAGCTACAGCTCACTTCATCGGATGCATGAGTGATCACTTAAGATGAGCCATCGGAGGGGGGGGGGTAGGAAAACCTTTTATGGTGATAATCAAGGTGAGCCATTTCCAGCAGTTAACAAGAAAGTCTGAGGAATGGGTGGGGGGAGAAATAACATGGGGAAATAGTTTTACTTTGTGTAATGACTCATCCACTCCCAGTCTCTATTCAATCCGAAATTAATTGTATCCAGTTTGCAAATTAATTCCAATTCAGCAGTCTCTCACTGGAGTCTGTTTTTGAAGTTTTTTTGTTGAAGTATTGCCACTTTTAGGTCTGTAATCGAGTGACCAGAGAGATTGAAGTGTTCTCCGACTGGTTTTTGAATGTTATAATTCTTGACGTCTGATTTGTGTCCATTTGTTCTTTTACCTAGAGACTGTCCAGTTTGACCAACGTACATGGCAGAGGGGCATTGCTGGCACATGATGGCATATATCACATTGGTAGATGTGCAGGTGAATGAGCCTCTGATAGTGTGGCTGATGTGATTAGGCCCTATGATGGTGTCCCCTGAATAAATATGTGGACAGAGTTGGCAACGGGCTTTGTTGCAAGGATAGGTCCTGGGTTAGTGGTTCTGTTGTGTGGTGTGTGGTTGCTGGTGAGTATTTGCTTCAGATTGGGGGGCTGTCTGTAAGCAAGGACTGGCCTGTCTCCCAAGATCTGTGAGAGTGATGGGTCATCCTTCAGGATAGGTTGTAGATCCCTGATGATGTATTGGAGAGGTTTTAGTTGGGGGCTGAAGGTGATGGCTAGTGGCATTCTGATATTTTCTTTGTTGGGCCTGTCCTGTAGTAGGTGACTTCTGGGTACTCTTCAGGCTCTGTTAATCTGTTTCTTCACTTCGCAGGTGGATATTGTAGTTGTAAGAATGCATGATAGAGATCTTGTAGGTGTTTGTCTCTGTCTGAGAGGTTGGAGCAAATGTGATTATATCGTAGAGCTTGGCTGTAGACAATGGATCGTGTGGTGTGATCTGGATGAAAGCTAGAGGCATGTAGGTAGGAATAGCGGTCAGTGGGTTTCCAATATAGGGTGTTGTTTATGTGACCATCGCTTATTAGCACCATAGTGTCCAGGAAGTGGATCTCTAGTGTGGACTGCTCCAGGCTGAGGTTGATGGTGGGATGGAAATTGTTGAAATCATGGTGGAATTCCTCAAGGGCTTCTTTTCCATGGGTCCAGATGATGAAGATGTCATCAATGTAGCGCCAGTAGAGTAGGGGCATTAGGGGACGAGAGCTGAGGAAGTGTTGTTCTAAGTCAGCCATAAAAATGTTGGCATACTGTGGGGCCATGCGGGTACCCATTGCAGTGCCGCTGATTTGAAGGTATACATTGTCCCCAAATGTGAAGTAGTTATGGGTGAGGACGAAGTCCCAAAGTTCAGCCACCAGGTTAGCCATTATCAGGGATACTGTTCCTGAACACAGTGCCATCCACAGCCTTAGAAACAACTCTGACATCATAATCAAAAAGGCGGACAAAGCAGGTGCTGTCGTCATCATGAATAGGTCGGAATATGAACAAGAGGCTACTAGGCAGCTCTCCAACACCACTTTCTACAAGTCATTTCCCTCTGATCCCACTGAGGGTTACCAAAAGATACTACACCATTTGCTCAAGAAACTCCCTGAAAAAGCACAAGAACAAATCCGCACAGACACACACCTGGAACTCCAACCTGGGGTATTCTGTCTGCCACCCAAGATCCATAAACCTGGAAATCCTGGACACCCCATCATCTCAGGCATTGGCACCCTGACAGCAGGATTGTCTGGCTATGTAGACTCCCTCCTTAGGCCCTGCGCTACCAGCACTCCCAGCTATCTTCGAGACACCACTGACTTCCTGAGGAAACTACTTGTAGATCCATCAGTGATCTTCCTAAAAACACCATCCTAGCCACTATGGATGTGGAAGCCCACTACACCGACATTCCACACAAAGATGGACTACAAGCGGTCAGGAACAGTATCTCCGATAATGTCACGGCTAACCTGGGGGCTGAACTTTGTGACTTTGTCCTCACCCATAAGTATTTCACACCACCCTATATCGGAAACCTACTGACCGCTATTCCTACCTACATGCCTCTAGCTTTCATCCAGATCACACCACACAATCCATTGTCTACAGCCAAGCTCTACAATACAACCGCATTTGCTCCAACACCTACAAGATCTCTATCATGCATTCCTACAACTACAATACCCACCTGCTGAAGTGAAGAAACAGATTGACAGAGCCAGAAGAGTACCCAGAAGTCACCTACTACAGGACAGGCCCAACAAAGAAAATAACAGAACGCCACTAGCCATCACCTTCAGCCCCCAACTAAAACCTCTCCAACGCATCATCAAGGATCTACAACCAATCTGAAGGACGACCCATCACTCTCACAGATCTTGGGAGACAGGCCAGTCTTTGCTTACAGACAGCCCCCCAATCTGAAGCAAATACTCACCAGCAACCACACGCCACACAACAGAACCACTAACCCAGGAACCTATCCTTGCAATAAAGCCTGTTGCCAACTCTGTCCACATATTTATTCAGGGGACACCATCATAGGGCCTAATCACATCAGCCACACTATCAGAGGCTCGTTCACCTGCACATCTACCAATGTGATATATGCCATCATGTGCCAGCAATGCCCCTCTGCCATGTATGTTGGTCAAACTGGACAGTCTCTAGGTAAAAGAATAAATGGACACAAATCAGATGTCAAGAATTATAACATTCAAAAACCAGTCGGAGAACACTTCAATCTCTCCAGTGACTTGATTACAGACCTGAGGGTGGCTATTCTTCAACAGAAAAACTTCAAAAACAGACTCCAGTGAGAGACTGCTGAATTGGAATTAATTTGCAAACTGGATACAATTAACTTAGGCTTGAATAGAGACTGGGAATGGATGAGTCATTACACAAAGTAAAACTATTTCCCCATGGTATTTCTCCCCCCAACCCCCCCACTGTTCCTCTGATATTCTTGTTAACTGCTGGAATTAGCCTACCTTGCTTGTCACCATGAAAGGTTTTCCTCCTTCCCCCCCCTCCTCCGCTGCTGGTGATGGCTTATCTTAACTGATCACTCTCCTTACAGTGTGTATGATAAAACTCATTGTTTAATGTTCTCTGTGTGTGTATATAAATCTCCCCACTGTATTTTCCACCGAATGCATCCGATGAAGTGAGCTGTAGCTCACGAAAGCTTATGCTCAAATAAATTTGTTAGTCTCTAAGGTGCCACAAGTCCTCCTTTTCCTTCCAATACAGAAGCTATTCCTCAGTGTCCCAATGGGAGGGGAGCCCCAGCTACCTCAGGAGGAAGGACACTGGTCTTGTGATAAATGTGGAGACCCAAGTTCAAATTTTGTGTGATTTTAGGAAAGTTGCATAGTCTGCCTGTGCCTCTGTTCCCCATCTGTAACATGGGGATAATAGCGGTGCCCTGCCGCACAGGGGTGTGATTATGGCAAAACTTCCAGAGTGATTGCTGGACACTTCAGTGATGGGGGCCATGTCAGTTGATAGATCATGGCTTTCCCCGAGGAGAAAGTGTTTTTTAAATCCCTCCCACTACCCAGAAGCCTGGGTAGGGAAGTAAGGACAGCAGCATTTCAGTGGCCCAGGAAGACAGGGATGAGGTCGCAAGTGACCCCCACCAACAGCAAAACCCCAATGGCAGCCAGTATAGCACACAGATACCCCCTGTATCACTTCCAAGGGTGGAGCCAGGCCTTAGGAGCTCCCCAGCAGCCGCAGCAGCATGTCACTCCTTACAAGGCTCCATAGCAGCTTGGCAGTGATGTTGATAGTGGGGATGGAGCCGGGCCTCTGGATTGGGGGGGTTCTAAGTGGCAGATGATGGTGCCTGGTGGGGTGGAGTTCTGGGGTAGCTGGGTGTGTAGGGCATTAGATGTAGTCTAGGCAGGGGTGGGCTGTGATGTCTGGGGGTTGTTGTTCACTGGTGGTGTTCACTGTCTAGTGTGTGTGGATTGCTGGGGTGTGTAGCATGCCAAGGGTTGTGTGTGTCTGTGCTGCGTCACCAGTGGAGTGGGACACTGTTCATTCAGAAGGGGTTCAAAGGGTTAATTCTAATGTTTGTAAAGCGTTTTGAGGTCCCTCAGTGAAAAGTGATATAGAAATGCCAAATATTATTTTATAGTGAATTCAATCTACAGAAGGGAGATAAATCCTTGAGCACTGGGGAGAAGATCCATTTAAGTATATTCCATATGAAGGCCGAAGCATAGTGTAGGGTACCAAACTGGGAGCCAGGGACAGCAGGGCCTGATTCTCCATTGCCATGCACCTTGTGTGGTCATTTACACCAGTGCAAAGTGAGGTGGGTGTAAAATGCTACTTCACTTTGCACTGATAAAAATGATAATACAAGGCGTAGCGCAATGGAGACCCTGGGCCCTTGGTTCCATTCCAAGCTCTGCCATTGAACTAATGCACATCGTTGGTCAGATTACTTGTGCCTTTGTTTCCCCTCCCATTCTTCATCTGTCTTGTCTATTTAGACTGCAAGTGCTCTGGGCCATAGATTCTCTCTCACACTGGGTTTGTTCAGCACATAGAACAATGGAGTGCTCATCTCAGTAGGTGCCTATAGGCACGACTGTAATACAAATAATATAATGTAGTAAGGGACTAACCAGTGTAATGTAAAGAAAGGCTGTTCTGAACTATAGGATTATGAATAGATACACAAAGAAAACAAAACACCATACAAAATGGGAGAGCGGATAACCCGAAATAGCTAAAATAATTGTTACAAAATGCAGAATATAAAATAATAAAACATGAACTCCAGAAAAACAAGAGATAAAAGTTATAGACAGCACTGAGAAAATGTAACATACGCTGGAAGAGAGTGATACAAGGGATGGAGAAAAATTTCCATTATGCAACTGACATGACACAGTCAAGAGAAATGGAACATAAGCATGGGGAAACATGCAAAAGCACATAGAAATGCAGAAGGAGAAAAATGAGCACAATCAAAATAATTCTTGGTTTTTAGACAAAACCAGAGAAATATAAAGAAAATATAAAGCAAAATAGAAGTAGAGATATTGAATCATGCAATGATGTTATTGGGCCAGATCCTGAGCTATGCTGCTTTACACCAGCTGGGGATCTGGCTCATTACACTTTGGGATAATGAAAGATGACACATGCAATGACATTTCAAAATCAAAAATGAATGACATGAAGAAGTTAAAAGTAATAGATCCTACAGAGAGGGAAAGGCAGCGGAAAATATAAGGAGGATATTATGGATATGGAACCATAGAAATTTAATTAGAATATTATTACATCATCCAGTTTTTCTCTGCCAATACCACTGCTTCCTACAGTATGTTTCCTATTTTAGAAGTCCTAAGCAAAAGGGTTTCCACTTCTTCCCTGGGGAGACTATTCTACAGCCTCATGTACCACTTTGTCAGGCTTTTCGTGATGCTTGGACCACATTTTCTTTTTCTTAACTGCATCCCTCTGTTAGGGAGCTTATTCCTTCACCTGCTTACTTCCCTGGTCCTTCTCGCATGAACAGAGAGCAACAATCCCCGAAGTCTGAAGATGCAAACAATTCAATGTTTATTGGGGTGAACTTTCAGCAAGTGATGATTCCAATTTCCTTCCTTAGTGTCCCCCTTCCCAGCTCTGACACCACAGAGCCTTGCCTGTGTCCCTGTTCCCATTCCCATTCCCCCCTTTAGCTAAACATAATTCCAATTCCCCACCCCCATTCCCTGTTCCCATTCCCCCTCTTACTTCCTGATTGACTGCAGACTAATATAGTAACACTTGAGTTCTGCTTAGCTATACCTTAACCAATCATTTTACTGAAATTTAAGTAACCAATCCTAACATATTGTATCATGATTATTTAACCAATTATATCCCACCACCTTAATTGGTTTAAACCCAACAAAATTAATTATACAGCAGACAGAAACAATCACAGAACCAGACAGAGATTATACAGACAAACAATAGGGAAGTGGAGACTACAATGATAGAACAACAAAGAAATGAGGATTTCACATCCCGGCTATTGAAAGTGAGTTCTTGCCAGACAGGATGCTATCAAACTAAGTTTTCTTTAAATCTTCTAGGCTCTTCCCTTTCTCTTGAGGTGATAGGAATACAATCCTGTCCTGATAATGCCTAACAGCCCAATAGCACCTTATTTCAATGTGACTAGTTTGGAATGTAAGGATGTGACCCTACACTTCCCAGCTTATGGCTGCCCCTGCTGCTTAGCCAAAGGTCTTAGCCTAAGAACATGGCCTTAGACTATCATAGTGAGAGAAGGCCTATAAACAAGCAGACTGTGATTTTGATTCTTGTTTTGTACCTCTATAACTAGCTAAGTGATAAGAATACACCTAAATTCTTAAAGTATAGACCTTTGCAGACAGGCCTGAATATATATATCCTAACATGCTCACATTCAGTTATACCCTCATCTCTCACATTTATTTGAATCTACCACTGCAGGTTTTTACTGGGAATTGAGGGATATAGCGTCTAACCATGTTTATTCTTTCATGATCATTCTGCTTCTGGCAGAACTAACACCCCCCCTCCCCCCCCGGATGGTGAGCATGTTGTATATAATGCATACTTTGCTCATGTCTATACAATCATTGCTAAATGTTTATGTTGTGCAAACTGGTCAGGTGACAGGCTGCAGTAGCAGTTTAATTCCGCTGGATGGCACAGCTGGACTACCCACATACCCACTTTCTCTTTCCAGACTCTATAATGGTGTGAGACCATATCATTATCAGCATTAACTACAAGGGATACTCTGTCCAGAATGAATGTTGTCATAGAATATCAGAGTTGGAATGGACCTCAGGAGGTCATCTAGTCCAACCCCCTGCTCAAAGCAGGACCAATCCCCAATTTTTGCCCCAGATCCCTAAATGGCCCCCTCAATGATTGAACTCACAACGACCCTGGGTTTAGCAGGTCAATGCTCAAACCACTGAGCTCTCCCTCCCTGTTGTCAGACTAGGAAATATGGGGAGGTGTTATTTAAGAAGCAAAACACTGACAGTCTCATGACCATCTAGCTGCATAATGAGGGCCTGATCTAAAGCTCTTGAAATCAATGTGACCTTCATTGACTTCAGTGGACTTTGAATCCGCCCCTAAATTCTAAATCTGTCTCCTGCACTCATCGTATTCAAAAATCACGAGAGACTTAAAAATCATGAGATTTAAAACAAATTTTGAGTTCATTTTATTTGTCTTCTGGTTCCTGAGTATTTAAGGTGCACTCGGATCATATTTTCAGTCTCTGCAACCATGAAGGCTAGAAACTTACTGAAAAAACCCATGAAAGCTGAGATTTCCAGCTAATAACAGAATTCCAGGAGCAGGGCCCTTAAGAAAAACACCAACTATTTCAGAGACGCGATAAAGTTGTGAAAGGTAGCACCAGAGACTGGGAACAAACAATGGAGAGGTGCGCTGATGTTATTCAGACTCTTAAAATATGTCCTAATAGTCCGGTGGCAATTATGATGTGCATAATAGTAGCACCCAGAAACCCCAAGACAAGACAGAGCTCCATTGTGGTAGGAACTATCCATACATGTAGCAAGACAAGCCCTGTCCCAGAGAGCTTACAGTCAAAACAGATAAGACAAAGGCTAGAAGGGGAAAAAGAGGCAGAGAGAAAGGAAGTGAATTTTTGAAGGCCACATAGCTCATCAGAGGCAGAGCTGGGAATAGAATATAGGCTTCCTGGCTCCTAGTCCAGTGCTCTAGCCACTAGACCCCATCTGAGAAGCTATATATATATCTTGTGGTTATTGCATGCTCTATGCCATGCAGTAGATAACTGACAGGAACATTATAAATGATGCTGGCACTGTTTGTTAGACCATATCGCCACAAGCTCTATCTAAAACCACGTGTGGTCAGGAGCATGCACCATCCAATTAACATTAGATTTCCTAAGTTAATGCTCTAACCTACAACAATGTCCATGTCTATTCATACAGTTCTATAGTCAGTCCTTAAAAATGCCTCTACTGGGGTAAGCTGTCATTTATACCCTTCCATTTCCCTCTTATAGTGATCCTGTCTCCCTCCCTGCCCCCATCTCTCTCCATCCCCACCTTCCTTTCCCAAACCATCCATGTTCCCTTACTATCCCTCCCACCTCCCCAACACCACCAGCCCCCCCCAGTCCCACCCAAACTCTTCTCCAATGCTCTGCCATTCCAATCTCCTCCGCCATAGCCCATGAATCTTCCCTTCCACTACTACCCGTTTCTCCGTTCTCCTCCATCATTGACCCCCTCTTCCCCACATTAATTACATCACACACACGCTGGGCTCATCTTGGGCCATCAGTTGCAGAACAAGACACCTATATTCTGGGGGAGCAGGGAATTCTAATTTCCCCCCAAACACAATCCACTTGCCCCTTTGATGTTCCAGGCATAAAACATGAGATTTTCTAATTTATATAAAAGAAACCTGACTCGGGCCAAAGTAACCTGCTTTGAAAAACAAGCACATCTTTAATCCAAATGGAAGCAGCTTCCATAAGCTTCTTTGACCCAGAGGGCCTGAGTCCACTTTGCCTGTGTGTGGCACTTCCACCTACACAGAGTGCTAGCAGCTTGGAATGGTCCTGCTTTCCATTCATTTTGCACAGGAGTAGAGAGATGCCCATGCAGAGAGATGCAGCAGGCAAGAGAGAATCAGTCTCACCATTTTTATACTCCACATGTCAACTTTATTTCCAAGTGACACATCTGATCACAGATGTCGCCAAGTGGATGCATTTTAGGCGGCCCTTGGCTGGAGAAGCCAGAGCTCACTGCACACTCCAAACTTTTATGACGCATTTCTTTTTACAATTGAACAGCCCTCCTTTGGCAGAACACAGTGAATCTAAGTCCCGTTAGGAGAGCGGGACTGGCTACAATAACTGCACTGTTATCAAAAAAAGAAGTCAGCACAGAGCAGATTTTTGCTGAGATCTCCTTGTCAGGGACTTCCAGGAAACGCAATTTTCACAAAAATGACAGCACAATTAATGTAGTTAGTTAGTCTCCTTTGCAGAACATTCAGGACCTAGGAAAGATTGGATTCCAATCCTGGCTGAAGCTCTGCTTGGCAATAGGACTCGTGAAACTATGGATACTGGATTTCCAGGAACTGGCCCCTCTCAGAGGGATTCTCTGCATATTTATTTTGCTAAGAGAAATAATCTGAGTTCCAGGTTTTTATCCTGATCTCGAACAGCTGCACAAACTGAAAGTAAAAAGAGCATAGCAACAATGCCATAAGAGCGCCGCAGTTTTCCTGAGGTAAGGGGAAAAATCATCACTGGTGTGGATTTCTTGGTTATCTAGCAGCATAGGATGCAGTGATGCTGAGAAAGATGCAAAGAGCTGTCTGCAGCCCGTAAAGGGCTGAAATGGAGAACGGGATCAGCAAACCGTTTGATTGCTGTTATGAACTGGATTGTTTAAACAGATGGAGTTGGATGCTGGAAAACAAATAGTCTGTGTGTTGCTGGGCTGTACAGTCTGGCATTTTGAATAGACGAGGTTTCCAAAATGCATTTGTGTGAATTTAAATGAGGTTGTTTCGCTCCATAAGAGACTAAAAGTTTGTAATGTATTCCAGTCATTGCTCAAATCCCAAGCATCTCCACCCATTTTGAAATTCATGGACAGTCCTCATAGTCAGAGGTGGCCAGCTAAGCTTTCAAAACAACTAGGGGTGCTACCATAAAACAAATATTTACTGTTACCACTATTTGAAAGTTCTAAACTTACTTTGGGCATTGCAAATTCAGTGCATGATAGTGTAATATCATCACCGACGGCAGACACAACATTCCAATATGTGGAGAAAGTAAATGTCACCCCCATCCTCCAAAATTAGCAACTCTAGCCTTATTTCTGGCTGGAAATTTTTACTCAATCAGATTCTTAGTTTTGACTTAAGTAGGAAAAGAAATGGTCCATTGTATTAAAGGCACTGAACTGAGTTCTGTTGTGCTGTGGATGTAGATATTCTGGGTTTACACCAGTCTAACAGAAGGTAGAATTTGGCCCACTATATATGTGCACTATGTTTCCTGTGCACTTCAAGCACTGCAGTGAACTACCAGAACACGTGGCTTGATTTCTAAAAGTGCTGAGCACCTAGGCCGTATCGCCAACCCCAAAGCATTCAAAAATCATGAGACAGGCCTAAAAAAAAATACATTTTGTGTTCTTTGCCTTCTGGTTTCTCAGCTTTCAGAGTGGACTCACGTTTTCAAAATCTTCTCTGCAGTGATAAAGATTATTTGAAACCTACGTTTTTAAAAACAGAAGCTGAGATTGGCATGTATTCATGTGACATCAGGAGCTGCGGCTTTAATAAAAATGTCAAATCCACAAGGCATGTAATAAAAATCCAGTGTTGCCAACTCTCGCCAAGTCACCCGTAGGAGCCTAACTTCAGGCACCCATTTTTAAAAGTCATGACATAGCATATTTAACTGTTTTCCCCCTCACTTCTCGAGGGAACACAGTGCCAGATTTCCAAGAGTGCTCAGCAGCCAGCAGCTCACACAGAATAACAGGAGCTGTTGAGGCACTGAGCACATTTAAAAAAGGCTTCAGAGTAGCAGCCGTGTTAGTCTGTATTCGCAAAAAAGAAAAGGAGGAGTTGTGGCACCTTAGAGACTAACAAATTTATTTGAGCATAAGCTTTCGTGAGCTACAACTCACTTCATCGGATGCATACCGATGAAGTGAGCTGTAGCTCGCGAAAGCTTATGCTCAAATAAATTTGTTAGTCTCTAAGGTGCCACAATTACTCCTTTTCTTTTTTTTTTTTAAAAAAGGCTGGTTCATTTAGGTATCTAAATGGGAGCTCAGCTCTTTTGATAATCTGGCCCTTACTATTGTGAGACGAAGCACAAAGGTGTGAATGCCCCAAAGGAGTTAGGTATCCAAGTTCCAGTTTCAGGCACCACTGACATGCAAACAACTGCAGCTAAAATTCTATAGGTGCCTAACCTCACTCAGCTCCTAAGTTCCTAAGTTCCTTAGACACTTATGTTTCTGCCTCTGAGCATGCGCATTGCTGCCTCCGTGTAGGTGTCTGGGTGCTTAGCTCCCATCTAAGCCGGGTCTCTGAGACAAGTTCACAGTAATGACAAACCCTTATAACATTTAACCCCGTGGTTAGGGTACTCACCTGGCAGTCTTACCATGCCACCCTTACTGCTCCACTGTGGCTAGATGGCGCTGCCTTCAGAGCTGGGTGCGCAGCCAGCAGCTGCTTCTCTCTGCTCTTCCTTCAGAGCTCACCCCACCCCAAATACATTCTGTGCCCCCCAGTCCGAGAACTGAAAACAGCGGTGCGAGCCGCATGGCAGGGGACATGAGCAGCGCCTGTGGGAACATGAGCAGCCTGGTGGCGGGAGGCCTTCCTGATTGGGGAAGGGTGGCTATGGGGGGGCTAAGGCAAATTTTGGGGTGACTATAGCCCCACAAGCCCCCCCAGCACTGCCCCTGTTGGTGTGGGCCCTGAGTCGCTGTAGATTGAATAGGCCCCCCATACAACCTGAACTGGATGTGTACACCTCCATCAAAGTCCTGCATGGGCTGGAGCCGTTACAAATCCTTGTCTGGTGCTGTCGGTGACAGTGAAAGCTTCTGATGAGTCAGCACACTCCATCACCCTGGCCACTGTGGAGTAAGTAGGTAACAGCAATCATCTTCTCCGGGCCACTAAATGTATGAAGGAGTTTCCATAGGCCCTAGCAATTCATTGTGTCAGAGGCCTTGATCAGGTAATTAAAGTCCCCCCACTCGGGAGGAAATTCATAATTCTGTATTCAGTGCTGGGTTTGAATGATGTGTGCTAAATAAGGTCTAAGGCCACATATTGAGTGATGATAATAGAGTTATTGAATAACTACCTATTCACTGAAGGAGGCTGGATCCCGTGGAAAAATAGTATGTGATCATGTAATTAAAGACTGTTTCATAAAATACATGCAAGTAAGGGGGCTCCATTAAGTTTGCACAGGCAGCCTTAATTCTGGCATTTCCTAACTTTAGAGTGCTGAACTTTGTAATGTTAATATGCTTTGAATGTAGTGTTTTTGGATGTTTTATATTAATATTAACTGTTGTGCACAATGAAAATATTAATGAGGAATTCATTTGAATGTGTTTTGTTAACAAACAGAAAGGTACAAAAAGTCTAACGCCCTCAAGAGTAAGCAGATACGGTATCCTTGTAAGCAGATATGGTTGAAGACATTTTGCTTTCCATCCCATATCTCAAATATAAAGGTATTAGACCATTTAAATATTAATCTTAGTATATGAAATAGGTAAGGCTTGATCTACACTACAGATGTATGTTGATAGGGTCTACCAGCGGACCTCCTGGTGTAATTTGCCTCCAACAGCTTTGAAACCTTCTAGTTTCCCATTCATCACAATGCGGAGATGTGTGTCCTCTGGCTCAGTCTGGTACCATGCAGGAGATCCAGCATTAACAAAATGGCATCTCTCACTGCCATTGAAACAGGGACAGGGATGACTTAACTGTTTCCATAGTTCATTTCTTAAAGAGGCATAGGCCAAATCCTGGTCCTGTGTCATGTGGTAATAAGAGGCCATGGCCCAATATAGCCTTGGGACCCAGATGTACATTTTTTGAACTGGGGCAATGCATTGTAAGTGAAAGGGGACTTCTCGGTTCAATTTAAACAAATGTTTAAGTCTGGACAGTGGGATTATTTTTGTGCATGCTTCGTAGCTACTTTCTGTATATCTTCCATAATTCATTCCAGGCCAGACTTGCAGACACACTGGATCCAGGCAAAGCAACTGGGACTGAACTGTTAGTTTGGCCCTGTATTTCATATCTTATGTGGAATTACAAAATACAGGCCTCACACCTCCTGCCTTGCACCTTGTGCAGCCAGTGGCACTGGAAATTTTTTAGTAATTGGGGTGCTGAAAGCCAGCCCCCTTACACCTGTCTGCCCCCCCCCGGCCTCCCCGAGCTGAGGCTGGGAGCAGGGCTGTGTCTCTGGGAGTGGGGGAACCGGACAAGGAGTAAGGGGGCCAAGGACATAGCTGGGGGCAGGCGTGGGGCCAGAAGCAGAGCCTCGGGCAGGGGCCAGCAGCCAGGACACCACGTGCGGGGCCAAGAGCAGAGCCCCATCTGTGGGGCCAGCCGTGGGGCTCTGGGAGTGGAGTCCTGGGAGCAGGGGACTGGGCGCAGGGCGGGCCTCAGGAGAGGGGGCCTGGGAGTGGGGGGTGGGGCCAGGCACAGGGAGCGGGGCCCCAGGAACAGAGCCCTGGGCGTGAGGCCAGGACTAGGGCTGGCAGCTGGGACCCAAGTCCCAGATGAGGGGTTGAGGGGTGGAGTGTGGGCGGAGGGCCGGGAGCAGGGCATAGGCATGGGAAGTACCCCCAGTTTTATACATGGAGCCAGTGGCTGGGAAGCGGGGAATGGAGCCAGGGAGTGGATCCCCGGGTGTGGGGTCAGTGGCCACATACAACCAGGGGGTGCTACAGCATCCCCCGCAACCCTACGTCCCATGCCAATGTGTGCAGCCCATTATACCATGCAAAGGGCATGTAAAACACGCCCACATCAGCAGGCTAATATTTCAGCCCTATGCTGCACAGATGTAGAACATGGTGGCAAACTCACTGGGCAACATTTGCTGCTGCTGCAACCAGCTTTCGTGGAGCAGAGTTGAGAGGGGGAGTCACAAAGGAGCCGGTCGCAGCTCCACGGTTCTAAGGCCAGTTTGAGGCCAGCCAGGCAGAGATTAGAGCAACCTAGTGGGTGCTCTAATCCTCTCCAGCTGGTGATGTCCACAAGGGGGTCTCTAGGCACTGTCTTGATAACAAGGACAAGTAATAATACATGGTTTCTGATGGGGCGGATAGAGGTATTTCTCACTCTTGTTGTTAGACCGAGTTCTCAGGCTAATAAGTGTTAGGTAAATTGTCAGGCTCTGGTCATTTACACCTGTGTACAGTGAGTACAAATCAGAATCCTCTGCTCAGCGACACAGGTGTTTTTACAGGTATTTTACACCCATTTTTCACAAGGGTCAGTGCCTAGGAGGTTCATGTCAGTGGAGAATCAGGCCCTGTCTAGGTTGTTAGTGTGCTTAGCAGGCCTGGCTTCTGTCTGAAACGTATGTAGCAATGATATCAGCTAAGTGCATCTCAGTGTTCCACTTGGTACTAATTTTAACTGCACTTTTGTTGACAGCACGTATGTTTCTAATATTTGCCCCTCACTCTGTGTTCGATTTAGCCAGTCCATCCACCTCCAAGGTATCTTTGGTTCAAAATGCTGCTCTGATGTCTACAGAAGAACACAGTCCTGTCTAGATACTGAACCAAACACTGAGCTTGGAAAACAGTCCTTGATGGAGCCTCCTTCTGAGCAGCTGTGGCCATTGAGAAAAACAATGACAGAATGGGAAAGCACACCAGGAATTACTGAAGCTGTAGGAGGAGCTGGTATCCCTGATAACAGGCCTTGACCACCACTTGGCACTCTGTGTGCCTGGCAGCACAGCATGATTCGAATTGGAAGGAAGAAACTTTGGGCATCTTTCTTCTGCTTTATGGCCTTCTTTTTTCTTCTTGTTACACTCCAGGTACTGTTAATCCTCAGATTGGGTAGCTGAAGAGTTCTAGTTGTGGAAGGGAGGGAAAAGAGATGCATGTGGTTGCACTCCAACTGTTACACAATTCCGGCAGGACAAAGATGTCATTAAAGGCCCTAAATATTTTCATTAATAAATAACACTTTAAGAAGAATCTTTGTAAAGAATTTCTACCAGTTGTGTACTTCACTGAGAGCACAGGGCTAGAGGGAAAAGGTAAATGAATTAATAACTTCCTTACAAAATAAGGAGAAAAGACAAAACCCAAGGGCAAAAAATCAATGTGGGTAATAAGGGCTTAGAAAACTTTCAGTAATACTAATCATATATAAAAAATGAAGACAAAAGGCCACGATTACTTTAAAGTCTGATCTTTCTACTTTTTAAAATTATTATTTATAGGCATTCATCAGTAGCCCTTCTCCTCCAGACAAATGAAATTTTGAGGCATGTTTAAAGATGTCTAAAATCATTAATAATTTTGGACTGAGCTACTAACTGCAAACTGTGGCCAGGAAGCCCTGATACAGTTGACAGAGTTGAGAAAGTGTTCTCAGAGCTGGGCGTCTCCTGGAGCATTGTCTCCAACGCATGGTCCTTTGATCATAATATCACAAAACTCCTAAATCCCAGCTGTTTGGACCTGCAGCCATTCCATAGTAGCCCGGGGCTTGTCATCTCCCATGAGGTAGGCAGGGCCACCTGTTCAATACTTGGACAGTAGACCACCAGGGAAACCTAGGCGCTGCCACGAATGGTGATGGTGACTCAGTAAGTGGCATTCTTCCTTCCAAGTCTGTACTGACCCAATGGCCATTTATGGTGGTAGGAAGCACAGCATTAGGCCAGCAAAAAAGTCTGATATGAAAGATAAATATGTTCATCTTTTTCCATAATATATAAATAAACATACCCATTGCAGAGTATATTTAATTAGCACATCTTTGGGCAGCAGAAAACAGGCCCATTCCTCCTGCAGTATCTTCAGGGCAGTTTCTCCTCTTCCCCTGGAGGAGGCTGGGGCTTCATTTCCCCTTTCCCACCCCAGAATTGTTCTCTTTGTCCTGCATTTTGCTGATTTTCTTCTCCTGAAGTATGAGCCCCTCCTCCCCACCCTCCAGGGTCTCTCTCAGTCTGCTGTATGCCCACTTACTTCCACCCAGAGCAGCTGGGAGGGGAGCAGTGGGACTTGGCTCTGCCCCACAGCATGCCAGCCAGCACAGCTGAACCAGCTTGGAGGTATCTTAATTTGCTGCTGGTTTAGACCAGACTGGCCTTTATTAATAGATAGCAACCTTGGCTCATGTAAGTCAGTCTTGGCTTGCCAACAGACTTCTCTAGGCTGCAATCTCAATAGCTCCCACAAGCTAAGCAGGTTCATTTGGTCCGGCCAGGAGTTGGATGATATAATCATAGATATCAGAGTGTATCCCTCCGCCCTGCCCCCAACTATTAAGCACTCGTCCTTCGCCCTGTGCACAAAGAACCATTTACAGTGTGTAACATAACAAGGTTTTAGTGATCCTACAAAACCAGGGGCAATTTTGTATATTCTTGAGCGCCTCTTCTCTTGTATTTTCACTGTTGACTGACACATCCCTTTTTTAGAGCATGCCTGTAACAGGCAGGGTTTGGGAGACTAGATGTCCTGTTTTTAAAGGGACAGTCCCATTTTTTGGGACTTTTTCTTATATAGGCGCCAATTACCCCCCCATCCCCTGTCCCATTTTTTCACAGCTGCTATCTGGTAACCCTAGGCAGGGCTAATTTTAAAAATGGGCCTTCCTCCATTTTGTAAGTCTTTATAAGACAGACAGCAGAAGGTATATTATAAACTATGGTGCCCTCACCAGTTTCAAGGTGAATAAATTACTTTTTCTACTTAAATTCCTTTTATAGTTTCAAATGGGTATAGTATTTTTCACTTCTATACTAAAACAGCCATGAAGTGCTGCTTAATGCTACTAAACAGCTGCCAAAGTCTCCCAAAAGATGGCTGCATTTCACTGACAAACACAAGGAAATTAGCATCTGCTTGCCAAACTGTACGTCCCTGGCCATGCAAGTTATGATATATGTGTTTTTCTCCAAAGGTGGTTCTTGAACTGGGCAAGTCTGAAAGGAAGATAAAAGTCTCCAGTTTACAAGATGGTTCATTAAAACTGGAGGAGCAGTGGAAACATGCATATCAGTTTTTTAATAAACAGGAACTCTACAGCAATACCAGGAGAGTTTTAGATGCGGACAGATACCCTATCCTGCTCTGGTGGTCCCCGCTGACTGGCGAGACTGGGAGGTTAGGTCAGTGTGGACAGAATGTCTGTTTCTTTACTATCAAGAGGACCTACCAGCATAATCACATGACAAAAGCCTTTCTCTTCTATGGTAAGGAACTGAGTCATTTTAAATGAGTGAGTTCCCTCCCCTCTGCTATTTCTCTGTTATAGATCAAGTACAGAGCAACTGTAACCCGCCACAGCAGAAGTTGTTAAAGTCTGTCTGGTGACAAAGTGCACCAGCAAGTATCTCCACTTGCACCTAAAGTGTAGTTCTACTCTGAAAAGTGATCCTGGGAAATGGCATTGTGGAATTTACTTATGCATTGTCTCTGGCTGACTTCTAGATCAAATGTGCTCAGTTTACATGTGACATGGACGTTCTTCTCCCTGCCGCCCTGAAAAGCCAGCCTCAGATCTGAGAGTCAAGCTTGTTTCTTTTCTAGCCTCGCCAATTTGTCTTATGTGATACCAGCACCATTCCCTTCCATGCCAAAGGGGTGACTAGTTGACTGTGAGTGGAACTCAGTAAACAATTACCATTGACGATGCCCAAAGAGTAGAATCTACCTCTCTCTCTGAGCAGTGTTGGCTCTGCAGGGTAGCAGAAGTCAAAAGCAGAAACAACATTTTTGCCACAAACGTAAGCAGATATAACTTGAAGTGCATCAGTTAAAAAGCTGCAATTTTTACAGAGTTTCTTTTTAGAGAAAAACTGAATTTTATGCATTTAGTGCGAGGAAGATTTTTTTATTCTCTGACTGTAAGCATCCATCAACTAAAATACCTGATATTAGAAGATTATTTCTGGGTTCAGTACCTTCATTAGCTCAGGGGGGCACGTGCTTTTTTTTTTTTTAACAAAATGTGAACTACAGGAAACAAATGGCTTTTGATAATCAGTGAGCTTTATTTATTTATTGCAAACTTTCCACCTCTTCCATTCTGAGAGCTCTAAATTACACCCAATTCCAAAGGGTAAGTAGGTCAGTTTAGTCTATTAGTGAGCCTGTGCTGAAGCATGAATGGGAAGAAAAAATAGCAAAGGAATCAAAAGCTGACCCATTTTAAATAAAAGGAAACCAAAGCTTACATCACATGGATACTATAAAGTCTGTGATATTTCTGGCCTATGACAGTGCTTCTGTTTGCCATCTCCAGCTCTAGCAGAAGTACAATTTGCTCATTGTACCAAGCTTGAGGAAATGATTAAATATACTTAATTAAACTGGAATGAATATATTAGCAAAAAGACCCTCCAAGTACTTTTTTTTAATCACGATGACAGTGCACATTTTGAAACCTTTTGAAAGGCAAATTCAAAAATGTTAGTTTTTAAAATAGCAGGGAATGATCTATCACTGCCAGTAAAGGCAGACTCAAAGCTCGTATATTAAATGCGAAAAAGAAACCCTATATTAATGCAAGGCTGTTACATATTTAAATACAGCAAAGTTAAGGAATGCATAAAGCAAGCTCTCATATTAGCATTAACTTGCCTTTATTGTACATTCTGGATAAGCTTTTCAGAAGGTCAGCCATCTCCTGGAGGGTGCAGTTTGCTCCTGTGAAGTTTGCACCTCCCATTGTCTTATGGGTGGAGATCTGGGTGTTTGCATCTCAAGATCTCAACCTACAGGCCACTTGCAGCCCAATCAGCACAGAGCTGTGGCCCACGTGACATCCTCAGGCCTACATACGGGTAGTATTGGATGCAGCCCACAATGGTAAATAGGTTGAGAACCACTGCTCTAGATATCTGCCAGGGAATTGCATCCCCAAGGGAGAAGCTTCCCTGCTCTGCCTCTGAAATTTTTGCCTATGGATATTCAGAAGGTTTTGTGCCTTAAAGTAAAAGAAGAAGGTGCTTTAAGGTGGAATTGTTTTACTAGCAATACTTGCTTTTGTTTACGGCGAATCATCCCTGTTTACTCTCCCAGACATCTTGTGTGGGTGATGCCTCTACAGAGGCGCTGCTGACCTGTCATTTTTGTTCTTTGAAAAGTATCACACAGAGGCCCACTTCTCTCCTCAGAGTTCAGGGTTCTGTTCAAAGGTGAAGTGTTGCCTCCAACAGTGGATTTTACTCCTGCCCTTGGGAGGGTTTCCAGGCAGTTCCTTTTTAAAAACTGGGATCACAGCATTTACATTTGCAGGGAGAGCTCCTGCTTCCTCTGGATTTAGGAGCCAACTAAGGGTATGTCTCTACTGCAATCAGAGATGTGACTGAAGCTAGGGTAGCCATTCTGCCTAGCTTTAATCTAGCTAGAATGACAAAAATAGCGGTATAAATGTGGAGGCACGGACCCCAGCATGGGCTAGTAATGTGACTATGTACCTAGGGTCCCATGTGTGCTGAAACCCGTGCTGTTGCATTTATATTGCTATTTTTAGCCACACTAGTGCAAGGAAAGCTAGCTCAGGTATATCTCTCTTAGCTTCCGACACACCCTGAATTGCAGTGGAGACAAACCCTCAGAATGTTCTGCCAGAAGCCAAGGCAGCGGCTGCTGAAGTGAACCTCTTGGCAGAGGAGGGTGTCGCAACTACCAAAGCTGCAGACATGAAAATTTGAAGGGTATGTCTACACGGCAGTCATGGAGTGTGATTGCAGCTGATGCAAAGCCCGGCTTGACAAAGCCCTGGCTGGGATGATTTAGTTGACGTTGGTCCTGCTTTAAGCAGGAGGTTGGACTCAATGACCTCCTGAGGTCTCTTCCAACCCTGATCTTCTATGATTCTATGATGTGGACATGCCCAAACCAGCTTTAATCCAGCTGGCTTGAACACTGGAGCAGAGAAACCAGGCAGTGCATGCTCAATATAGGCTGGCCATGCAGCTTCACTGCTCTGGTAGCTGAGCTAGCTAGATGAAATCTAGCTCGGGTATGTCTGCACATGCCGAAATCGCACCCTGTGACTGCAGTGTACACATACTTTAAGAGCCAAGGGAGTTCTGCCGTCTCTACCCCTGGGAGATGAGACCCTGTGTGCAAGGTGCTTTCAAAGGAGCAGAGCCTTTTCACATCCCCCATTCCTCTCTGCACTTTGCCACATATCACAGGTTTCCTAATTAATACTTTGGAGACTATAATTATGAGCGATTTCCATCAAAAAGTGGGAGTGTGCTAATAAAGTTTGCGGATGATACAAAGCTGGGTGGTATTGCCAATTTAGAGAAGGACCGGGATATCATACAGGAGGATCTGGATGACCTTGTAAACTGGAGTAATAGTAATAGGATGAAATTTAATAGTGAGAAGTGTAAGCTCATGCATTTAGGGATTAATAACAAGAATTTTAGTTACAAGCTGGGGACGCATCAATTAGAAGTAACAGAGGAGGAGAAGGACCTTAGAGTATTGGTGGACCACAGGATGACTATGAGCCACCAATGTGATATGGCCATGAAAAAAGCTAATGCAGTTTTGGGATGCTTCAGGCAAGGTATTACCAGTAGAGATAAGGAGGTGTTAGTACTGTTATACAAGGCACTGGTGAGACCTCATCTGGAATACTGTGTGCAGTTCTGGTCTCCCATGTTTAAGAAGGATGAATTCAAACTGGAACAGGTGCAGAGAAGGGCTAGTAGGATGATCTGAGGAATGGAAAACCTGTCTTATGAAAGGAGACTCAAGGAGCTTGGCTTGTTTAGCCTAACCAAAAGAAGGCTGAGGGGAGATATGATTGCTCTCTATAAATATATCAGAGGGATAAATACCAGAGAGGGAGAGGAATTATTTAAGATCAGTACCAATATGGACACAAGAACAAATGGATATAAACTGGCCATCAGGAAGTTTAGACTTGAAATTAGACAATGGTTTCTAACCATCAGAGGAGTGAAGTTCTGGAACAGCCTTCCAAGGGAAACAGTGGGGGCAAAAGACCTATCTGGCTTCAAGATTAAACTCGATAAGTTTATGGAGGAGAAAGTATGATGGGATAACATGATTTTGGTAATTAATTGTTCTTTAACTATTCATGATAAATAGGCCCAATGGCCTGTGATGGGATGTTAGAGGGGGTGGGATCTGAGTTACTACAGAGAATTCTTTCCTGGGTATCTGGCTGGTGAATCTTGCCCACATGCTCAGGGTTCAGCTGATCGTCATATTTGGGGTCGGGAAGGAATTTTCCTCCAGGACAGATTGGAAGAGGCCTTGGGGGTTTTTCACCTTTCTCTGCAACATGGGGCAAGGGTCACTTGCTGGAGGATTCTCTGCACCTTGAAGTCTTTAAACCATGATTTGAGGACTTCAATAGCTCAGACATAGATGAGAGGTTTATTGCAGGAGTGTGTGGGTGAGATTCTGTGGCCTGCATTGTGCGGGAGGTCAGACTAGATGATCATAATGGTCCCTTCTGACCTCAATATCTATGAATCTATGAATCTTGTTCCACCTTCTTTATCTCATCATAATCTTATTAATTCCCTTTTGTTCCACAGTGGCAGGTACTGTTATCATCTCTTTAATCCTTAAAAGCTCTTTGTCTAACAGCTTGACCAAGATTAAGTGTGTGCTATTGGAATCATTTTAGGGCTTTTACCTCGACTGCGTATTTCTACAGGCTTCCATTTGCCCAATCCTCCTCTTCTCAGTTAGTCAGTTTTACACTCCCATTTCCACTCCCTCATCTCACTCTGCTTTCTTGCATCCTCTCTGTATTCTCGTTTTTCTTGACACCTCCTCCCAGAGGAAGTGTACATGTAAAAGTCAGGGAAGTCAAGGTTATTCTGAAGTCTATGGTATTTCACTATCCTCTATCTCTTCCTAACACCACTTGAAAGCATGTTTTAAAAATAAAATAGCCCTCATGAGCTACTGTTCTAATAATTCATCTCCACTGCTAGCAGCTCACATCGCAATAACACAGCGAAAACAGAAAAAACAAGGATCATTTTCCTATGTGCTGTTCGATGCCTCATCATGGGAACATACAGTCACTACACAGAATCACATATAAAAAGAATAGGCTACAGAATGCTTTAATTCCCCCAAATACCATGCGTTGTTCTTTATGACTCTTGCACTAGTGGTATTAGGATTTTATACCTCCACCCATCATTGTAGGAGCTGATTGGATTGAATGGAGTGTCATTCTTATGATGGAAATCTTTTCCAAAGAATTAGGTCTTGCTGCATTTTCTAAAGATGGTCAGACTTTGGCTTCACATGATGACCTCTGGAAGTTTGTTTCATGGCCAGATCCCCTTGATTGAGAATAATGATTAAAATAACATATCCAAGCTACTGTACTAGCACTTAAACTACAATCAAATAATATATACCGTAGTCCCCAGCCAAGAAATTGTCCTGATATAATTTTTTAAGCACTTCGCAGTTAATCCCAAGGCACAAATCACAGACTAATCAAATGAACTTCACACCAAAAGTACTGGAGCTACAGCAGTGGTTCTCAAAGTAGGGCCGCCGCCGCTTGTTCAGGGAAAGCCCCTGGTGGGCCAGGCCGGTTTGTTTACCTGCCACGTCTGCAGGTTCGGCTGATCGCAGCTCCCACTGCCCGTGGTTCGCCGCTCCAGGCCAATGGGGCTGCAGGAAGTGGTGTGGGCTGAGGGATGTGCTGGCCGCCCTTCCTGCAGCCCCCATTGGCCTGGAGTGGCGAACTGCGGCCAGTGGGAGCCGCGATCAGCCGAACTTGCGGACGCGGCAGATAAACAAACCGGCCCAGCCTGCCAGGGGCTTTCCCTGAACAAGTGGCGGCCCTAGTTTGAGAGCCACTGAGCTACAGTGTATGATTTACCACCATGCTCTGGCTGTTTTGGGCCATTCTAGTGATGCAAAGCAGCCAAAAACCCAGTCTAAGGGGACAGTTGAACGGCCAAGTTTATGGCTACTTTGCATTGCTGGAGTGGTCTGAGTGAATCTGTCCCAAATATCCATTTGTCTGGTTTAATTCTCTTACCTGTTATAACACCTTGATGTTTGGTTACTAAAGCTTTTTGGAATAATGTCTTTCTTTTTCTTATCCGGGGGAGGGGAGCGGAAGTACGGTTACTTTAAAGGTAAATGGGCACAAGCTCCGATAAGCATGTGTAATTATTGGGGTTACTGTGTACCCCAAGCCTCTAGAGGTGCCATTGGCATGCCTTGTGTACCCCATTTTGAAGGCAAGCACAGTAGGTGCTTCAGCAGGTAGGTCTTGTAGGCGCTAGCCCTGTGGGTCCCAATAGCCAATCAGACAATAGCCAAGGAAAGGTTTTTACTAGGGCTGGCAGGAAAGGAGAAAGGTCGCCGATACCCTGGATACAGAAACTTACTTACAGTTCGAAGTGAGCAAAGTGGTTCTCGTTTGGGTCCCTGGGGCAGTCCAATCGAGAGGCAGGGCACTTTAGGCCTAGTGCCTGGGGTGCCCTCTCCAGTCCAATCTGTACTCAAGCAAATAAGCATCTGCAGGCTTCCAAGCCAGGCTCAGTTAGGTGTCTCTCATTGGGGGGCCCCTTTGCACTGGCTCCCTGCCCAGCTGCTGCTGCTCGCTCAAAAGCCCCACAGAGACCTGCACCCAGCTATGATGTCCAGCAGTCACAGCCTGTCCATTTGCGGCACAGTTCCTGAGACTTCTCTCCAGCTTCCTGCCGCTAAGTGGCTCCCACTCCTGAGTCCCAAACAGGGCCCTGCCACATCGTCGTTCAGGACTTTACCTGGCCGGGGAAGGGGATGTACAGTGAGGAGGAGGCTGATGGGAGTTGAAGTCCCTAGCTTTGCAGATCCATCACACATGATTCATCTTAATGGTATCTCATATTCTCCAAGGCCCATAAACTGAGAATTTGGTTACATGAGAAAATGTGGTAAAGATCCCCATATTCCCACACTGGTGTTATTGTTGTGCGGTAATTGTTGATTTCATAATTATAACTATTGTATCTGGAATTTTATTTTGACTCTGTGGCCCTTCGTTCCAGAGAAGGAAGCAATCCTGTTATTTCCAAGTGTCTTACAACAATTAAAAATAATAATGAGTCCGCTAAAATGCAAAATTAACACAACCCTTCTTGGCCTAACTGTACTCTAAAACATTGCTATTCCATTACAGAGTTTACTGGAAATATTAAGAGGCCGGTTGTGCCACCTTTACTTATGGTGAGTAGTACCTTACTACAGGACTAGTCCTTTTGCAGTCAACAGTACCTTACTACACATACAATCATATTCATTGTGAGTAAGAGTGGCACAGGTAGGCCCGAAGTAAATAACAAGGGCCTTTTACAGTGATTTAAATATATATATATTTCCTAGTTCAATATATTAAGGATTTGGCTAGTAACATTATTTGTGTTTTTCTAGGTACTGACTTTAATATAGATAGTTTACCCCTCCCTCGTAAACGCCATCACGACTGGGCCCTTTTCCATGAAGAGTCGCCCAAAAACAACTACAAGCTCTTCCACAAACCTACCATCACCTTGTTCAACCATACAGCTACCTTCAGTCGCCACTCTCATCTGCCGCTGACTACTCAGTATCTGGAGGGCATAGAGGTCATAAAGTCTCTGAGATACATGGTTCCGCTGCAAAAGAAGAATAGCTTAAGAAAAGGACTTGCACCGCTTGTGTATGTGCAGTCCGATTGCGACCCTCCTTCAGACCGGGACAGCTACGTGCGTGAGCTGATGAGCTACATCCAGGTGGACTCCTATGGTGAATGCCTGCATAATAGAGACCTTCCTCAGCACCTCAAAAACCCAGTCTCCATGGACGATGGTAACTTCTATAGAATACTTGCTCAGTACAAATTCATTCTTGCTTTTGAAAACGCAGTCTGCGAGGATTACATCACTGAAAAGCTCTGGAGGCCCCTCAAGTTGGGAGTGGTACCAGTGTACTATGGGTCCCCCAGCATTACGGACTGGCTTCCTAGCAATAGGAGTGCAATCCTTGTAACAAGATTTTCACATCCCAGAGAGCTGGCGCACTACATCAAGGCACTGGACACAAATGACCAAGAGTATGAGGCCTACCTAGAATGGAAAATGAAAGGAGCCATCTCCAATCAACGACTGCTCGCTGCTATCCGAGAACGCAAATGGGGAGTCCAGGATATCACGCAGGACAATTATATTGATGTGTTTGAGTGCATGGTGTGTAATAGGGTGTGGGAAAACATCAGAAGGCAGGAAAAGGTACTCATAACTCTAATTGTGTTTGGGGTTGTTTTCTTTTAAGTATAGCTAGCTTTGGCGAACAGAATCTGACTGATCTTCCACCAGGGCTAAAACTCCCATGCCATGCTGACATACACAGACCGATATACACTTTATTTAGAGAACACTGCCTCGTAAGTTCATCAGTTCTGATCATGAGGGGCCACTTGTTAGGGTCAAAGAGTAGTTCTATCTCCTTGGCCTCTCTCCTGGGATTACTAGTTGTGGTGGATTTTTCTGATTGGGACACAGCACACCTGGAATTAGACTGAAACCACAAACTCATGTCATGTCTCCCTCAATCATCACGCAGTAAAGATGGGCAGCCACCTTTTCAAAAGTGGCCACTGATTGTAAATTCCACAGAAGTTTAGGTGCCCAATTTCAAGCACCAAGAATGGAGGTACACAAAATCTATTTTCAATTTTTTCCCCCTTGGTCATTTATCAATATGAATTGAATTATTTTTACGTCTGCTTATCCAAATCAGGAACTGTGCTCACATTTACATTATCACACAAGCTGGCTTGTGACATCTCCTCTGCTGTTTTCTACTGTGGCAGTCTGAAATGTAGTGCTTTCTCATCAACCAGCAAGGGGAGACAGAAAACTCTTAGGAAGATGAACTGTACTCATATGCAAAATGGGACTAAGAATACTCAAGTTGTTTTCAGCTACTTGTCTGTTGCTTATTAGTTAAAGGGGATTAAAATTTTTGCCATTCAAATTATTGAGCATTCAGTTTATCTAGGATCATCAATTCAATGGAGCCTTTAACTGACTGCAAATTTTGGATCAAACAACTTCTTTTTTTGCTTAACCATTCAAGTGGAGGAAGCAGGTGTAGGAGAGAGTAACTATAGAACTGAAAGTTGAGATTCTCCTCATTCCCACATTGCTGGGTCTCCCTAATCAAGGAGGCTTCCAGGACCAAAAGGCCCGCTGAGTTCACCAGTGCCTGCTTCATAGCTCCTACCACACAATGCATATATATTGAAATGATAACAAGTAATTGCTAAACTCTTAGAGTCAGAATCTCAGCTGGTATACATCAGCGCCGCTCTGTCGAAGTCAAGATAACATCACCAATTTATACGAGCTGAGGTTTTGGCTATTATTCTCTAGGAATCTGATCCTGATCCATTGAAATCAGTGGGAGCTTTGCTAATGACTTCAATGAGCATAGGATCAGACCCCAGAGTAGGGATTAGAATATTTTGCTGAAATGACTCAGTGGATTGGTAGCTACATAGAACCTTTCGTGGTTAGGTTGTCAGTTCAGTGCAGCCCAATTCTGTCTCATCTGGGAGCTTTTACCATCTGGTTCCTTTTTTCGGTGGCCTATATGAAAACTAATTTGGTTTCAGTCCAGTTCCCAGTGAAGAGATGTCTCCCTTCTGAAAATCAGCGCCATGACTACCACTCTCGTGGATGTGAGAGAGACAAGGAGGTAATATCTTTATTGGACCAACTTCTGTTGGTGAAAGAGACAAGCGTTTGAGCTTACAGTGTCCTGTACAGTGTTCTTCAGTGTCTTGAAGAAGAGCTCTGGGAAGCTCGAAAGCCTCTCTCTTCCACCAACAGAAGCTGGTCCAATAAAAGGACCAACCAGCTTGTGTCTCTCATATCCCAACACGGCTACAACGACACTGCAAACAACTCATGTGGATGGGCAGGGAAACTAATCTACGCTTTCACGCTCCAGGGCATGGTTAAGGTACATTATGCAGGGCAGGGTAGGGAAGCTTTCAGTTTCACTGCATGTGCTGTGCCCATTCTATCAAAGCAGGCAGGCAGGATACAGTCCAGAATGTGAACTTCACAAAGAGGTGTTCCTATGGTGCAAGAAACAGTGAAATATGCTTTCACTGTGAAAAAGAATTTGGGAGGGGAAGAATTTGGGAGGGAGAGCTCAGTGGTTTGAGCATTGGCCTGCTAAAACCCAGGGTTGTAAGTTCAATCATTGAGGGGCCCATTTAGGGATCGGGGGCAAAAATTGGGGATTGGTCCTGCTTTGAGCAGGGGGTTGGACTGGATGACCTCCTGAAGTTCCTTCCAACCCTGATATTCTATGATTCTAATCAGTGCAGCTATCCATGACCTGGAGTCTAATTAAACCCTTCCTGCGTTTCTCCTCCATTGCCAGGGATTGTCACCCAGGAGATGGAACGCACAAGTTAACCACCTGAGCTGCCCGAAACCTGAGGCTTTCTTGTTCTCCTCGCCAAACATACGCTGGACATCTCTGCGAGAGATGTGGATACCAAGCTTTGAACAATCCAAGAAAGAAGCCCAAGCACTGAGACAGCTGGTGGAAAGGAATATGAACTTTACAGCTCAGGAATTTTGGACACTTGTATTCAAAGAATAAACACGACAGGCTATCACACAGAGCGAGCTCCCCAAAGGAGTGCGCTATGTAATATTCTTTTGCACCCTGCCTTAATATCTGTAGGTCAATAAGTACAGGAAGGAGTTAAATTGTCCTGTAAGATAGAATGTAGTAGGTACAGTACTCAGTAAATACTGATAACTACAGAATTACTCAAGCGGTTTTTTAAAAACTATATTTTTATACTAATTGTCATTAGGTTGGACATTTGAGCATTAAGACCCCTACTCAGGAAGATGCTTAACGTACATGCCTGATTTTAAACATATGAAGCTAAGTGAAGCTAATGGGACCAGTGAAGCTAATGGGACCACAGTCACTTGCTTAGTAACAGGCCCTTCCTTGCAGAATCAGGCCCTTTGCCTTCTCTGATCCAAGCTCCCACATCCCTGGGTTGACATCCACAGGCTATGGAATAGTTTATGCAATCACATTGGTGTGACCTCTGTGGCAGCGCGCCTTTGAGGCAGGTGTAGCGATCAGGCTTGCTGCTGAGTATGTCTGTTTATCATCAGTCCCCTTCGGATGCACAGGTTTAGTTGATTTCAGAGTAGCAGCCGTGTTTGTCTGTATTCGCAAAAAAGAAAAGGAGGACTTGTGGCACCTTAGAGACTAACAAATTTATTTGAGCATAAGCTTTCATGAGCTACAGCTCATTTCATCGGATGCAACTTAGTTGAGACTTGGCAAGCTAAGACGTCCTGAGGCTGAGAAGGAATGTAAAATGCATCAGTATTTAGCACTGGGAAATTCCAGCTGCTACTTCCCGGGGACGGAAAGAATGAAAATGTGCTGGGTAGGATTTAACCACCATCTCCTTTTGAAAACATAGAACCGTATGAAATTTTGCCCTCCAGGAGGGTCACTCCAAATTAAATAATTCTGTTTATTCTGTGGTAATCTATTTTCTTTCACACAGACAATAATAGCCGCACAAAGGTGAAAGGATGTGATTGGCTGAAGCAGGGATTAAATGAAGGGCCTGATCCTGCTGCAAAGGATATGTCGACACTTGAAATGCAACAGTGGCACAGCTGCAACAGAGCTGTCATAGAGTCAAAGTGCCTAGCCCGCTATAGGAGCAAACCCATGAGGCATATCTGATATCAATGGGTATGTCTACACTGCAAAAATACCCGCCCCCCAACCAAAATTGTGCAACGAGTCTCAGAACCTGAGTCAACTGTGGGACTTGCACTATCGGACTCAAAATAGCAGACAAGGCATTCCCGCTCAGTCTGCAGCCAGTCTATGAGACCAGCCCAAGTGGGAACATCAACACTACTATTTTTAGCCCTGTTGCTTGAGCCCAGGTCAGTTGACTCAGGCTCAGACTGGCTGCCTTGTTTTTGGTTTGCAGTGTAGACGTACCCTTACATGCAATCTTCAAAAAAATTGCTTGTTTTACCTTTTAACATAACACCAAGAGTTGTAAAATATTGCGCTCTCTCTCTCCCTCTCTCTCTCTCTCTCTCTGTCCCTCTTTTTAAGAAGCTGTGAAGAGGGTTAATGCTGGAATGATCAGGCCATCTGAGAGTGATGAACTAAGCATAAAGTAGGAGAACAATGGAGCGACTAACTTAGAAATCTTACACTGAATCAATTACTAAGAAAGTAATTAAAGACATACAATATAAGAATTACTGTGTTCATTTCAGTGCAGCATGGGCCCTGGTCACTCTGCTGGTGCATGACTGGGCTCTCTTCTGCACACAGGATGCTGAGATGGGGTGGCACCCGTTGGAAATTCAGCCAAATACGTACTCAGGCGAGGCATTAGAGAAAGTTGCCAAGGGATCTTGAAGGCTATAGGTGCTGCATACTTACCATACTTTTACCAGTCATCTGCCCTGTGTCTGCCTTCCAAGAAATATGGTGATTCAATGCGTGGTCTCCCAGTTGCCTTTCTGACAGTGGATTGGGAAGAACAGCACCTGGGGCATCTCTGTTTGGGCCTTAAGACATTGACTGTCCACCCCAATACACTCCTTCTATCTGCTGTCCTGAGCAATTAAGTATAGCATGTGGATTCAGCTACTTCTCCACAGAAGTGCAAAGCAAATGCTCATGCCTGGAGAGTAGCCCTGTGTAATGCATCTTCAGATCTGGCCGCATGCTTTACTCTATGTAATGATTATACTTCATATATCAAACTAAATAGTGTAAATTACATATTTTCCAAATTAAAAAAAAAGTCCCCAAAAGTAACCCCCCATCTCTTACTGGGCCAAATTTTATAATATTTTTAGCAGTTTATCTAACAGCCATCTTTGTAGGATAGTGTAGGTTTCAGAGTCGCAGCCGTGTTAGTCTGTATTTGCAAAAAGAAAAGGAGTACTTGTGGCACCTTAGAGACTAACAAATTTATTTGAGCATAAGCTTTCGTGAGCTACAGCTCACTTCATCGGATGCATTTGGTGGAAAAAAAGGTGTAGCATCACTAAAACTTGTACATATACACAAGGGGTAGGAGGAAGAGCAATGTTATGATAAAGTTCTAACTGCCCTACATTTTCTGCTGAATGGTTTTTAAAACTACTGATCTCTCGCTTCCCGGCAACTGTGTAAATATGTCTACTAAACACAGTTTTAAATGACTGTAATGTAGTTGGTTTGCTCATCTCTTAATATGCTCCTTTAAAAAAAAGGTATTATTTACATTCGGCATCTGGAATATCTGGGAAGTTTTTTTCATCTAGCATGTGTACGTATTACATACAAAACACTTTATTAAAAGAATATTAAAGTTGCAAAGTCAAGCATGACCATATCACAGGTTTGGGCAAACTTTTTGGCCCGAGGACCACATCTGGATGGGGAAGTTGTATGTTGGGGCAGGGGGTTGGTGTGTGGAAGGGAGTGCAGGGTGCAGGAGGGGTGTGGGTGCTGGAGGTGCCTCAGGGCAGGGGGTTAGGGGCTCAGGGCAGGAAGTTGGGGTGTGGCGGGGGCTCAGGGAAGGGGGTTGGGAACTCAGAGTAGGAGGTTGGGGTGCAGCAGGGGGCTCAAGGCAGGGGGTTGGGGACTCTGGGCTGGGGGTTAGGGGCTCAGGGCAGTGGGTTGGGATGCAGGGGGCTCAAGGCAGAGGGTTGGGGTGCAAGAGGGGTTCGGGGTGCAGGCTCTGGCCCAGCGCTGCTTATCTCGAGCAGCTCCAGGGTGGCAGCGGTGCGCAGCAGGGCTAAGGCAGGCTTCCTGCCTGCCCTGGCCCTGCGCTGCTCCCAGAAGGGGCCAGCATGTCCGGCAGTGGCTCCTGGGGGTGGGGTGGGGCAGGTGGCTCTGCTGCGCACTGCCCTTGCCTGCGTGTACCACCCCCAAAGCTCCCATTGGCTGCGGTTCCCCGTTCCCGGCCAATGGGAGCAGTGGGGGGTGGTGCCTGCAGGCGAGGGCAATGCATGGTGCCAGCCACTTCCAGGAGCTGCACGGGGGCCAGGGCAGGCAAGGAGCCTGCCTTAGCCCCACTGCGCCATGGGGCTGGCAATCCCACTGGCCGGATTGAAAGCCCTGGCAGGCCAGATCCGGCCCGCGGGCCATAGTTTGCCCTCCCTGCCATATCATTTAAGAAGTCTGTGCCAGGAGTAGAATGCAGTAGGGTTTCGGTCTAGTACCATATCCAGCAGAGAAGAGAACATCCTCTCCTTTTTTGCAACCATCTACCTCATTCGCTATCTATCCTATGAATGAGGCAGGGCTGCTGTAGAACAAGAAGTATGTGATCAAGTAATTAAAGACGGGATCATACTGCATATGCATAGGGGGTTGAATTAAGCTTGCACAGACATCCTTAATTCTGGCATTTCCTAACTTTTAAGTGCTTGACTTTGCAAGTGACTTTTAAGTGACTTGACTTATGATCTTTACAAACAAAAATTTGTTAAATTGCCTAGGTTTTTTTAAAAAGAGAACTAGGAAAGCAGAAATTCCATCATGTGGAACCATATTGACAGCTGGGGAAGGGGCTGGGGCTGACAGCCGAAGCCCTGAAGTCACAAAGGTCACAAAAAATCATGGAATCTGTGACCTCCATGATAGACTCGTAGCCCCATTTGTTTGCAATCTCAGCAAAGAGGCCAGGACTTGGCCTGGAAAATAATCTTTATTAGTTCACACAACATATGCTGCAAAATGCCTAGTGGTACTGAAAGCACCCACTTACTTGTATTATTGTACAGTATGACAGAACTCATAGGATCAGTGACACACAGTGTTATATTCATACATGTACAGTGAGCATCATGTAATTCCTAAAAGGCCCCAAAACTTCAGGCGCAGGTCGAGCACAGGGTACCACATCCACATTACTGTGGCTCACTGTTAAAATGCTCTTTCGAGGCCTCCCTCAGCCATATAGCTCCATGCCAAGCTCTTCTAATAGCCCTCACCACCAGCAGCAACCTTTCCCCCCTTTGCCTCACAGATCTTCCATAGGACACAGGAGGCAGCTGGAACTACAGGCATATTTTTCCTCAGAGAGATCCAGTCTTGGGAGTAACCAACACCAGCGTCACTTCAATCTACCAAAAGCACATTCAGCTGACATTCTGCACTAGGGGCGTAGCCAGAGGTTGGCTTGGGTGGGACCCCTGGGTGGGCCCCCCACCCAAATATGGCATTAAAAATGCAAAGTTCAACCAGGATTTTTTTTAAGGGTGCATCCTATTGGGCAAAAAGACAATTTTTGAAAATACTTGAACCAATCAAAAACAAAGCCACGTCTGTAAGGAAATGTCTGGGTGAGATCTTTGCTTATACAATGAACTATAAGCAGGAAATATTTGATTGACAGTGATGTATGAGACTGGAATTTATCTGCCAGAAGTCCTTCAAAGAAAGTGTTTTAATATTCAGCTCTATTACACTGTATAGCTACATGTGATGCTTGAACCAGAGATTCAAAATGTCAAAACAAACTAGTCTCTTTAGTTTCTTAAAAAGACAACGGACCGAAAGCAAATCCACAAAACCAACCGATGTATCATCATTTTCCACTAAATCTGTAAATTCTCCATCTTCATCTGATTCAGCAAAGGAAATGGTAACATGTAAAACTAAAAATGACCCTGGGGCCAGTACAGCTGCAACTAGTACTATTTCTATTAAAACTACAAAGTGGCCTTCCGATTTGTCAAATATCAACAAACCACTGACTCAGCCGAAACTTCAGTCTTTTCCCATTTCTGTTATCAATGGTAAAAACCGAAGCGTTGCAACCCCCAGACTCAGACATTGGTTTGAGAAACATCAGTGGGTGGAATATAGTATGTCTAAAAATGCAGTGTTTTGTAAAATGTGTAGGCATTTTGGTGACTTGTTCCGAAGACAGGTTCAGTCACAGTGGATTTAGTGATTGGAAGCACATGCACCAGGCCTGCTCCAGACATGAGACTAGTAAAGCACATGCAATGGCATTCACTAAATATGTCAGCTACAAACAGTGTCAGTTATCAGGCCGTGGAAATATTCTGAACCAGTTAAACAAAGAAGCAATAAACATGCGCTCAATAGATACGGATGGGGAGCATATTAAAGGGGTGCTTGATATTGTACTGTTCTATGCTAAACAGCAAATAGCTTTATATGGGCACAGAGAGAATCAGGAAGTTTTAACAAAGAAAACTTTCTGGAGCTTTTCAAACTACTTAGTAAATATAATGAAGAAATTCAAAGTTTACTTGAAGTGCTTCCGAAAAACGCTACTATGATGAGCCTTGACATACAAAATGAACTTTTAGAAGCTGCAGCTTCATTACTTCTGTGCAAAATCAGAAAGGAGTTACATGAGGCACCGAACACTTACTATGCAATTCTTGTGGATGAATGCAAAGACTTTTCAAAACACGAGCTCATTGCAGTGTGTGTCAGATACTTGAACACTGGAGTAATTAAAGAAAGAGTGGTAGGATTTGTGGATACAACGGACACGTCTGCAAATGGAATTTCAGAAAAAATACTTCAAGTTTTGGAAACGCTTGATCCGATTTGTGTGTTGGCTTCAGTTTTGATGGGACATCTGTCATGTCTGGGAACAAAGGAGGAGTACATATGATTTTGAAACACAAATTCTAGCGAGCAATTTATGTCCATTGTAACTTAAACTGTCTTACCCTAGTTCTTTCTGCAGTGTCGAAAACGTCTGCAGATGTTGCCACGGAGTTTGAGACCACAAACTCCTTGAACACCTTTATGACTGGGACTTACAGGCACACTTGGTTTCTGGAGATCTAAAAAGAACCATGTCCCAAGTGGCAGTGCCTTGAGCATGAACAGTCAGTCAATACTCTCTGGAGTTGAAGTCTGGTGCGGTGGGCAAAGTACTAATACTTTGTGATATAATTCTTGAAGCATTAGCAGAATTTGAAGATTGTGGTGGACAAACAAAAATGGAGTTTCAGTCTCTTCTCTAACAAATTCAAATGAAAAAGTTCTTGTTTTTATTAGTAACTTTGGGGAAATAGTTTGAAATGAGTGACTTTGCTGCTAAAGGATTGCAGATCCTCTGTCCATTACTGACTGCATTGATCTGATAGCAGGGTTGAAAGAGAGTTTCTCTGATTTAAGAAGCAATGAAATGAACAGCTCCAGTCAGGTGCTGAAGTTAACGGATGAACTAATGGAGAAATGTGGCCTTGAGAACTGGGATGTAGCCTTTTCTCAAAACAGAAAATGACCAAGCCGTCTCGAAGATTCAGTTGTGAATTCGTCTTTGGGAAAATCAATCGGCACATTCTGATGAAGATTTGAGAGCAATGTGAAACCAAATTCTGGACTGTCAACTTCATGAATTGAACTGCTGCTTTCAAAATGAAACATATGGTATCATGAAAGCCGCAGCTGCATGTTTGCCGGAATCGGATCCATTCGACGATAGAGAAAGCCTCAACGCAGCTTATATTTTGTGCAGTGTTAATGTAGATGAAGCCTCCGTGTCCTGACCCCACTCCCAGCAGGAGCACCAGGCGGGCAGAGCGGGTCGGGGTGTAGGGGCGCTCATTTTTATGGGGCCCCTAATTGGCCAAGGCCACTGAGCAGGGCTTTCCCAGCCATCAGCCTTTGGGACTGGTGGCAATTCACTGGGCCTGGGGCTGCGTAGGAACCTGGAAACACTGGGGGGACGGGGGAGAGGATGCCCAATCGCCACCTGTGCTCACTCCACAGCGCTGCCAGCAGGTCTCGGGATCAGACTCAGCACAGGGCCCCTGGCCCCTGTACTGAGCAGAGCTGGAGAGGAAGCAGCTGGGGGCCCCTCCCCCCAGCCCCTACTGCTGAGCGCACCCCATACACTGTCCCAGCCAGCAAAGACTGTAAGTACTGTTCTTTACTGACTAGCCTCTATAACATTCAATATTACTGTGTGCTGGTTTGGTGTTGCGTGATTTATAATTAGGGACATTTACTGCCGATTAATGAATTTTAGGTGTGTTTAAATGTATTTAATATATGCGATAGAATGACTCTGGATTTTAATTGATTTATTTTAATAATCTATTTTCAATGTAAAAGCAAACCATTTATGTCATACCTATTAGACATTGCCCCTCCAGAATACTCTGTGGCCCACCCACACTTACATTCCTACCTACGCCGCTGTTCTGCCCCTGCTGAGTAGCGGAATCTTTCCTTGGTGCTGTCGAGGTGGCCGGTGTGTGGCTTTGTGAGCAAGGGGAGCCAGGGGTTGGCTGGGTCCCCCAGGATCATTACTGGCATTTCAACATTATCCAGTAGTAACATGCCAGTTGGGAAGGATAGTTGCTGCTTGCAGCTTTCTGGATACTTCTGTGTTCTGAAACATCTGAGCATCGTGCGCCTCCCCGCCCAAGCTGTAATGATGTGAGGACTAGAACCCAGCTCTGAATGCTGGGACAGCTGATGTTCTCACAGTGCCAGCTGGAGGCCAGGCACAGGCACAGGCACAGCCAGGGAGCACTGTGGAGAGTAGGCACCGCAGGAAGTACTGCCCCAGAGACCCACAGTGACAGTACCCTGCGGCCCTCTGATTGGCCAAACGCCCTATTCAACCCCAAGAAGTTGTCTGGGGAATCACACAGACTTTGGCCTTCTGCAATGCCTGACTGTGCCTTGCCTCTTGGTCTCTGGTCTCTGACTCCAGCCTGACTCTTGCTTACGGGATCGGGCTCTTGCGATTCCTCCAACTCCTGCTCAGTGACTACCATCCCTGGTGGGCAGATCTCAGCCCAGCTGTTACTGCTAGGCCAAATTACCTACACCCCACCCCCTTATATAAGCTAACACTGACATCCCTGAAGCATCCCCAATGATCCACCAATACTTGCATAACCATGGAAAAGTAGCTCTTCCTGTTGATATACTGTGGGTCAAGATGGGCAGGTGCCAAAATAGGGATCTGCGAACTGTCTGTCGCGCCACTGCTGTTCGGGAACCTCATTGCTGCAAATCCATCCACTGTGTCCTGCATGTTGTCAAGATTCACAGTCCTGCGTAACAGGAGACAGTTAATGGCCCTGCACACTTATATGACAACAGCCTGCACAGTAGATCTTCCAACTACAAATGATTTCTTACGTACTGGTAGCAACCTGGTGTTGCAAGTTTCCAGAGTGTGATTACCACACACTTCTCCACTATCAGTGAAGATCTCATTTTGGTGTCCCTCTGCTAGAGGGCTGGGGCGAGCTTGGACCACAAATCCAGGAATGAGACCTTTTGCATCGAAAAGTTCTGCAGCCTCTGCTCATCATCCCAAACCTGCATTTCGGTAGGATCTCACCAGTCAACGTTCATTTCTCAGGCCCAGAAGCAGCGCTCCACTGTCTGCAGCTGCTCCATGAATGCCACCAAGAACTCTGAATTGATTTTTCTATGTCCCACAGCAATCTGTCCTCCATGAAATTGTCATGTTCCCCACTGATGTGGTTCTTCTTATGGCTCTGCAAATACTGGAGGATCATGTGTCTTGTGCTTGCAACACCCATGATAATACATAAGAACGACCATACTGGGTCAGACCAAAGGTCCATGTAGTCCAGTATCCTGTCTTCTGACAGTGGCCAATGCCAGGTGCTTCAAAAGGAATGAACAGGACAGATAATCATCAAGTGATCCATCCCCTGTCGCCCATTCCCAGCATCTGGCAAAACAGAGGCTAGGGACACTTCAGTGCATGGTTTTGCATCCCTGCCCATCCATCCTCCACGAATTTATTTAGTTCTTTTTTGAACCCTGTTATAGTCTTGGTCTTCACAACATCCTCTGGCAAAGAGTTCCATGGGTTGACTGTGCATTGTGTGAAGAAATACTTCCTTTGTTTGTTTTAAACCTGATGCCTATTAATTTCATTTGGTGACCCCTAGTTCTTGTGTTATGAGAAGGAGTAAATAACACACATTTCCTTTCTCCACGCCAGTCATGATTTTATAGACCTCTATCATATCCCCCCTTAGTCATCTCTTTTCCAAACTGAAAAGTTCCAGTCTTATTAATCTCTCCTCATACGGAAGCTGTTCCATACCCTTAACATTTTTGTTACCCTTTTCTGAACCTTTTCCAATTCCAATATATCTTTTTTGAGATGGGGCAACCACATCTGCATGCAGTATTCAAGGTGTGGGCGTACCATGGATTTATATAGAGGCAATATGATATTTTCTGTCTTATTATCTATCCCTTTCTTAATGATTCCCAACATTCTGATCGCTTTTTGACTGCCGCTGCACATTGAGTGGATGTTTTCAGAGAACTATCCACAATGACTCCAAAATCTCTTTCTTGAGTGGTAACATGCTAATTTAGACCCCATCATTTTATAAGTCTAGCTGGGATTATTTTTTCCAATGTGCATTACTTTGTATTTATCAACATTGAATTTCATCTGCCATTTTGTTGCCCAGTCACCCAGTGTTATGAGATCCTCCTGTAATTCTTCGCAGTCTGCTTTGGACTTAAGAATCTTGAGTAGTTTTGCATGATCTGGAAATTTTGCCACCTCGCTGTTGATCTTTTTTTCCAGATCATTTATGAATATGTTGAACAGCCCAGTGCAGAGCTGTGCCGCTTTCATGCTCCTGTCTGAGATGGCGGAAAGCAAGGAGGGCTGTGCAGGTTCATGGAATTTTTTTTAAAAAAGGCAGCCAGATCCCAAGATACATTACACAGGGCTACTTTCCAGGAACAGACCATTTGCTTAGCACTTCTGTGGCCAAGTAGCTGAATCCATATCCTACACTTCATTGCTCAGGACAGAAGATGGAAGGAGTGAGCTGACTGGGGGGAGGTCACACTAGTCAGCATTACTATTTCAGGCTGCCTGCAGACTCAGGCAAAATGAGCTCACATTCAGAAGGCTTCCTTGACAACCGTAAGAATTAAAGACATTATTTCAGAAAAATATGAAAGCTTAGACCACATTTTTCATCAGTGTCAGTGGGAGTAGTTCAGTGCTCAGCACCTTGGAAAGCCAGGGCACTTATTTAGTTGCCTAGCTACTGATTTAAAGGCCTGATTTAGCAAAGTGCTTAAGTCTTTTGTTCAGTTCAAATGGCCTAATTCCCACTTTGACACCAGTTTATGAGGGTCCTGGCTGTTTACCCCAAGTTTCTCCAGTGCAAGTTATTCAGCAAGCAGCAATGAAAACAGTAAAGTCTCACCTGTATAAAAGTTACTTCTCATTGATCTCTGTCAAGCAGGAACTCTTTGCTGACAGTGACTCAGACTGTCACAGTGCAACGTAACCTAGCGCACCGTGCCACTTCTAAATCCAGATGCATGAATGTAAATGTCAGGATGCAGCAGGCCTGCTGCAGGGCCAGTGATAGAACCAGAAAGAACAAGCAGCAGACTCCGAATGGAGAGGAAATGTCAGGATGAAGAGGAGCACTGCATTCCCATGGCCAGAAATGCATTCACAATCCTGAACCTTTGTGTCCAGGCCAACATCTTCTCTTTGTAAAGCAGGATGGGCCTGATTCAATGCTACTGAAGTCAGTGTTGAGTCTTCCACTGATTTTTTTGGGGCCTACATGGACATGATGGGATGGTGGTGGGGAGAGTGCATTAGTTAATAGTCTCTGCACTCTGGAGAGGAAGTGTGGGCCAATAGTTAGAGCCCTAGCCTGGGACTTGAGAGGTCTGGTTCAATTCCTTACTCTGCCACACATGGCCTGTGTGACCTTGAGACACTGGGCTATGTCTACACTGCAGTCAGAGGTATGACTGCAGCCTGTGTAGACCTATTTAAGCCACCTTTGGTCTAGCTGGCTGGGGTAATAATAGTAGTGAAGCTGCAGTGGCATGGGTGGCAGCCTCTCCAGTATGCACCCAGAGTCCAGGGTCAGTGGGAAACTTGCGTGTGTTCACAGTGCTACCACCTACACCTCCTGATTACAGTGTAGTCCCTCTGTGATTTTTGCTTTTCCCTACCTCACAGGGGTTCTGTACAGTGATCAGATGCTATTGTAATGGGGTTATAAGTAACGGAGGTAGAATCTGCTCAGTACTTTGGGATGCATTGTCTTGCCTAAATGTTAAAATCGGATTGGTTTTTACACCACATTATTTTTGCACGATAAAACTTCCAACCACATCCTGAGAATGAATGGCAATTTTAGCTGAAATGAATTTGCCAGGGCTTTTTCTTTCTGAGTGACATCCAAACAGGTGTCTTTCACGGGATATCATACAGGATGATGCTCTTGAAACAAGTCATCTTCACTTTGACCACGAGATGTCACTGTGGTGCAGGGTACCACCGCAGGATTAAAGGCAGACCCAAGTCCTTTGCCAGCCACTTTGGAATTGTTTTAATTGTTTCCAGTTAGGTTACACACTTCTTGGTAAACAGACAGCCATACCAACAATGATTTTACATTCCTTTGCATAAGTAGGCTACGGACACCCACGCTCATTTATTTGCTATCAGTGATTTCATGTCCATTCTTGACACAAAAAGTAATTGGCTCTCATTTATTTGCAAGCTCAGTGAAAAGGTCAGGACTTCACCGTGAAGACTAAGAATCCTCACACCAGAGATATGGTCCCACAATGGCAGAGCAGTGTAAGGAAGCTTGTAACACTGCTACCTGGATTGCACCAGCCTTGTGAATAAACAGAGAATTTAAGGCTCCTGATCCATCAATCCAGGAGCACCTTCACAAACACCAAGGCCAAGACTCTCCCAAAAGTATTTAGTTGCCTAACTCCCACTGAAGATCTGGACCTAAGGTCAAAGGCCAATATTTTAAAATTTGGGGGCCCTGGGTGAGGTCCCTGAACCCATATTAGGCACCTAAATATATGTTTCAGCTTTCATAAATGCTGAGCCCTGTCAGCTCCCACTGAATTTCCTTGTGCAGCTTGATCTGTCAATCAAGTATCACCAACCTGAATATACAGGGGCCTAAATATGGACTTAGGTGCTGAACTTTAAATACCCACACCCAAATAATTGGGGAGAAAATTTTCAAGAGTGCCCAAGTGTCCTATGAGCCTAAGTCTCATTAACTTCCAATGGCTCTAAATCACATAGGCACTTTTGAAAATGTTATCCTCAGTCTAAAATAACTTGTAGTTTGCACACTGACTACCTTCTCCTCAAGGGCCAACTTCTATAGCTAAGAAACCAATGGAAGTTCTGCTATTGACTGCATGGAGTGCAGAATTAGGCCTAAAAGCCAGATTCTCAGTGTTATTTAAGGTGCCTAACTTCCACTGGAAAGTAGGCATCTAAATGTCTTTGAGAATCTGGACCAAAATGTCTACACTTAGACACATATTTAGACTGTTATATAATCAAGTAAACAAATCTGATTTATTTGAAATTCCATCAACTAGTCATTATTACAATATTAGTGCGCATTAAAAGCTGACCTGTTAGTGCTATTACATAACTAGGAAGAGGACACGATAGAATACCGCACAAAAATGACACATTTTCCATTTTTTTAGTCCTCTCTCAGTTTTAGAGGACACTAGTATAAATCTACCAAAT
The DNA here is from genome assembly GCF_009764565.3 of Dermochelys coriacea. Taxonomy (NCBI): domain Eukaryota; kingdom Metazoa; phylum Chordata; order Testudines; family Dermochelyidae; genus Dermochelys; species Dermochelys coriacea. The sequence continues at coordinate 131,865,480 of NC_050072.1, forward strand.
GCAGAATAATGACATTATTGCAACTGATGATGTGAATGCACAGAAGTAAATTAATGAGTTCTTAGAGCAATGTTAACTTGGCCATATTCAACATGCCTTATATACTAAGGACCCCGGCTGGCAAGGGGCTGGCAGCCAGAACCCCAGACCGGCAGCAGGCTGAGCGATGCCAGCGGCCGGGACCCCAGACCAGCAGTGGGCTAAGCAGCTCAGCCTGCTCCGCTCAGCCTGCTGACAGTCTGGGGTTCTGTCCGCGGGCTCCTGCCAGCCAGGGTCCCAGCTGCCGGCCCCTCTCAGCCCGCTGCCAGTCTGGGGTCCTGGCCCTGTCCACAAAGAGTGGGTACCTACCTTCTCCCTGGTTCTAGCCCATTCTCTTCCTCTCTCTGCACTGAGATGAGGGTGGGAGTGCACTGAGCACAGGGCTGGGAGTGAAGGAGCAGGCTGGGGGTTAGGGTGCAGGGTCTGGCCAGGAGCTAGAATGAGGGAGGGGGCTCAGGTTGCGGTAGGAGGTTTGAGTGTGGAGTGCTTACCTTGGCAGCTCCCATTTGGTGCGAGGGGTGCAGGTGGGAATGTGTGTGTGGGGTGTGTGAGTGCAGGAGCTCCCATTTGGTGCGAGGGGTGGGGATGGGGATGTGGGGGGTGCAAGAGTCAGGGCATGGGGTGTGTGTGGGGTTGGGTATGTCTGGGGGGGCTGGAGTCAGGGCTGGGGTTGTGGGGGGGGTTCAGGGGTCAGGGCAGAGGGCTGGGGTGTGTGAGGGGTGGGCAGGGGTCAGGGAGGTGGGCTGGGGTCGTGGGGGTGCTCCCAGCCCCTTGCCCTGAGCGGCTCATGGAAGGGACTGGAGGGGATATGCCCTGATTCCACCCCGCTTCCCCAAGGTCCCTCTCCCCTCTGTAGCAAGGGCCATCAACTGATCAGCCACAGGGAGGGAGAGGAGGAGGGGCAGGAACCCAGCAAGCTGGGGGAAGAGGTTGGGGGAAGGGGGAAGCTTGCCTGCCCTGCAAGGAGAGAGCGGTGGGCGGAGGGCGGAGAAGACTGGGTTGGGCATGGCAGGATTTTTAATGGCACGCTGCTGTCTGCCGGGATAGGCAGACAGCAGCGTGCCATTAAAAATTGGCTCGCGTGCCGTCTTTGGCACGCGTGCCATAGGTTGCCGACCCCTGTACTAAAGTATACATTTAACTACATACAGTCTGATGAGAAATATTACCATGTATTCACTATGATTAGAGGTAAGTTAACATTGTTCTGAGAACATTGACTTGATCCCAGTTTGTGTGTATTTATATGTAATGGGCTAATGAGCTAATGTAGTGCCCATCTTTAAAAAAGGGAAGAAGGAGGATCCAGGGAACTACAGACCACTCAGCCTCACCTCAGTCCCTGGAAAAATCATGGAGCAGGTCCTCAAGGAATCAATTCTGAAGCACTTAGAGGAGAGGAAAGTGATCAGGAACAGTCAGCATGGATTCACCAAGGGCAAGTCATGCCTGACTAATCTAATTGCCTTCTATGATGAGATAACTGGCTGAGGGGAAAGCAGTGGATGTGTTATTCCTTGACTTTAGCAAAGCTTTTGACACGGTCTCCCACAGTATTCTTGTCAGCAAGTTAAAGAAGTATGGGCTGGATTAATGGAATAGAAGGTGGATAGAAAGCTGGCTAGATTGTCAGGCTCAACGGGTAGTGATCAATAGCTCCATGTCTAGTTGACAGCTGGTATCAAGTGGAGTGCCCCAAGGATCGGTCCTGGGGCCGGTTTTGTTTAATATCTTTATAAATGATCTGGAGGATGGTGTGGATTGCACCCTCAGCAAGTTTGCAGATGACACTAAACTGGGAGGAGAGGTAGATACGCTGGAGGGTAGGGATAGGATACAGAGGGACCTAGACAAATTAGAGGATTGGGCCAAAAGAAATCTGATGAAGTTCAACAAGGACAAGTGCAGAGTCCTGCACTTAGGATGGAAAAATCCCATGCACTGCTAAGGACTAGGGACCGAATGGCTAGGCAGCAGTTCAGCAGAAAAAGACCTAGGGGTTACAGTGGATGAGAAGCTGGATATGAGTCAACAGTGTGCCCTTGTTGCCAAGAAGACCAATGGCATTTTGGGCTGTATAAGTAGGGGCATTGCCAGCAGATTGAGGGATGTGATCGTTCCCCTCTATTCGACATTGGTGAGGCCTCATCTGGAGTACTGTGTCCAGTTTTGGGCCCCACACTACAAGAAGGATGTGAAAAAATTGGAAAGAGTTGAGCGGAGGGCAACAAAAATGATTAGGGGACTGGAACGCATGACTTATGAGGAGAGGCTGAGGGAACTGGGATTATTTAGTCTGCGGAAGAGAAGAATGAGGGGGGATTTGATAGCTGCTTTCAACTACCTGAAAGGGGGTTCCAAAGAGGATGGATCTAGACTGTTCTCAGGGGTAGCAGATGACAGAACGAGGAGTAATGGTCTCAAGTTGCAGTGGGGGAGGTTTAGATTGGATATTAGGAAAAACTTTTTCACTAGGAGGGTGGTGAAGCACTGGAATGGGTTACTTAGGGAGGTGGTGGAATCTCCTCCCTTAGAAGTTTTTAAGGTCAGGCTTGACAAAGCCCTCCTGGGATGATTTAGTTGGGGATTGGTCCTGCTTTGAGCAGGGGGTTGGACTAGATGACCTCCTGAGGTTCCTTTCAACCCTGATATTCTATGATTTTATGATATTACCAGTCTCCATGTTGCTTTCATTACTCCTTTATTAAGTCTGTTGTGGTAGCACCCAAAAACCATGATCAGGATCAGAGCCACATTGTGCTGGGTGCTTTACAAACACGCAGGAAGAACTGCAGTCGTTATTGGCATTTATTTATTTTGAAGTGGGGGGAGAAAAAGAGGGGACAAAAGCAAAGCAGGGAAGAATGAAGAACTGTGCAGTTCAAGTACAATGTATGCCAGCAGGCAGGTTTGTGCAGTTAAACCAATAAAGAAATGGCAAGTTTTTCCCTTCCCAGTTTCAGTGGGGTTCCACTTTGGCACAACAGCCAATCTGCTGGCATAGGCTGTTGTTCTAACTGCCAACGCTAGTCTAACTACCTATGGTGGCGGATATAATGCCCTGTCAAGGTCCCACAACAGGCCAGTGGCAGAGCTGAGACCAGACCCAGCTCTCCTAAGACAGGGCCTTATCCACTGACCATGCTGCCTCCCCCTTCAATAAAAAAAGTTTTAAAGTTAGTGTTGTGGTTTCTTGTGTGTTGCACAAACTGTTCTGGATGAAATTTTCTGTGGAATGTGCCTGCCTACAGAACTGTACCCTCATGTTTGTGCCTATGCTGTATGCACCTGTCAGATTATAATATGATTTCTCTTTTGCTGTTTTCTATATATACATTATTTCTTACTTAGAAAATCTCAGCCCAAGACAACTGGTCTTTTATTCCAAGAGCCATCACCTCCAGCACCTCCCCTCAACCATGTGGAGGTAGTGTAACCTAGTTGATAGAGCACTGGTCTGTGATTCAGGAGAGCTGGTTTTTAGTCCCAGTTCTGTTACTGGCCTGCTGGGTCACCTTGGCCAAGTCACTTCACCTTTCTGTGCCTCAGTTTACCCATGTATAAATGGGGATAATGTAAAAACACTTTGAGAGCTATGGAAGAACAGCATGAGATAACTGTGACGGGTTGGATCACAGAAACCCCCTTGGAGTTGCGAACTGATGTGCCAAAACTACTTCTGCCCCTACCTTCTCTGCCAGCTTGGGTCTCCACAACCCTGCCTGGTTGTGCCAGACCCATTTGCCGGCCACAAACACAGACCCAGGTCTGAACCATGTCCTATAAACTGCAAGCTTAACTGAAAGCAGTTTAAGAAGTGTTCCTGACTTTAACACTCCGTTGCCCAACTCCCAATGGGGTCCAAACCCCAAATAAATCCATTTTACCCTGTATAAAGCTTATACAGGGTAAACTCATAAATTGTTTGCCCTCTATAGCACTGATAAAGCGATATGCACAGCTGTTTGCCTCCCTCCCCTCCCCCCAGGCATTAATACATACTCTGGATTAAATGATTTTATTAAATACAGAAAGTAGGATTTAAGTGGTTTCAAGTAGTAACAGACAGAACAAAGTGAATTACCAAGCAAAATAAAATAAAACACGCAAGTCTATGCCTAATACAGTCTATGCCTAATACAGTAATAAAACTGAATACAGATAAAACCTCACCCTCAGAGGTATTCCAGTAAGTTTCCTTTTACAGACTAGTCTCCTTCTAGTCTGGGTCCAGCAATCACTCACACCCCCTGTAGTTACTGTCCTTTGTTCCAGTTTCTTTCAGGTATCCTTGGGGGTGGATTTTGAGCAAGCTGAAGACAAAATGGAGGGGTCTCCCAGGGCTTTAAATAGACTTTCTCTTGTGAGTGGACACCCCTCCCTCCCGCTGTGTAGAATCCCAGCTACAAGATGGAGTTTTGGAGTCACATAGGCAAGTCACATGTCCATGCATGACTCAGAACTTACAGATAGTAGACATGGTTCACATGCTACCTTGAATGTCCTCAAGTAGACTTCTTATGTGGAGTGGAGCCTTCCAAGATCCATTGTCCATTAAGTGTTTCTTGATTGGGCACTTAATTTGCAAATTCCTTTCTGAAGAAGCTGCCCAAATGCCTTACTAAGGCTATTTAAAATCAAAGCAGTGCACAGCCAATATTCATAACTTTGAATACAAAAATGATACATGCATACAAATAGGATGAATAGATTCAGTTGATCATAACCTTTACAGAGATATGTTACATGTCATATGTAGTATAAAACATATTCCAGTTATGTCATATATACATTCATAAGCGTATTTCCATAAAGCCTTATGGGGTGCAACGTCACAATAACAGTTAGCTATATTACAAAGCAATAAAACTCCAGTTGAAATACAGAATGTACCAAAATTTTACAGTGTGCAAAAATATTGTAAAGAACTAAGAAACCTATGAGTCAGAGCATTGTGAAAACACACAAGTCTATGGGAGGTGCCTCTGAAAAAAACCTAGTGCCACAGCAGAAAAATTGAGTTGTCCTATAGTATATTAAGAATTGGTTACACATTACCTTAAATATTAATATTTATAAATAGATTATTGACCCTTTATTAGTTAATAGCTGTTGTAATAATTGGTTAGTCAACTGTGAAGCCAATAGGCTGGTTATAGCCACTGGACACCTTTGCCGATGTACCTCTAACACATACTACTCATGGCTGTTACATGCTTAAAACTTTTATTAATCATTTATTACCCCATTATAATTGGTTACCTTAGATGAATATGACACTGCCATAGCATCACATATTGGCCAAAAGTGCCCAGTGATATTGGGTGCCTCCATTTCTGGGTGTCCAATAGGAGACACCCTGAAGAAGTCTGATTAGATGCTCTGCACTTTCTGGACATCAGGGCCCTTACTGGTATCTCAAGTTGGGCACCCAAAAATCATTTAGACACTTCTGAAAATCTTGAGTCCTTAGTCTCAGACCAATGCTTTAACCAAAAGCTCAATCTTCCACACTGCCAGAGATCTGTAATCATCAAGGTCAAAGCTGATGGAGGAGGTTGCCTTCAGCTTATTTTGGAAAGTCACCCCAGTGTCCACATCAGTAAGACCCTCTGTGGATACAAAATTTGTAGCCACATCTGATCTGCAAACATGGTCTGTGGATACTTGCATCCACAGATATTCACAGATTTGCAAGGCTATAAACATCAGCATGAGCTCTATCTGTCAGAGGTGGACTCACAGGGAGAAGGCTTTATTAACGTGAATGTTAGGCAGACAGCACTACATCAGCTACACAGTTTCTTTGCAACCATGAAAGCCGGAAACACATACTTTTAAAAAAGAAAAGTTAGATTCTGTTGCCATCACGTGACTGGAAGTCAAGTCCCTAAGCCCAGGGCTATTGTGTCTATGCCTTAGCTTGGTCCTGGTTGTTTTGGTGCTGGGCTGCCTTCTAGCCCTAAATCAGATTTAAAGAGTAGAGATAAATTTTGCTGTTGAAGTTGCTGAGAAAGCTGTTCCCCCATCACCCTTCCACCCCATTACCAGCAGAGCTTGTGCTAAAAAGAGATTGACTGAGAGCAAGGATGTTCCCATAGTTAGAACAATAGCCCAGACCTGGGAGACCAAGGTTCTGGTGGTCCCTGCTCTGCCACAGAGTTTAGTTCTCTGTTCTCCACCTGTACAATGGGGGTAATAGCACTGCCCTACCTCACTGGGGTGTTATGAGGATAACTACATTAAATACTATGAGGTGCTCAGATGCTACCATGATGCAAGGGATGGGGCAAGTACTAAGACAGATAGTTGCAGAAGTTATGCTCAACAGCATGCAAACTTATGAGGAGCTTCTTTAAAAACCAAAGGGGAAAAAACTCAAAGAATGGTGAAAATGAGTTTGCAAGTGAATCTTCATAAACAATCTTAGTAAAGAATTGAATTCTTAGACATCTTACAGTGTCGTGATTTGCACCTGAAATTGAAACTGCCAAGGAGAAAAGCACAATTGAACTTGGGGGGAAGGGAAGGGAGGAATTAAAATTAATCCAGAACAGGATGTCAATTGCATCAGCCTGCCTGACAATCCATCATAGACACATAGGGCTGGAAGGGACTTCAAAAAATCAAATCCAGCCCCCTACACTGAAGCAGGACTAACTAAATCTAGCACAACCCTGACAAGAGTTTGTCCAATCTGATCTTTAAAACCTCCAATGTTGGGGGACCCACAATCTCCCTTGGAAGCCTAGTCCACTGCTTAACTTCTCTTATACTGAGAACATTTTCCCTAACATCTAACCTAAATCTCCCTTGCTGCGCGTTAAACCCATTACTTCTTGTCTTGCCTCCAGCGGATATGGAGAACAGTTGATCACCATCCTCTTTCTAATAGTTTTTAACATATCTGAAGACTATCAGGTCCCCCCCCCTTGTCTTTTCTCAAGATTAAACAAGCCCAATTTTTTAAACTTTTCCTCGTAAGTCAGGTTTTTCTAAACCATTTATTATTTTTGTTGTTCTCCTCTGGGCTCCCTACACTTTGTCCACATCTTTCCTAAAGTGTGGCACCCAGAATTGGACACAGTACTCCATCTAAGGCTTCACCAGTGCAGAGTCGAGCAGGACAATTACCTCCTGCGTCTCACATCCAACGCTCCTGTTAACATACCCTGGAATGATATTAGTCTTTTTTGCAACTGCATCACATTGTTGACTCATATTCCATTTGTGATCCACCAAAACCCCTGGTTCCTTTTCAACTGTACTATCACCCCGCCTTCCCTATTTTGTAGTTGTGAATTTGATTTTTTCCTTCCTAAGTGAAATACTTTGCACTTATCTTGATTGAATTTCTTCTTGTTGAATTCAAACAAATTCTCCAATTTGTCAAGGCCATTTTGAATTCTAATCCTGTCCTCCATGGTGCTTGTGTAACCTACTGTGACACAGCAGGGAGCGGGGAGTGTTGACCTGAGAATGTGGCAGGGGAGTTTCACTGGGGATGGGAGACCTGAGAGCCTGTAACCTAAGCCAGGAGGGGGCGGGGGAGGTAGCACCTCTGCCCAGGAAAGTGGACAAAGGCTGCAGGAGAGAGCCTGCTGAGGGGGTTTTGATTTTCAGTTTGGTGCTGGGTGGAGGAATGAGGGGAACCCCAGGGCTGGGGTCTAAGCTCTCTGGCCCCCAGAAGGACTTGACTGAGGGGTCCTGGTTGTACCCACAAGCTCTGTTTTACACTGTGTTCCTATTGTCCAATAAACCTTCCGTTTTACTGGCTGGCTGAGAGTCATAGTGAATCTCAGGAAGAGGGGTGCAGGCCCCGGACTCCCCCACACTCCATGACAACTGGTGGTAGCGGTGGGATCTACTGCACCCCGTGAATGGCACTTCCTGCAGTAAGTGACGGGAACAGTAAAATGAAGGGGGATTGACGGGGACCAGGCGTGCTGAAGATTCAGAGAGAGACGGTTTCAGGGGGCAGTTAACCCCTGGGAGTGTGTGACCAGAGAGAAGGACTTTTGCAGTAACAGGGTCCCCCGGGGAATTGCAGCGAGCAGTCCCAGGGGCAGAGGAGTTTGCAGCTCAACCCTAGCAAAGAGGTGGTGACCTCAAGAAGGACTGGCACCCTCGGGGTTCTTCCTGGAAACCATGGAAAGCTGCACAGGCCCGCGAGTGGCCAGCAGGGAGATGTATGCTAAACGCCTTAAGAGTGACCTGGTGGAGCTGTGCAGGCAGAGAGGGCTGCGCTTTGGGAGGTTCACCAAGGAACAGCTGATTGCCCAGATGGAGGAGAAGGATCGCTTGGATCACCTGATCCCTGTCCCTGAGGGAAGCTGCCCGATGGACGCAGTGTGGGCCCTGGGGCCTGACCGGGCTGAGAGGGGTCAGACTGCTGCCAAGGACATCCCGAGACCCTTCCTACCTATGCCTAGGGGAGGGGTTGGGGGAAGCCCAGCGAATACCGAGGGCACCCTGACCCTGGCAGCCAGCAGAGGATCCTCCCGGCGGAGCTCCCCATCCCTGGAGCGGAGGTGGCTAGAATGGGAGAGGGAGATGAAAATGATGGAGCTGGAGGATCATGAAAAGCAGCATCAGCATAAGCAGGAGGAGAAGGAGAAACAGAGGCAGCATGAAGAGAAGCAGAGACAGCATGAACTGGAGCTGGCCAGGCTGAGAAGCAGTGGGGTCCCAGCTGCGGTGAGTGAGGGGGGACCCAAAACTGCAAGGAGCTTTGATAAGTGGTTCCTGGCCCAGTGTAAGGAGGGGGAGGACATAGATAGCTTCCTGATGGCCTTTGAGATGCCTGTGAGATGCACAGGGTTGACACTGCAGACAGGCTCCAGTTTCTCACCTCCTTACTGGACCCCAAAGCTGTGGAGGTGTACAGCCGAATGACAGGGGCGGAGGCAGGGGACTGCGGACTGTTCAGAAAGGCCTTGCTCTGTGAGTTTGGGCTGAATCCGAGATGTACTGGAAAAGGTTCCAGAATCAGCGTAAAATGCCTGAGGTCACATACCTACAACTGGTCAACCGAATACAGGGATATGCCCGCAGGTGGACAGCTGGGGCCCAAGCTAAAGAGGACCTGCTTGACCTAATTGTACTGGAGCAACTGTATGAACAGTGCCCTTCCAACCTGAGTCTATGGTTGGTGGACAAAAAACTAGAGAACCCACAGCATGCAGGGCAGCTGGCCGACGAGTTTGTGAACAGTCGGTCAGGGAGTAGCAGGGAGGAGTCCCAAAAGAACAGGCCCCCCACGATGCAGAGAGAGAGTCACCATGGGACCTCCCAGTGGGGAAATATGGAGAACCCCCTCTCAAGGGGAACGCCTGGCGTCAAGACCATCCGACCCGCTTGAGGGGACCAACATGACCTGAGCTGCTATCACTGTGGCCAGAGAGGCCATGTACGGACCCAGTGCCCCAGGTTCAGGGACAGACTGAGCAGACCCAACCTATCCAGGGTTAACTGGGTAGGGACTCAGCTGTACGAGGGGCAGACGGCCCAGGCAAGGGGAGCTGCCAGCTTACCACCTGCTCAGGAGGGAAGAGTACCCCAGGCCAGCTCCGCCAGAGTGCTGGATGCTCTGAACTCAGGGTTCTCGGTTTACAGGGTGGGCATGGGGCTGTCCCTCCAGAGAGAGTGCCTTGTTCCCCTGGAGGTGGATGGCAGGAAGGTCAATGGATATTGGGATATGGGCGCGGAGGTGACCCTGGCCCGGCCCGAGGTGGTGGCCCCAGATCGGGTGGTGCCCGACAACTACCTGACCCAGATGGGGGTGGGCGGACCCATTCAAGGTGCCCGTTGCAAGGGTACACCTGAAATGGGGGGCCAAGGAGGGACCCAAGGACGTGGGGGTGCACCACCATTTGCCCACTGAGGTTTTGATGGGGGGACCTAGAGGACTGACCAAGCAACCCGCAGACCGCCCCTGGTTGTGACCCATAGCCAGAGCTGGTAAGGGGCACTGCGCCCTGAGCTTGGGGAGGGCACCACACCGGAGGTGCAGGACCCTACCCTGGTGGGGAGGGAGCGCCGAGGGGCACGGCTCAGAGAGGCTGTGGCCTCAGACCCAGCCAATGAGAGGGAACCGGTCCTCATCCCTTTCCCAGCTGCTGAGTTCCAGGCCGAGTTTCAGAAAGATCCCTCCTTGCGGAAGCTCAGGGACCGGGCCGACCTCAGTGTGGTACGGACCATGAGGAGAGGTTGCCAGGAGAGGTTCCTGTGGGAGAAGGGGTTCCTGTACTGAGAATGGGCTCCCCCAGGGGAAATGGAGTCCTGTGGGATCAGGAGGCAGCTGGTGGGACCCCAGAAGTATCGCTGCAAGCTACTGTACCTGGCCCATGACATCCCCCTCTCAGGGCACCAGGGAATCTGGCGCACCCAGCAGAGGTTGCTACAGAACTTTTACTGACCTGAGGTCTTTACCACTGTCTGGCAGTATTGCTAATCCTGCAACCCCTGTCAGAGGGTGGGGAAGGCCCGGGACAAGGGGAAACCGGCTTTGAAACCTTTGCCCATCATAGAGGAGCCTTTCCAGAAAGGCCATGGTGGCCATGGACATAGGTGGTGGTAGATTTTGCCACCCGCTACCCCGAGGCAGAGCCCTTAGCTTCCATTGAAGCAGACACTGTGGCAGATGCGCTCCTGACCATTTTCAGCCGAGTGGGGTTCCCCAAGGAAGTCTTGACAGACCAAGGGTCCAACTTCATGTTGGCCCTGCTCCGGTGCTTGTGGGAGAAATGTGAGGACCGGCAAAACTGGGCCTCAGCTTATCACCCCCAGTCCAATGGGCTGGTGGAGAGGTTCAATCGGACGCTAAAGATGATGCTGAAAACCTTTATGAACCAGCATCTGCAGGATTGGGACAAGTACTTACCTCACCCGTTGTTCACGTACAGGGAGGTACCCCAGGAGTCTACTGGATTTTTGTCTTTCGAGCTGTTATATGGAAGGAGGGTAATGGGCCCCCTGGACCTGATGAGAGACGAATGGGAGGGGAAGGCCACTCCCGATGCAGAGTCAGTGGTGGAGTATGTCCTGATCTTCCGAGAGAGACTTGCTGAACTCATGGGCCTGGCCAGGGAGAATCTGGCCAGAGTCCAGAAGAAGCAGAAGGTTTGGTATGACCGCATGGCACGGGCCCGTGCCTACCCCACCGGGGATCCTTGATGGTTCTCATCCCCATGAGAAAGAACAAACTACAGGCCACCTGGGAAGGCCCTTTCAAGTTGTCAAGCAGCTAAATGAGGTAAATTATGTGATGGAGCTGTCTAACTGGGCGCACCTCCGCCGGGTGTACCATATGAATATGATGAAGCCATATTATGCCAGGGGGAATGTGGTGTTGAACGTGTGTGGACATTGGGAGGAGCAGGGAGATGACCCTTTAGTAGATCTATTACCTGGGACCAGAGCTGGTTCACCCCTGGAAACAATTCCCCTCTTGGATCAGCTAACCCCTGCCCAGCAAGCTGAGATCAGGGGCGTGCTGCATCTGTACAGACAGCTGTTTTCCAACCAGCCTGGATGCACTAATCTAACTGTCCACCAGGTGCAGACAGGGTCGCACTCGCCGATAAGATGCTCCCCCTTCCGAGTCACAGGGAAAACTGCTCAGGACCTGGAAAGAGAGGTCCGGGACATGCTGGCTTTGGGGGTGATCCAGCCATCTGCCAGCCCTTGGGCCTCGCTGGTGGTACTGGTCCCCAAAAAGGATGGGTTGATCCAGTTCTGTGTGGACTATCAGAAGCTCAGTGCCATCACTGTATCTGATGCCTACCCCATGGCCAGGCCTGATGAGCTCCTAGACAAATTGGGAGGAGCTCGATTCCTTACCACCATGGATCTTACAAAGGGCTACTGGCAAGTGCCACTGGATGCAGATGCCCGGCTGAAATCGGCCTTTATCACCCCTCTGGGGCTTTATGAGTCCTGACCCTGCCTTTCAGCCTCAAGGGAGCGCCGGCCACCTTCCAGTGCCTGGTGGATCAGCTACTGAGGGGGATGGAGAGTTATGCTGTGGTGTATATTGATGACATCTGTATCTTTAGCCAGACCTGGGAGAACCATGTGTCCCAGGTTAGACAAATGCTGGACTGACTCCAGGAGGCTGGGCTGACCATAAAAGCTGAGAAGTGCAAAGTGGGGATGGCTGAAGTATCTTACCTGGGCCATTGGGTGGGGAGCGGCCGCCTAAAGCTGGAACCAGCTAAGGTGGAGGTGATCAGAGACTGGCCCGCTCCGCACACCAAAAAGCAGGTCCAAGCCTTTATTGGGTTGGCAGGATACTATCAAAGGTTTGTGCCCCGCTTTAGCGCCATAGCCACCCCCATCACCAAGCTATGCAAGAAGGGGAAGCCAGACAAGGTGGTCTGGACCGACCAGTGCCAAGAGGCTTTCTGGGTGCTGAAGGAGGCTCTGGTCAGTGGCCCAGTTCTGGTAAACCCAGATTTTGACAAGCCCTTTATGGTGTTCACCGACGCCTCAGACACGGGACTGGGGGCGGTGTTAATGCAGCAGGATGAAAACGGGGAGAGACACCCCATCATGTACTGGAGCAAGAAGTTGCTACCCCGGGAACAACACTACGCAGCCATCGAGAAGGAGTGCCTGGCCATGGTGTGGGCCCTCAAGAAACTAGAGCCATATCTCTTTGGGCGACACTTCACCATGTACACAGACCACTCGCCCCTGACCTGGCTGCACCAGATGAAAGGAGCCAACGCCAAACTCCTGAGGTGGAGCCTGCTCCTGAAGGATTATGACATGGATGTGATCCATGTGAAGGGAAGTGCCAACATGATAGTGGATGCGTTGTCCCGGAGAGGGGGCCCTGAACTTCCCCAGGTCACTGGTCAGAGTGACCCCGCTCAGTTCAGTCTTAAAGGGGGGAGAGATGTGATGCAGCAGGGAGTGGGGAATGTTAACCTGGGAATGTGGCAGGGGAGTTTCACTGGGGAGGGGAGACCTGAGAGCCTGTAACCTGAGCCAGGAGGAGGAGGGGGAGGTAGCACCTCTGCCCGGGAAAGTGGACAAAGGCTGCAGGAGAGAGCATGCTGGGGGGATTCTGGTTTTCAGTTTGGTGCTGGGTGGTGGAACGCAGGGAACCCCAGGGCTGGGGTCTAAGCTCTCTGCCCCCCAGAAGGACGTGACTGAGGGGTCCTGGTTGTACCCACAAGCTCTGTTTTACACTGTGTTCCTATTGTCCAATAAACCTTCCATTTTACTGGCTGGCTGAGAGTCACGCAGGACTCCCCCACATTCCGTGACACCTACACACTTTCTGGATGTGGTGTTCTGTCCCCTCTAGTGGCACTGAGACCACTTAGAGATTAATGATGCTGCTCTACAGACTTAGCTAAGAGCCAGTTGGCTTTTAGCTCATGCAGTAGAGGCTCATGCATTCCGCTCCAGAGGCCCCAGGTTTCATCCTGCCCGCCAACGACTGGGGTCTGTCGGCGTTACAAGTGGGGGTTCATCCGGGATTTCAACTGGGAAGTCTCTGAAGTGCAGGATGGGCTTCCTCAGGTAGCGGAAGTATGTAAACCACACACCTCCTGGTGTTTCACTTGCAACCCTTCTGTCATAACCATACCGTTAAGGGTAGCCTAGAATTCCTCCTTTCCTGTAAGGGGTTAAGAAGCTCCAATAATCTGGTTGGCAACTGACCAAAGGGACCAATGGGGAAAGAAGATACTTTCAAATCTTGGGGGTTGGGAGGGGGAAGGCTTTGTGGTATGTTCTCTGGGGAAAGCAGAGAAGCATCAGGTCAAAAAAACTCCTTCTTCTATAAACCATCCTGTACAAGTTTCTGATATTACAAAAAGAGTAAGTAAATAAGGCAAGGCGCATTAGATTACCTTTTATTTTCAACTTGTGAATTTTCCCTTTGCTAGAGGGAGGTTTATCCCAGTTTTTTGTAACTTTAAAGTTTTGCCTAGAGGGGAATCCTCTGTGTTTTGAATCTGATTACTCTGTAAAGTATTTACCATCCTGATTTTACAGAGGTGATTCTTTTACCTTTTCTTTAAATAAAATCCTTCTTTTAAGAACCTGACTGATTTTTCCATTGTTCCAAGACCCAGGGGTTTGGGTCTTTGATCATTGATCATTTTGTAACCAATTGGTTAGGATATATTCTCAAGCCTCCCCAGGAAAGAGGGTGTAAGGGCTTGTGAGGATTGCTGAGGGAAGAGGAACTCCAAGTGGTCCTTTTCCCTGGTTCTTTGTTAAATCACTTGGTGGTGGCAGCGTTACTTAAACCCAAGGTACAAGGGAAAATTTGTGCCTGGGGAGTTTTTAACCTAACCTGGTAGAAATAAGCTTAGGGGGTCTTTCATGCGGGTCTCCATGTCTGACCCTAAAGTTCAGAGTGGGGAGGGAACCCTGACACCTTCCCAGCTTGGTGTCATCTGCAAACTCCATCATCCAAATCAGTAATGAAAATATTAACTAGTGTTTGGCCACTTGCTTTGAATAATTTGTATTTGGTTTGTTGAGATTTAAACGGCAAGCGAGAAGTTCATCGTGACAAAGTTAGCCAGCTTGCCCCTTAACTGGGAAAGAATGAATAGACAAAATTAAAAGGAAGAAAAGACAAGACAAGCAGTATTGAAAATGGTTATTCTCACTCCAGGAGGCCTTTGTGGATTGATAACTAAATGTTGCCAACTGGGAGCTTGTGTTTGTCAATTTAATAAGGAGAGTACTGGCAAAGGGGGTACTGCATGTATGACTCAGCTTGGGCAGTTCTCGGGTGGACATGCTTTAATAAACTCCAGTTTATACCAACATATTTGCCATGCCACCCTTTTAACAAGAAGCTGTTTCCCAGCTGGAGGGAATTAGTAAACATGTATAATTTGTCAAAGCTAACTGGGATTGAGAATTGACAATCTCTTTTTGTGTGTGGATGTGGTGTGGGTGTCTATCTAGGGACCAGATTCTTGCCCGTCCCTGAGCAATGCAAGGGAGATAGATTCTTGCCATAACTGGCCAGCATAAACTTTTCCTGCTGCAAGGGAACTCTGCTAGCATGAAGCCAGCACTTACATACACGCACTTGGTAAATGGGGCTTGTCAGGGGAGAGAAGGAGCATCCTGGAGAAGGGTAGGGCTAGAAAAGGGGCTATAGTGGAGAAATTAATCTGCGACAGTGTGAATGTCAGTATATGGAAAAGAGACAGTGAATTTGTAAGCTCTTGCACCAGGGACCATGTTTTCCTAGCACAACACTGATAGAGAAGCTAGAATTATATGATTTAGAGCAGTGGTTCTCAAAGCTGGTCCGCCGCTTGTTCAGGGAAAGCCCCTGGCAGGCTGGGCCAGTTTGTTTACCTGCCGCGTCCGCAGGTTCGGCTGATCGCGGCTCCCACTGGCCGCGGTTCGCCTCTCCAGGCCAATGGGGGCTGCAGGAAGCAGCACGGGCCGAGAGACATGCTAGCCGCCCTTCCCACAGCCCCCACTGGCCTGGAGCGGTGAACCATGGCCAGTGAGACCCGTGATCGGCCGAACCTGCAGACGCGGCAGGTAAGTAAACCGGTCTGGCCCACCAGGGGCTTTCCCTGAACAAGCGGCTGACCAGCTTTGAGAACCACTGATTTAAAGCTGTGGCTCTCAACCTTTCCAGGCTACTGTACTCCTTTCAGGAGTCTGATTTGTCTTGTGTACCCCTCTCAAGGTTCCTTCCCCACTCTGAACTTTAGGGTACAGATGTGGGGACCTGCATGAAAGACCCCCTAAGCTTATTCTTACCAGCGTAGGTTAAAAACTTCCCCAAGGTACAAACTTTGCCTTGTCCTTGAACCGTATGCTGCCACCACCAAGCATGTTAACAAAGAACAGGGAAAGAGCCCACTTGGAGACGTCTTCCCCCAAAATATCCTCCCAAGCCCTATACCTCCTTTCCTGTGGAAGGCTTGATAAAAATCCTCACCAATTTGTACAGGTGAACACAGACCCAAACCCTTGGATCTTAAGAACAATGAAAAATCAATCAGGTTCTTAAAAGAAGAATTTTAATTAAAGAAAGATAAAAGAATCACCTCTGTAAAATCAGAATGGTAAATACCTTACAGGGTAATCAGATTCAAAACATAGAGTATCCCTCTAGGCAAAACCTTACATTACAAAAAGACACAAAAACAGGAATATACATTCCATTCAGCACAGCTTATTACCAGCCATTAAACAAAAGGAAATCTAACGCATTTCTAGCTAGATTACTTACTAACTTAACAGAGTTTCTGAGATTGCTGATCTGTTCCTGGCAAAAGTATCACACAGACAGACAGACCCTTTGTTCCCCCCCCCTCCAGCTTTGAAAGTATCTTGTCTCCTCATTGGTAATTTTGGTCAGGTGCCAGTGAGGTTATCTTCGCTTCTTAACCCTTTACAGGTGAAAGGGTTCTGCCTCTGGCCAGGAGGGATTTTATAGCACTGTATACAGAAAGGTGGTTACCCTTCCCTTTATTTTTATGACAACCCCCAAGTTTCACCTCGCTTAAACTACTTGCTTACAAAATCAGACATAAAAATACAGAAGTGCCACAGCACACTGTTACTGAAAAATTGCCTCCTTTCTCTTTTTTACCATATAGTTCTAAAATAAATCAGTTGGAATTAGAACTATTGATTAATCACAGTTAACTCAAAAAAAATGAACTGAGATTAAAAAAAATTAATTGTGATTAATTGCGCTGTTAAACAATAAAATACCATTGACATTTATTAAATATTTTTGGATGTTTTTCTACATTTTCAAATATATTGATTTCAATTACAACACAGAATACAAAGTATAAGTGCTCACTTTATATAATTATTTTTATTACAAATATTTGCACTGTAAAATGATAAACAAAATAAATAGTATTTTTCAATTCACCTCATACAAGTCCTGTAGTGCAATCTGTTTATTGTGAAAGTGTAACTTACAAATGTAGATTTTTTTTGGTTACATAACTGCGCTTAAAAACAAAACAATATAAAACTTTAGAGCCTACAAGTTCACTCAGTCCTACTTCTTGTTCAGCCAATTGCTAAGACAAACAAATCTGTTTACATTTACAGGAGATACTGCTGCCTGCTTCTTATTTCAAGTTGCAATGGGGGAGGTTCAAGTTGCAATGGGGGAGGTTTAGATTGGATATTAGGAAAAACTTTTTCACTAAGAGGGTGGTGAAACACTGGAATGCGTTACCTAGGGAGGTGGTAGAATCTCCTTCCTTAGAGGTTTTTAAGGTCAGGCTTGACAAAGCCCTGGCTAGGATGATTTAACTGGGACTTGGTCCTGCTTTGAGCAGGGGGTTGGACTAGATGACCTTCTGGGGTCCCTTCCAACCCTGATATTCTATGATTCTATGATTCTATGATTCTATGATTTACAATGTCACCTGAAAGTGACAGGTTTCAGAGTAGCAGCCGTGTTAGTCTGTATTCGCAAAAAGAAAAGGAGTACCCGTGGCACCTTAGAGACTAACAAATTTATTAGAGCATAAGCTTTCGTGAGCTACAGCTCCGATGCATCGGATGCATCCGATGAAGTGAGCTGTAGCTCACGAAAGCTTATGCTCTAATAAATTTGTTAGTCTCTAAGGTGCCACGGGTACTCCTTTTCTTTTTACCTGAAAGTGAGAACAGGCATTCGCATGGCACTTTTGTAGCCGGCATTGCAAGGTATTTACATGCCAGATATGCTAAATTCATATGCCCTTTCATGCTTCGTCCACCATTCCAGAGGACATGCTTCCATGCTGATCATGCTCGTTAAAAAAAATGTGTTAATTAAATTTGTGACTGAACTCCTTGGGGGAGAACTGTATGTCTCCTGTTCTGTTTTACCTATATTCTGCCATGTATTTTATGTCATAGGAGTCTTGGATGATGACCCAGCACATGTTCATTTTAAGAACACTTTCACAGCAGATTTGACAAAACGCAAAGAAGATATCAGTGCGAGATTTCCAAGGATAGATACAGCATTCCACCCAAGGTTTAAGAATCTAAAGTGCCTTCTAAAGTCTGAGAGGGATGATGTGTGGAGAATGCTTTCAGAGATCTTAAAAGAGCAACACTCCGATGTGGAAACTATAGAACCCAAACCACCAAATAAGAAAATCAACCTTCTGCTATTGGTATCTGACTCAGATGATGAAAATGAACATGAGTCGGTCCGCTCTGCTTTGTATCGTTATCAAGCAGAACCCGTCATCAGCATGGACGCATGTCTTCTGGAATGGTGGTTGAAGTATGAAAGGACATATGAATCTTTAGCGCATCTGGCACGTAAATATCTTGCAATACCAGCTACAACAGTGCCATGCGAACACCTGTTCTTACTTTCAGGTGACATTGTAAACAAGATGTGGGCAGCATTAATACTAATTGTTTGTCTGAGTGATTGGCTGAAGTAGGACTGAGTGGACTTGTAGGTTCTAAAGTTTTACATTGATTTATTTTTGAATGCAGTTATTTTTTGTACATATCTCTACATTTGTAAATTCAACTTTCATGATAAAGAGATTGCACTTGTATTAGGTTAATTGAAAAATACTATTTCTTTTGTTTTTACAGTGCAGTTATTAGTAATCATAATAAAATATAAAGTGAGCACTGTACACTTTCTATTCTGTGTTGTAATTGAAATTAATATATTTGAAATAGTAGAACACTTCCAAAAATATTTAAATAAACAGTATACTATTGTTTAACAGTGCGATTAATTGCATGATTAATTGTGATTAATTTTGTAATCGCCTGATTAATCACAATTAATTTTTTTAATTGCTTGACAGCGCTAATTGGAATATAAACATTGTACTTACATTTCAGTGTATAGTATATAAAGCAGTATAAACAAGTCAGTATCTGTATGAAATTTTAGTTTGTACTGACTTTTCTAGTGCTTACTGTTGTAAAACTAAACAAATATCTAGATGAGTTGATGTACCCCCTGCTGGAAGACCTCTGTGTATCTCCAGAGATACATGTACCTCTGGTTGAGAACTACTGATTTAGTGCTATGTTGCCCCTTTTTGACTCGAATGGCTAGTTGAAAGTAGGGCCCTGGGGAATGTTCCTGTTCGAAGCAGAAATTGATGGAGTCTAGTATTTTCTTTGATGCAATCTTGTTTATTTACAAGGAATGTACAAAGATCTAGGTCTCTGAACGTGGAAGAAAACAAGAACAAAAGGAGCAGTTGCTTAGCTTACAGCCCCCCCAAGACTTGCAAGAGTTGATGCTTTAAAAAAAAAAAGCCCCAGCTCCTGGAGTTATGTAAGTATGAGAATCCTGAGCCGTCAAAAGTCACAAGGCAAATTAAAAAAAAAGAACCCACAATTGATTATTTTTAAAATTCAGTGATTCTGGGGCTGGGGGGGGAGGAGGTGTACAATGACAAAGACATGTGTTTGTGCTTGGGTAAGAATGATATAGTATGTTCCTGATGGAGATAGGCATGAGTCAAGACTTTGGGAATGGAACACCCAGGACCTCTTTGCATGTCTGTATCCACTCCAGAGCAGAACTTTTCTGCTCAGGCCTATCTGATCCCAATAGCAAATTATGATGTCCCCTGATTTGTGTGGAGAATGAGGCTGTAATACCTTTATAAAGCTCTCATCAGAACCTGTGTTCCATTGGAAAGAGTTTTGAAAGACACACCACTCTGTTAAAAGCTCAAGTTTGAATTGTAGCGACAGTCATGTGGGTATTTAACTGTATGGCTCACAATGCTGCTTTAAAAGAGGTATTGGAGAGGATATGATGTGACATCCTCGGTGTCTGCAAAACCCGACGAAAGAAGGAGTTGGAAATCAACTGGAAGGATGGAAGCGCTGTGATGCTTGGAAAGGGAGATGGCACTAGAAATGTTGGAGGAGTCAGATTTATCGTCAGTAAGGATTGGTCTTCGAAAGTCATCATACCAGCTAATATCATCATATATTGGTGTGCTGCATCTTCAGAAGGAGTCAAAAGCTAACTTCAAGGTCATCCAGGCCTACGCTCCCACAAGTGCAAGTGAGGATGAAAAAGTGGAAGAATTCTACTGAGAGCTCGAAAGAGCCCTCATGCAAAAGTCCACTTACACTGTCATGATGGGAGATTCCAATGCCAAATTTGAGTGAGGGAAAGCTGGCAAAAAGTTCATAGGGAGATACGGCAGCAGCGAAAGGAATGAAAGAGGAGAAAGGTTGGTAGCGATGGCAGAAGTGAAAGAACTGTACGTGGCAAACACCTGGTACAAAAAGAAGACCGCAAGAAGGTGGACATGGATCACGCCAAACGTGAAGAGCAAGAATGAAATCGACTATATTTTAGTCAATAAAAGGTGCATCGTTCAAGACATCTCTGTGGTGCAGCAATTCAACATGGGCAGTGACCATCGCCTGCTTAGAGTGAAGTTGATTTTCGACAAAGTGGTGGAAAAGAAGGCATTACAGATGGCAAACAGGAAACAGCGGCCTAAGACATTTGATGAAGCAAAGCTGAAGAAAGCGATTTCTAGGTTTGACTGGAGCCAGATGGAAAAGTGTGATGAAGACTATAGTATCTTTGCTGACAAGCTGAAACATTGCATAAAAGCAGCTGAAATTGAAAAGCTGAAGAAGGAGAAGGGAAGAATCTCTAATGAAACGAAAAGCTTGTTGGAGAAGCGGAGAAACTTGAAAAGGACCTCGGATAACAATTTTGAGTACTCCATTCTGTGCAAGCTTTATATGGCGAAAACTGAAGGATAACTTTGAGAACTTCTGGAAAGAAAGCTCCTCAAAACAGCTGAATCACACAAGAGCCTTAGGACATGCAAGTGGGAATTGATGCAGTATAGATTGAGCGCAACAGCATTGAAGAAGAAGGACGGAGAGACAGTAATCGACAGAGCAGGGATGGAGGAGGTCTGCAAGGACTTCTATACAGAACTGTTCAAATCAAGAATCAATGTCCCTGTTTGTTTCCTGTTATTCCCTCTCCCAACGCTCCAAGAGTCAGAAGAACGTATCCCCGCAATAATCATCAGCGAAGTCCGAAGTGCGCTATACCAGATGAAGAAGGGAAAAGCTCCAGGCAAAGATGGAATAATGTCAGAAATTATTTCTGCAGGAGGTGAAAAACTTTGGAAGGCCCTCGCTTTAAGATTCAATTGATATATTGAAGAAGGAAAAATACTATCAAGCTGGAAGGAGTCAAATACCATCTTGCTGCACAAGAAGGGCGATTGAGAAAATCTTAAGAACTACCACCCTACATGCCTGCTCTCTCACATCTACAAGCTTTTTATAAAGGTGATAACGAATCGACTCTTGCAGAGTCTGGATGAGCTACAGCTGAGAGAGCAGGCAGGGTTTCGAAGAAATTTCAGCACAATCGACCATATATTTACTCTTAGCCAGCTCCTAGAAAAAGCGAGGGAATACAAACTCCCGCTGTGCATTGCTTTCGTCGATTATAAAAAGGCCTTCGATAGCATCAAGTTTAATACAATATTAAAGGCTCTCGCAGAGCAAGGCATTAACACGCAGTACATCAGTTTGTTGAAGGAAGTGAATACTGGATGTACAACAGACATTACTCTCCTCAAAACTCCCCTCCGCATCCCAATTGAGAAAGGCATGAAGCAAGGAGATACGATTTCACCAAAACTATTTACCACCTGTCTCAAAATGGTTATGAACAAGATCAATTGGAGGAGTGGTGTCAACATCAACGGAGAACGATTATCTCATCTTAGATTTGCAGACAACATCGTACTAATTGCCGAAAGTAACAACCAACTGCAGAGCATGCTACGAAGACTCAACAAGAAAAGCAGTCAGGTCTGCTGACCTATCTGGCTTTAAGATTAAACTCAATAAGTTTATTGGGGAGATGGTATGATGGGATAATATGATTTTGGCAATTAATTGATCTTTAAATATTCATGGTAAATAGGCCCAATGGCCTGTGATGAGATGTTAGATGGGTGGGATCTGAGTTACTACAGAAAATTCTTTCCTGGGAGTCTGGCTGGTGAATCTTGCCCACATGCTCAGGGTTCAGCTGATTGCCATATTTGGGGTCGGGAAGGAATTTTCCTCCAGGGCAGATTGGAAGAGGCCCTGGAGGTTTTTCGCCTTCCTCTGTAGCATGGGGCATGGGTCACTTGCTGGAGGATGCTCTGCTCCTTGAAGTCTTTAAACCATGATTTGAGGACTTCAGTAGCTCAGACATCGGTGAGAGGTTTATCGCAGGAATGGGTGGGTGAGATTCTGTGGCCTGCATTGTGCAGGAGATCAGACTAGATGATCATAATGGTCCCTTCTGACCTTAATATCTATGAATCTATGAATCTAGGTTGGCCTGAAAATGAACCACTGCAAAACGAAATACATGCTATCTGATGTCTTATGAAAAGCCCGAATAATGGTAACAGGAGAAGAAATTGAATAAGTTGAACAGTACATATATTTGGGCCAAGAAGTTAATATGCGTCAAGACCTGAACAGAGAACTTTCACGAAGGATTTGGGCAGGATGGTGTGCATTTAAATCCATCAAGGACGTCCTCAATGGAAAAATCGACAAGACCACATGTACAAATATCTTCAATTCAACAATGGTGCTAGCCATGCTGTATGGCAGTGAAATGTGGGCACTGACGAAGAGAGAAGAGCAGGGGCTGTCAGTAGCTGAAAGGGCAATGGAACAAGCCATGTTGGGAATTTCCCTTCTGGATCGCATCCCAAATGAAATGATCAGAGAATGCAGTGGTGTGAAAGATATTGTCGTGGAAAACAGACATAACAAGATGTGATGGGCGCTCCATACAGCACAGCTCACAGACAATAGGTGGACCTCAATTATTGCTGAGTGGTACCCGTGAGAACAAAAAAGACCACCCGGCCAGCCTCCAAGAAGATGGGAAGATGATATTGTTAAATGTTTCGGACGAACGCGGAGAAGAAAGGCAAGAGTGCGAGAAGAATGGCGGACGTGTTGTGATTGGCGCAGTCTTAATGACAGCGGAAGACCGCTCGATCCAGTGATCCAGTGATTGGAGAGGTGTGTTGGGAAATGAAAGAGCAAAGCATCCAACCAATCATGTGTTAGTAAAGACCACATTTGCGCCTGCACCGTTATAATCAGCTACTTCATTAGGCATTTGGTAGCTGTTTAGTCAAAACAATAGACCAAAACGAGAGATTGAGTGAAAAAGAGGAAAAAAGGGGGGAAAAGAAAGACCCAATCATGTTTGTCTAAGATGTCAACCTCCTAAATGACAGGTTTCAGAGTAGCAGCCGTGTTAGTCTGTATTCGCAAAAAGAAAAGGAGTACTTGTGGCACCTTAGAGACTAACAAATTTATTAGAGCATAAGCTTTCGTGAGCTACAGCTCACTTCATCGGATGCATTTGGTGGAAAAAAAAAACTTTTTTTTTTTTCCACCAAATGCATCCGATGAAGTGAGCTGTAGCTCACGAAAGCTTATGCTCTAATAAATTTGTTAGTCTCTAAGGTGCCACAACTACTCCTTTTCTTTTTGCGAACCTCCTAAATGTAACATCAGCTTTTATTTTGGTTTCCAATCCAGATCTGCTGTGCTTGCAGATATAGATTGCTGTCTTTTTCATGCATTACCAAATACATCTGTGGTGCAGCTACAAAGCTCTCTCTGCCCAATTAAGTGGATTAAGCAGCCTGGTGCCAGCAATACCTGGCTATTTTTTATATTAAGATTTTGCAGCCTTCCAGATTTCTCTCTCTCTCTTTTTAAAATCTCTAATTAAGATATTTATGTTCCAGCCAGCTGGAAGGACCTGGCCACTTCTTTATTAGGACATCAGGACAAAAGCCCTTACCTAGCGCTTCTAGCCACTGCAGAAGCAGAAACAGTCTGAGAAATGGTACATCACCAGTCCTTGCTGTGCAGAGGTGCACTCAGCACAAGAAGATTCCCCAGTAAGCATGCTAGTTGACTTGGGTCACTGGAGGTCCATGTGCTGTGTCCCACTCCACCTCTACTGCAGGAGATTTGAATTGCCAACCATGTCATAGAATCATAGAATCATAGAACCTCAGGGTTGGAAGGGACCTCAGGTCATCTAGTCCCACCCCCTGCTCAAAGCAGGACCAATCCCCAACTAAATCATCCCAGCCAGGGCTTTGTCAAGCCTGACTTTAAAAACTTCTAAGGAAGGAGATTCCACCACCTCCCTAGGTAACGCATTTCAGTGCTTCACCACCCTCCTAGTGAAAAAGTTTTTCCTAATATCCAACCTAAACCTCCCCCACTGCAACTTGAGACCATTACTCCTTGTCCTGTCATCTGCTACCACTGAGAACAATCTAGATCCATCCTCTTTGGAACACCCCTTCAGGTAGCTGAAGGCTTCTATCAAATCCCCCCTCACTCTTCTCTTCCACAGACTAAACAATCCCAGTTCCCTCAGCCTCTCCTCATAAGTCATGTGTTACAGTCCCCTAATCATTTTTTTTGCTCTCCGCTGGACGTTTTCCAATTTTTCCACATCCTTCTTGTAGTGTGGGGTCCAAAACTGGACATAGTACTCCAGATGAGGCCTCAGCAATGTCGAATAGAGGGGAACGAACATGTCTCTTGATCTGCTGGCAATGCCCCTACTTATACATCCCAAAATGCCATTGACCTTCTTGGCAACAACGGCACACTGTTGACTCATATCCAGCTTCAAGGATATGAAGGAGCAAACAAAGGAAAAGGCTCGAGGAACTCTGCAGAGTTTTTTAAAAGTGAAAACAGATGGTCATTTATCCCTCTCTCTCAGACACAGTCACACACACATGCTGGAAGATAACAGTCATGACTAGCAAGTAAGGTTCATTAGCAGGACAAGGTGCTGTAAATGAAGTGATCACATGAGAGTTCCAATCAGACTCATCCATGATATTCAAAAATACCATGAGTTATTGTCACAACAATGATATATGGGCCCCTGACATCTTCCTCTGCCTGGAGCAGTTCTCAGATCAGGGCTAATACTATCATCTATCAGATGGGTGCTAGGCACCCTGCAGACATAAAGACATGTCTCCAGCAGGAAGAGTTTATAATATAAGGCCCCGGTCCTGCACTGGGGTTTGCAGAGTTCCATTGACTTCAGTGGAATTGTTACAGGAGTGCGCTACAAAGGAGCAGTCTCTGTACAAGTGTAAATAGTCCATACATTAGGTGCGAGTAGATGGTGCTCCATAGTATGCTGCACTGTTCCTGGGAACTGTAGAGCCAGTAACTCTACTAGCAGTTGCACTGCAAATGTCTTCTCGTGTGCAGCTTTTTACATGAAGCTCTCCACAGGAATTGCACAAGGGCATGGGGGCTTTGGCTAGAGGATCCTGATGCAGGACTGTAGGTTAAATGCAAACCAAGGGTGAGAGGAATGGGGTAGCACAGTTCAGTGCTTAAAGCACTGGCTTGGGACTCAGGAAACTCGGGGGGGGGCTCTATGATGGTTCTGCCACGGACTTCATGCGTGACCTTGGGCAAGTCACTTCTCCACCATTCCCCCTCTTACCCTGTGTCTGCCTGGTCTAGTTAAGTGGTCAGCTCTATGGGGCAGGGACTCTCTCTTGCTTCATGTCTGTACAGCGCCTAGCACAATGGGGGCTTAGTCTCGGCTGGAGCCGCTAGCTGCTACCAGAATACAAGGAATAATAAAGAGATTGGCCACAGTGCTTTTTTCTCACTCCTCCCCACTGCCTTTGGCCTGCTCTTTCCTATTTATTCCCTTTTTCAACACTTGGTTTAACACCTTGCCTGTGTTTTTCTTTGCTATTCCCTACACCCAGGTTTTTTTTTACCCTCTCCCCTAACCCCTCAGTTTTATCTGCTCCACAGCCACAACCGGCTTCCCAGTGAAAGCTTCCCCAGAGTCCATTCCAGACACAGTGCAGGGATTCCAGGCCCAACCGCTCCTCAGGCGAGGTTGATCCATGGACACAGAGGGGTCTCAGAGCTGGAGCTGCTGCTGCCGCCACCGGGGCTGTGCTATCCTCGGAGGAGTGGGGTTAGGCTGGGCTAGGGTCTTTGTAGGAGTGCTGGAGGGATGTGGCTGGAAGAGTGCCAAGGAGGGCCTGGTGCCCCATCGTCTCGGAGGGAGCGGGAGGAGGGACCAGGCCAGCCCACATGGTCTCCTGCCCCCACTGCTGCTCTGGCTCTGTCCAGTCAGGGGAGCTGAAGCCTTTTAAAAAGCTCCCCCCAGGTGTTAGTGGGATGCTCATGCCCAGCATATTTCAGAGTGGGCTAAGGGGTCTGCTTGGCCTCAGTTGTTCCAGCCCAGTCTCGGATGAGACCCCTTTTCACCCCCACCACTACTGAACCTCAGGGCCCTTCCCTTGTTCCCATACGTCCATTCAAAGGACTTCATGATCCTGCAGGCAATGCTGCGCCCCGGTCCCATCGCCAGCGATCACGGCCTGGAATGCTATCCCTGAGCTTTGCCACACAGCCGGCAGAGGACAAGGAAACCAATTCACGTGATGGCAGCTGTATCGTGAGCTCTCCCTTTCAAGATTCAGTGATGGACCCACTGGTGGGGAATAGCTCACATTATTCCACGAAAATATGAACTGAAAGGACAAGGCCTGTCCAAGTTTGCCTTTTACACAGGGCAGGGGAGAAGAGCTCAGACCTGTTCCTAAAAACAGGCGGCAGTTCACACCCGCCTGTGAGCTTCCTGGCTTGGGCCCATCTCTAGTGAATGTGGCTGTGCTATGCTGCCTCGTGAGGATATCCTTGCAACCAGTCTCTTCCTCTTCAGCAATAAATGTTGTGCGTCCCTTCCCTCAGCCTTCCCACTGCTGGAAAGCAATGGAGGCAGCTCACCCTCAGGGAAAAGGTTGTCTCAAATCCTGAGCAGTCCCTTGTTGTCTATTCAGAGGGTGGTGTTAATGGATTCTGGAAGGATCCGCAACCAGCCTGTGTAACCAAAGGAAGCACTGCCACAGGGTAGGAGCCTCTGAGGGACATGGAAGGAAAAGAAAAAGGAGGATTTGGAGGAAGCCCACCGCATGCATAAAACTAACTTCTGGATATTTCCTTTGGGTAAAAGCATTGCACTGGGACTCAGGAGAGGTGGATTTAATTCCTAGTTTTCCCGCAGTGACTTTGAGCAAGCCATGTAAACAATCTGTGCCTCAGTTTTCCATCTGTAACATGGAGATAATACTATCCTGTGCAGACTCTGAGGGCAGAGGGGGTATCTCCCTAGGTATGTGTACAGCGCTTAGCATAATGACTCCCCGGTCCTGGGTGGGGCCTCTGTGTGCTATTGTCTTACAAATGTCAATAAGGTTGTGATCCTCTGTCAACAGGCACAGCCACTCTGAAGGAGTTTCCTTTTTTAATTTTTAAACTGCACATCCACATCTCTAAAATTCTTAAAATGGCTGCACAGCACCAAGGAGTGTTTCCAGAGTGGATCCTATGCGTTTTTGTCTATTCTCCCGTGCACTCATTTGTCCCCAACCTCCTTGGGCCTGTGATAATTGAAAGGGAGAGTAATATCTTACTGTGCTGACAGTGGCACACACCTGCTATGTTCTGGGGGGTGTGTGTGGTCTCCTGGACGTAATTGTCTGGTAGACCCTTTGGATCTCTACAGTTCAATGTGACCCTCCCTGTGTTCTGTGATATGACACAGGATCATATGTTAAAAGAAAAGGAGTACTTGTGGCACCTTAGAGACTAACAAATTTATTAGAGCATAAGCTTTCGTGAGCTACAGCTCACTTCATCGGATGCATTTGGTGGAAAAAACAGAGGAGAGATTTATATACACACACACAGAGAACATGAAACAATGGGTTTATCATACACACTGTAAGGAGAGTGATCACTTAAGATAAGCCATCACCAACAGCAGGGGGGGGAAGGAGGAAAACCTTTCATGGTGACAAGCAGGTAGGCTAATTCCAGCAGTTAACAAGAATATCAGAGGAACAGTGGGGGGTGGGGTGGGAGGGAGAAATACCATGGGGAAATAGTTTTACTTTGTGTAATGACTCATCCATTCCCAGTCTCTATTCAAGCCTAAGTTAATTGTATCCAGTTTGCAAATTAATTCCAATTCAGCAGTCTCTCGTTGGAGTCTGTTTTTGAAGCTTTTTTGTTGAAGTATAGCCACTCTTAGGTCTGTGATCGAGTGACCAGAGAGATTGAAGTGTTCTCCAACTGGTTTTTGAATGTTATAATTCTTGACGTCTGATTTGTGTCCATTCATTCTTTTACGTAGAGACTGTCCAGTTTGGCCAATGTACATGGCAGAGGGGCATTGCTGGCACATGATGGCATATGCCAACATTTTTATGGCTGACTTAGAACAACGCTTCCTCAGCTCTCATTCCCTAATGCCCCTACTCTACTTGCGCTACATTGATGACATCTTCATCATCTGGACCCATGGAAAAGAAGCTCTTGAGGAATTCCACCATGATTTCAACAATTTCCATCCCACCATCAACCTCAGCCTGGACCAGTCCACACAAGAGATCCACTTCCTGGACACTACGGTGCTAATAAGCGATGGTCACATAAACACCACCCTATATCGGAAACCTACTGACCGCTATTCCTACCTACATGCCTCTAGCTTTCATCCAGATCATACCACTCGATCCATTGTCTACAGCCAAGCGCTACGATATAACCGCATTTGCTCCAACCCCTCAGACAGAGACAAACACCTACAAGATCTCTATCATGCATTCCTACAACTACAGTACCCACCTGCTGAAGTGAAGAAACAGATTGACAGAGCCAGAAGAGTACCCAGAAGTCACCTACTACAGGACAGGCCCAACAAAGAAAACAACAGAACGCCACTAGCCATCACCTTCAGCCCCCAACTAAACCCCTCCAACGCATCATCAAGGATCTACAACCTATCCTGAAGGACGAGCCATCGCTCTCTCAGATCTTGGGAGACAGACCAGTCCTTGCTTACAGACAGCCCCCCAATCTGAAGCAAATACTCACCAGCAACCACACACCACACAACAGAACCACTAACCCAGGAACCTATCCTTGCAACAAAGCCCGTTGCCAACTCTGTCCACATATCTATTCAGGGGATACCATCATAGGGCCTAATCACATCAGCCACACCATCAGAGGCTCGTTCACCTGTGCATCTACCAATGTGATATATGCCATCATGTGCCAGCAATGCCCCTCTGCCATGTACATTGGCCAAACTGGACAGTCTCTACGTAAAAGAATGAATGGACACAAATCAGACGTCAAGAATTATAACATTCAAAAACCAGTTGGAGAACACTTCAATCTCTCTGGTCACTCGATCACAGACCTAAGAGTGGCTATACTTCAACAAAAAAGCTTCAAAAACAGACTCCAATGAGAGACTGCTGAATTGGAATTAATTTGCAAACTGGATACAATTAACTTAGGCTTGAATAGAGACTGGGAATGGATGAGTCATTACACAAAGTAAAACTATTTCCCCATGGTATTTCTCCCTCCCACCCCACCCCCCACTGTTCCTCTGATATTCTTGTTAACTGCTGGAATTAGCCTACCTGCTTGTCACCATGAAAGGTTTTCCTCCTTCCCCCCCCTGCTGTTGGTGATGGCTTATCTTAAGTGATCACTCTCCTTACAGTGTGTATGATAAACCCATTGTTTCATGTTCTCTGTGTGTGTGTATATAAATCTCTCCTCTGTTTTTTCCACCAAATGCATCCGATGAAGTGAGCTGTAGCTCACGAAAGCTTATGCTCTAATAAATTTGTTAGTCTCTAAGGTGCCACAAGTACTCCTTTTCTTTTTGCGAATACAGACTAACACGGCTGCTACTCTGAAACCTAGGATCATATGTTATGTTTATGTTCTGTTCACAAAAGCCATTAATCTACAACATTAGGGGTTTCACTCTGTGGCTGATTTGCATATAGCCAATGAGAGAGCATTGTTTCTCCTTAGTCACTCTCCCTCCCTTATTCACTGGTCATGCAGCCATGCTATTTTGCCCCTTCAACAAGATCCTGGCCACTGCAGTAACTTCCTTTTGGAGCTATCTGCTTCAAGTACCATATGCATTCAGATATCTTGTATGCTTCCTGGGTGCTATATTTTTTCATGGCATACAAACAGAATTTAGATTAAAAAAATACATAGAATACTCTTGCTGGAAGGTTGCAGTGTAACACTGCTTGAATTCTTAGAATTCAAGCCAACAATAAAAAGGAACCAAAACAGAAAGAGACAAAGCAAGCTGCTCCTTAAGGCAGAGAGGCACAATTCCCACAACTTTGCTCCAGGCTGGCTCTTTGCAGACTGACTGCTGAGGCCCAGATTAAGGCTTCCCTGCAGAGCCTCATAGTTTACAAGTTAGCCCAGAAACCTCCCCTTCCTCCCCCATCTTAAAGTGACAGCTTGCAATTCTAACACAATCTTCATTACATCACACTGGTCCTATATATGTTCTTCCTATCAGCAAGTAGGCATCACACAGACTGTGCTTGGCTCCCTACTAAGGGCTAGGGTCTAAGAGTATGCAGAGATACTCTGGAACAAGTAAATAGGGCAGTATCTGTGAACTAGACCCTACTGTCAAAGCTGCCTTTTGACATGCTGAGGCTGATCACTCAACTATTTCCAGAGCTCTCAATCATCTGTGGCAGCCAGAGAAGGGAAGAAGTTATTCAGAGCTTCTAGATCATCCACTCACTGGTCTGAAAACTCCATAACCCAGTGTCCCAATTCCCTGCAGTCTGTCTCCGGCACAACCACCAGACATGAAAGCCACCCCACACATCTCCAGAGTATGCCTGGCTTGGAATACTAGTAGATTATAACCAAAGACAAATGAGCTATTTAATGTAGAGCCACTGTTTACGGCACAGACACTAAAGTTAAAATGAATATGTCACAAAGCAACAGCAGGGCAAGTTTCAGAAGGTTCCGTGAGATTGGGAGTAGTGTGTAAAAATAGCACCAGAGAAGAAAGACAGATGCTGTAATGTGCTCTTCAAATAACAGCAATATTAATCTCAGGGAAGTGAAATAAAGGACAGAAACATGAGCTACTGTCAATTGATCTGGTGAACATTACAGGGGGGTGGGAAGTAGGTGGATGATGAGTCAGCACTATAAAACCAAGGAGGTCAGAACTGTGCTAATAAGATATGGTGCATGAGAAACAGGCAGAGTTAAGGGATGATATAAGGACTTGAAGAGGTCAAAGTACTTCTGGGGGCTCATCAAGCCTATTATGAAGCTCACTGAAATCAATGGAAAGACTCCCTTTGACTTCCATGGACTTTGGATCAGTCTCTTATTGCTGTAGCTACAGAACGGATCCATTTCACCTAGTAAACATGATGGGGAAATCTGCCAAGCCAATGAGGGCTCTGGATGCCCAACTCCCACTAACTTCAAGGGGAATGCATCATCTAAATTCCTTCAGCAGCCTTGAAAATCTCAGTCTCACAAATCAGAACAGGAATTAATACGAGGGTACGGAGAGCGAAAGATGTAGGGCCAAATCCTCAGCTGATGTAAATCTGCATCCCTGCACTGAAGTCAAGGGAGCTATGACAGTGCAGAGAGAGAAAGGTATAGGCCTAGATCATCAGCATTTCTTCATTGCAATCCATGAGCTATGTTGACTTAAACCAACTGAGGATCTGGCCCACGAACACTTCAAAGTAGTTGAGTTAAAAAAGGGCCCAGTTAGATTGAAATACAAATCTGTCTCATTTAAACAGCTAATTATATATCTTAAGACCAATAAAAAAAGGCCTGCATCACACCTATGTCTATTCACATGGATGCATATTTTCAAAATTCATCAGATACTTGAGTACAGGAATGGAATACAAAGAGCCTAACCCCCAAAAGTTACAAGGGCGAGACACTCTGGGTTGGAGATTGCAGAAAACAAAAACTCTAATGGTACAGATTTGCTGTCTTCGGTGCCTGAGCTAGATCCTTCTATTTTTTAGCACATTGATACAGTGCCTGGGACAAAGGATTTCAATGCTGAACAATACAAAATAAAGTGCAAAATATCACATATCAATCGGAATAACAACCAGCCCAAATGCACAGTCTGAGAAGGCAACAGAATCTGGCTCAGTGGGAATATAAAAAGAGATTGCCTTTGTTGTTAAGAGCTGGTAACGCTGTTTATTTGAGGAGAATAATGATCTCATTGTCTAGCTTTGTCAATAAGTGAAGCAGTGATAGATCCTCATGGCAAAAGCTTGCAGGAAAGCACCTTTTCTTTCCAGTCTTTGTAGGAAGAAGATGGGTGGTAGTTTGCCTTCAATTGGCCAGGCCAGAGGATTAGGTACATGTGGGAAAGGGGTAGAATGTATTTTCACCCGTGTGTACACATGAGCTTCAATTAATCTCAATGGCTTTATCATCTCTTGACTTGTTTTTTTTTTTGGAGAAATCTCTTCTTGCATTATCACCAGTGCAACTCCTGTGGTGATAGCAGTTGTGGCAGCACTAGCATAAACAAGGCACCAGAATTCTCTAGTGTTTTTACCACCATGTTGTCTAGACTGGCTCTGATCATGCTGACTAGTGCTCCCACTATTGCTGGACCCATAATTGCGCACCAGTGGGCGATATCACTGGGAAGTCTAGTGAAGTCACAGCCTTTGTATTTACGCTTAAACACCTGCATTAATCCTTGAATAGTTCTCCCTCTCAAGCCCTGTAATCCTGAGTGATGTGTACGTATAGATCTAATGGTTAAAATGCTATTTGAGGGTATTCTAACTTTAATAAAAACTCTTCATTGGAATTAATATCAAGCCCCAAGGTCAAGTGAGAAGGAAAAACCAGCTGCAAGGTGCAGAGCTGTGTGACAGGAGAGGCACGCCCGTAACTCTTTATTGCTTAGTTTTCAGAGATTTAAGCTTAGCCCCTGTGACTGAGAAACCACTTGCTGCCAACTGGCAGAGAGCATAGGGGTACGTAGGGGTACAGGGATCCCCTCAGTTCACTAAAAGGAGTCATGTATGGTCTCTACTGAAAGTATGTGTCATGCTGTCATCATACTCATTGTGAAATGTATGTGCAGATAAGATGTAAGGAGTTATGTATGTATACAGAAAATTAACTTCTTACAGGATATAAATTAAGACAGGTCACCAGAAGGCGATAAACAGATTCTAGGCAGGAAGGGGGTAGCAAACAGTTCTCTCTCTGGTAGACCATTATGTATTGTATGCCTACAGCATTCATTCAGCATAAAAACCAATGGACATGCTCTGTTTGCTGTCTGGGCCAGGTGCAGGATTTACAAAGACAAAGCAACCCCAAAATAAGCCTCTGAAGAGGGACCAGCCTGGGGTAAAGGACCATATTTCTGTCACTGCATAAAAGAAGTGAAGAGGGGATAAGATTTCATCCTTCAGTCTGTGAAGACAAGCTGCTAGCCAACTTGATCTGATCAAAGTTCTCAGCCATCCTGGTGGAAAACGCTAGGAAAAGGACTCGGGGTGACGTACCTGTAGGAGACAGGGGCATGTCCTGTGAGCTATGTTTAGGATGTAATAAGCATATTAAGATTATTTTATATGTAACCATTTGTTTCTAATATTCTTACTTACTTATCATTTGAATCTCTGTTCTGTGATAATAAACTTGTCCTTGTTTTTACTATGTGTACGTCTACATGTTGTGCGTTAAGCAGTGTGGTGATCCTGAGGTAAAACTAGTAAGTGTTGCGTGCTATTCCCTTAGGGAGTAGATAATCTGCAAGTGTTCATTGGAAAAGGGACTGGGCATTCCAGAGGGACGTGAGGAGGTTGGAGTGTATCTATTGCCTACCTGCAGAGGAGCCGCGAAGGCTGGAGCACGCGTGGGCTGATAGGGGAGTGCTTGTCTGCATGTGGTAGGCAAGATTCTCTCATGCTAATGGCAGGTAGTAGCAAGGTGCCTCACGCCCATGGGTACCTCTGGGAAGTGTCACAGCTACCCTCCCCATTCTGGAAGGATACAAGGCAGTGGGAAACCATAGCTCTCCATTCACCAAGTTATTTAACGGTGATTACTTCAAAAGGAGCCCAGGCACCTGGACATCCAAGAAGGACTCTTTGCCATTGCAGGCTTCCTCTGGGTCCAGGAGCAGCCAGCGAGACACTATGTTAAGGGCTTGTGAGCATTGCTACTCACAGCTGACTAGTCACACCTCGTTCATAGGAAAGCAGCATTGCAGCTTTCTTTTGGCAACTGCCCCAGACCAGCTGGCTGATTTGGTTTTTATTCTTGTACACCATGTTTTTATTATTATTAGGGGAAGATCTAAGAACTAGAATCCAGCTCTTCTGACCTCAAGGCCAGCACCTGAACCAGAAAACCAGCCTGCCTCTCCCTGGGTGTAGAGCTGGTTGGTGTTGGGGTCTAGGGAGAAGGTAATGTGGTACATTGTTTTTAATGATTAACATGCACAAAAGGATTTAAAAAGTCCCAGCATGGAAAAGGGGAAGGGGCTGAACCCAAGATCTTATAACACTGGGGTTCTGGGCCAGGCTACTGATAGCTCTCTTGTAAGGACTCTTATTTTCTTTCTCCCTTTCCTTCCATCAGTAATTCAGAATCAGCCTAGAGCCACATTTTCACATTGCTGCACTAGTTTGATCTTTGTTAGTAGTCTTTGGTCTTTGTGCAGGGTACTCAGTGGGTCAGAGCCTCAGCTAATGTAAATCGGCACAGTTCCACTGAAGTCATCAGAGCTCTGATTTTCACAGCTGAGGATCCGGCCTCATAGCCTTTACTAGCTGCAATCAATAATAATTCTGACAACACGACACAGAGCGAAAGTGCAGTGCAAAATTTTATGTAAATAGCTGGAAGCAAAATTATTGTGCAGATTCCAGGAGCACTCTTGGGGCATAGAAAATTAATGAGCAGCACTTAAATTTATCAGAATTCGATAGAAAAAATCCCTCCTGCTACCCCAAATGATGCCTTCTTGTATTAGACTTCAGAGAATTATCGCTCCTAACTCGGTGCCCCTGCATGTAGACCTGGCAGAAACTCATTTACCTTAGATTCCTTAACAAGTGGTTCAAGCAAAGGGCATCATTCCACCCATCCCATGAGGAAGCGAAGTTTTCCCCAGTGCTCCAGCTGCAAGTTGCTTTCATAGCGGGAGGTGGAAAATGCTCCCACAATACCCACAAACGACAAGAGAGAAAACAGACATGGTTTCAGAATGCTCAGCTATGTGGAGAGAAGGGGAGGTAAATGATGATCTGCCCAGATGCAGATTTTTCCAGAACCACAATGACAATAACGATCTCTTCTCACATGGTACCGATCTCAACCAATTACATTCTTGGTCCCAGTCTAGCTGAGGAAAATCAGTGGTGTTTTAAAACATGGTAGCTAACATATTTTAATGAATAAGTTTTTAAACATGATTAAGCACCTGGTGTAGACAGGGTTTAACAACTTTACAACCGTGTTGGTTGGCCATGGTTATCCCATGGGGGGAGCTGTCATTTCCTTCAAGGCTCTATATAGATCTACCCTACTTTTTCTGCTGTGTCAAACATTGTATCACTCCCCCAGTCAATGCAACTCCACCAGTCTTCCCATCTATTGGTGTCAGGGACTGGGATGTAAGCAGTCTGGTCTACTGGGCATGGCTGGGCTGGTGTCCACAAGTCAAGGACAGCCACGAGGTGGCAGTCAGCAAGCAGGGAACAGAGGAATCGCTAGAGCCAGGATCAATAAACAAGAGTCAAGGTCAGAGTCAGGCCAGGGTTGGAGCATGGAGATCAGAAAGCGAGCTGAGGGTCTGGAGTCACAGCAGGCCAAAGTTGGTGGGGTTGCCCAGATAATTTCCTGTGGCACCCTCCTGGGCTAAGTAATGTGTATGGGCCAATCAGAGGGCATGCTGGTCACTCTGGACCCTTTGGATGGTACTTCCTGCGATGCCTAATCTCCATAGTGCTCCTTGGATGTAGCTCTGCATGACCTCCTGGTGGCAGCGTGGGAATGTCAGCTGTCCCAGGCTCTGCAGACCCAGGCTGAAGCCCCGTGGATCTCAACAATTGGTCAGTCCCTTTCTGAGGTTGACAGGCCAGATGCCAACTCTTGGCCAGGTTGCAGGCATTAGTTAAGATCAGACAACCTCGTAGCTGGAGACCAGCCCAGGTCACCTGTCTGTTAGTTTTGCTCAAAATAGGTATTAGTCTCATAAGAATGTATTTAGTGTTTAGAATCTATGAAATGCTTGTATGTTTCTGCATGCATTAATCTCACTTATAGCTATATCCCATGTAATAAGGTCATGTGTAGGTGTTTGCTCTGAAACTGTAAACCCTGATAGTCAGGAGAGAAATATTACCAAGGGTGAGATACTAGTTTGCCGGTGGAGTAATATCTCCTGCCCCATAAAAGAAGGCCCATAGACACCAGACAAACCGTTGTAGAACATCAGAGGACAAAATTCTCTGTTGATTGCTCCCCCACACCCCTGAAGAGGAGACGTGCATGTGAACTTATCCCATCACCTGGAACTCTGTGGGAAGGGAATAAAAATCCCTGACAAGAACAAGCTGCATCTTTTGGCTGTTTGAACTCTGAAGGGCCAGAGTCTCTAAAGTGAAGCCAGAGATCCCCAGGGGCTACCTCTTGGGGCTGCCCTGAGAGCCGCTTTGAAAAGACAGATCACTACAGCTCTGTCACTCTTAGGATTTAGATGGTAACTCATTTGTGTGTACGTTTGTGTGCTTTAACCTGTAAATAACTCTCTTATTCCTTTTTTCCTAGTTAATTAAACCTTTAGATAGTTGATTGCAGGATTGGCTACAAGTGTTGTCTTTGGTATAGGATCTGGAGTACCAATTGATGTAGGGTAAGTGGGACTGGGAGCAACCTAAATGTGGTGTGATTTTTGGTGTAAGTGACCATTATCACTAAGTCCAGTTTGTCTGGGTGGCAAGATAGACTGGAGAGTCTAAAGGGACTGTCTGTGACTCCCTGGTAAGACTGTTATAGTGATCCAGGAGTTCACATTTGTTACTGGCTTGGGGAAATCTAATTATAGAACACACCATCAGTGTTGGGTATCTACCAGTTTTCTGACAATCTGCCCGGAGGTAGTCACAGTCGTGAGCCACACCAGACAGAGTTCAGAGTAGTAGCCGTGTTAGTCTGTATCTGCAAAAAGAAAAGGAGGACTTGTGGCACCTTAGAGACTAACAAATTTATTTGAGCATAAGCTTTCGTGAGCTACAGCTCACTTCATTGGATGCATCTGATAAAGTGAGCTGTAGCTCACAAAAGCTTATGTCAAATAAATTTGTTAGTGTCTAAGGTGCCACAGGTCCTCCTTTTCTTTTTACCAGACAGAGTGACACCCTTGAACAATCATCTCTATGTTTTCTTCGGCACAGCTTCCCCATGCGTGGTTTGGCATCCCTGAATTCATCTGCGAGGCCTCTGCCCTCTACAATTTCAAGCCCTCCTTAAAAACCCACTTCTGCCATGTTGCCTGGGCTAAGTCTCATGGATTTGTGTAGAAAATCCCTGTTGTTCCCCTTTCCTGATCTGTTTACCTACCTGGTTGCCTGTGTGTAGTCTTTGAGCTCCTGGAGGGAGCAAAGGCCCTTGTATGCTTGGAACATGCTTTATACTTTTGGGTGCTACCACAACCAGCATATGTTAATTATAATAATAATTTTTAAAAGAAGTCCAACCCTTAAAATTGGATTGCAAGTCAGTGAAATTCTGTCGATAGCAGAGACGGGTGAAATGTTTTGATCAAAAAAATGTTGGGGGGTAAAAATGCATATTTGGAGATAACAAATATTTCAAAAGGCATGTGAGACCTGGTTGGGTTAAAAAAAAAGCTTAAGCAATTGCAAAAAAGTCCAAGCATTTTGAAATGAAATGTTTTGAATTTTCGTTTAGAAATTTCCTTTAATTTAAAAATGTTCAAAATCTAAACAAAATATTTTTGTTTCAAGTCAAATGAAACATTTTGTTTTTGACCCCAAAATTATTTTGTTTTTAATTTTAGATTTGCCAGAGCTATTTCCCCAATTTTTTGGAATTGCCAGTGACCTGAAAAAAATCCATTATTCACACTTTTAGTCTTCGGCCCGTGACAAACTCAGCCCTCTTGGGGGCTGAGTCATCTTTCTAGTAGGGTCCCAGGGAAATCGTTTTATAACCGGGCCCATTTGCAAGCCGTGGCTACCTGCTCCATATCCCAGACTTCCCTACCATGATCTAATCAGCTGACAATCAGGCCCTCTCAGAGGTCCAGAGAGGCCCGAGCCACTTCCAGCTTTTGAGGCCCTAGCCATAATAAAAATAAAAAATGTCAACACATGAAAACAAAACAAGGCTCCAAAAAAAGAGGGAGACATAATTTGAACATTTTTTATTTAATAAATGCTTTTCTAGCCTTTTTCTGTGCAAATGCACTAATTATTGAGGAAAAATCTAGCTTTCATGCAATGTCACAGTTGATATTAAGCATAGTGAGCCCATTCAAACACTTTTGTCCCATAGTTGAATGGTGATAGTTCTTTACCTGCTTCAACACATTGAAGGTGTGTTCACCTGAAGCCACTAATGCCGGCAAACTGACAAAAATACGCAATGCAGTTGTGATATTAGGAAACACCCCAGAGCATCCAAGTTCAAGTATTTCTTGAAGCAATTCCTTTGGCTTGCAATCCAATTTAAAGTTCATGGAATATATTCATTTGAGGAAGATGACCTTGTCACTGAGATCTTTTGAGATTTCTTTGTTGTACCATTGCTGAAATTGTTCAGCTGCAGAAAGTAGATCTTCATTACTCAGTCTGTTGAACTGCCAAAGAAACCCCAAAAGGGTACAAATTAGTTGCAGTGACTCAAATCAACATGTAAGATCTGACTGAATAGAGTCAATGATGACAAGGAAGACATTGACCCTATAATGCTGGTCAACTTCGGATTCAGTAGGTAAGTTGCGATTGGTGGAGAACTCAGATGAAATGCCAATATTCTGTGCTACTAATTTGGACTCAGTCAGGATCGCATCCCATTGTTCACAAATCTGTTAGATGTCATTGATAAGACTTTCAATGTTATCCCTCTCAACATCAAGTGTAGCATTGCGTGCTTCAATTACCAGATTAGTTTGGTGGATCATGATAAGTAACTTCATCCACAAAGATGACATCAGAACGCATTCAAATTTAGACATGTGCTTCTGAAAAGACTGAAGTTCAGTTCGAGCCTGTGCTGTGAGATTCAGAGATTCAAGCTCATTTAAAGCCTTTCTCACTGAATTCAAATGCTGTGCAACTGGTTGAACACCATCAATCTGGGCACACCATCTAGTTTTGGACATCCCATGCAATGAAACAGGAAGATATTGCTTCAGAATTTCCCACCTTTGTAGACTGCTACTGAAGAGATTGTACATTTGCTGAACAGTTCCAAAGTAAGTAACTGTCTCCTTGCATAATTCAGCACAGTCAACATCTACAAGGTTTAGTGTGTGATTTCCATAGCTGGAGAAAATATAGTTTGAATTATGCTCAAGCAGAACTGCTAGTACACCTTTAGTACTTCCCAGCCATATTAGATCCATTGCCATAGGCTTGACCAATGCAGACTTAAAAATCTAACTTAAAACCTTCTAGAATTGCTAGTACTCGAGCAGCAATTTCTTTTCCAGTTTTTCTCATGAAATTATCAAACAAAATAAACCTTTCTTCAATTGAAAATTTTGAGCTGTCGACAATCTTAACATATCGAATGACCATAGTAGTCTGTTCCTTGTGAGAACATTCTGGAGTGGCATCAACAATGATTGAAAAATAATTGTCATGTCGAATCTCATCAAGAATTGTTGTTTGTACAAATGACCCACATAGCTCAATAAACTCGTTTTGTATGCATGTGGAGAGCTAATGGACTTGCATGCGCTTTTGACTCTCTTGCGATGCTCGACCACATTTAACATACTCTGATAAAAGTGGGTCATATTTGCTGAGGAGCTCAACTATGCCTAGAAAGTTTCCATTTGCATGATCATCAATATGTTGACTGGGACCAAAGAAAGCCAATCCCTGCTCAGAAAGAAAAAGGATGACATTCAGGATGTGCTCAAGAAGTTTTTTCTAGTTATTAGTTTCTGTAGAGAGTTCAGTCAAGAGTAAATTCTCAACTGAACTTTCAGCTGATGCTGCCCTACTGGCTGATTTTCATGCAACATAGTTTTCTTTGTGTGATGTTGAACTCTCATGCAATGGTCTTTCAACTTCCTCCAACCTCTGTTGATGCTCCATCCTGATTGATCAGAGAGAACTTATGCATTTGCAGGACTTTTGTTCAAAATGAAGCAGGGTGCACAGTACAGAGATTGTTTTTCCATACTCCAGCATAACCAATCTCTTGTGCAGGTCTCACCATTTGGAAGAGTTTTTGTCACCAGACGAGTAGGGAAGCATGATTATCAGGATCTAGTGGAATGTTACTTGGAATTTCAAAACAACTAATTTGAAGAAAAGATTGCATTGGGGCAGCATTGCTCTTGTCAATAATTCCAGTGTCAGCCACAGTCAAACCTGTAGTACTCATAAATTCCTCTTGCTGCATAAGATCTACATCTTCCGGTTGCTGTTGAGTTTCTTGATCGTACACAGGATCTTCTGCTACATCTGTTACTGTTGGCACATCTCCTTCTTGACTACTGTCCTCATGTTCAGATATTGGCACTGAAATATCACCTGTTGCAGTTGCGGAGTTTTCATTATCTGTAGCATTGTTTGTTGGGGAAGGTGTGTTTTCCAGTGGTTTGAGAAATGAAGATATTGGCTTTGAGCTCTTAGCTGCTGCTTCACTCAGTTGTTTTTGCCGTCTCTTGCTTGCACCACTTTCAAGTCTCCTCTTCATAGTGATCTATCTGGTCAATATGTAGCCTATCCACACTTGAAATATTCTGCTGTAAATAAGTAGCTTATTTACACATGAAATCTACTGTAAACATGTACACAAATGCTGAAAAGACTTAAAATGAAGGAATACTAATTAAGAACACAAAATGAAACAGACAGGTTATTATCCTTATCACTGAATCAAAACTCAAGCATGCAAGGTATAATATAACAGGCTGAGCTGAAGACAAAGGGATGACATATATATAGTAAAAACAGTCACGGATACAGACAGAGGGATTATATCCAAAAATTTCAACCGTGTGTCCTCACGAAACTCACTGTACAAGATTGTCCTCACAAATTTTCACCTTGAATCTGGGCCTATAGACTATGAAAGCCGATGATGATGGCAAGCTACCAAGTTAGGGCTCAACCAACCAACCAGTCACGTCTTTTAGCTACCATATGAAGATAATAACGAGCAATTCTCACACATAAATAATTCTGTACTTAACTAGACCTAAAACTATAAAGGCACTAAAATGTAACAATTCTCTACCTTTCAACATGCACTTGATCCAGCACCAGCAACTAGTAGTAGTTTGTTTATATAATTAGCTGATCTGAGAGGACACGTTCATCACGGTCTAATCTTGTGCCATCAGAACCGATATAGTTTTATTAATATTTATGAACATTTAAAACTCTTTAATATGACAAAATCTATCTCAATTAACACAAAAAATTATGTCTTTTACCAAATCACATCTCTTATTTGCTTAAATTTGCAGCTCTAAACTGAGAGAGTGTGTCACATTTTGGTCGGATAGGGATGCTCATAAAAACAAGTTGCGACACGTATCAAATGCCAGAAAATTAAAAAGTGTCTAAATTTGAGCTTGAGGCCCAGGCCAAATGGCTCTCCTGGCCCCACCTCTGATTGGCCCTGTTGACAATCTCCATCAAACCCCATCCTTTATGCCAGCCCATCCCCCACAGTTCCTTCTGGGAAAGGAGACACAATATTATACCCTCTGCCTTTAAATAGAAGGCACAAAATTGCCAATATTTCAGCGTAATGATGAATGTGGAAGAATTACCCAGGTGATTAATGAGAACTTTACAGGAAGCTTTTAACATAATTAAACATAATGTCTCTGCTGGCTCTCACCCCCTTCTTTCCTACACACTTGTTCCCTCCACTCCCGTGTTGCCAAGTTTCAGCAAGATGCTGGTGAGAGAACCATAGGGGCAGCAGGGCGAGTGGGCGTTCTCTGAAGGGTTCACCTGTATGTGGTCATACAGATTGGTCAGCGACGCTAGTATGCTTTGTGTCTAGAGATTTCTGTGGGCTCTGCCTGTTTAGCTGGAGATGGATGGAGAGCAGCAATATGTGTCACAGCAAAACCAGAAGTATTTTTAAAGCCAAGTGGGACCAGGGGACCACTGTGGCCGTCAAGTTTGACCTCCTGCATAGCACAAGTGAGCAGTCCCTGCAGCAGAGGGAGTAAATCTGTCCTGCTGTCTAAGGGACCTCTGCATCAAGGTTGAATTAAAACATACCTTTTAAAAAGATAACTTCTATTTAAAACTCCAGCTGCTGGAAAATTTACCACATCCCTGGCAAACTGTTCCAATGGTTAATTATCCTCGTGGCTACAAAATTGGATCGGATGTCTGATTTTAATTTTCCCGACTTCAGCTTTCAGCTGTTGGATCTTGTTATTCCATTATCTGCTGGATCAATGTGACCTGATGTCAGAGGCCGTCTCTCTGTGCAAATACTTATAGTCTGTGTGATCCAATTGCTTCTTAACCTTCTCTTTGATAAGCTTTATAGCCTGAGCTCCTTATGTCTCTCATTAGGCATGTTTTCCAGACCTCAAATAATTTTTGTGTCTCTTCTCCCTGTGCATGGAACACTCTAATCCATGAGGTCACTCTCCACTTTCAAAGCTCTCATCAATATCAATTCCACCATGATGCATACAGAAAACTATCATCTGGCGATGGCTAGGTAGAGAGTGTGCCACTGTGAGTGCTTATATTTATATTAAAAATGGAATGATTCAGAACCATTAAGTAAATAGATCCAGTTATGCACATACACGAGCTGTTTGTTACCCTCTTCTTGTTGGTTACACGCTCTTGTTGTGTCTTGTCTTGAATTGGGTTTATAGGTTCATAGATACTAAGGTCAGAAGGGACCATTCTGATCATCTAGTCTGACCTCCTGCACAGTGCAGGCCACAGAATCTCACCCACCCACTCCTATGAAAAACCTCACCCATGTCTGCGCTATTGAAGTCCTCAAATCATGGTTTAAAGACTTCAAGGAGCAGAGAAGCCTCCCTCAAGTCAACCATGCCCCATGCTACAGAGGTAGGCGAAAAACCTCCAGGGCCTCTCCAATCTGCCCTGGAGGAAAATTCCTTCCCGACCATAACTTGTAAGTTATGGGTCAGGTACCATGTCTTTCAGGTATTTGTATGGCATCTAATACAATGGAACTCCAGTCATCCGGGAAACCAAATGTAAGGAGAAACTCTCTCTGGCTTTCCAGCATTCCTGTGGTTGGGATAAGGACCCTTAAAGGAGGAGAGAGAGCACTTTTCATATACAAATCTCAGCCTGGAGAGAGCTGGAGCTGCA
This sequence comes from Dermochelys coriacea, assembly GCF_009764565.3. NCBI lineage: Eukaryota > Metazoa > Chordata > Testudines > Dermochelyidae > Dermochelys > Dermochelys coriacea. The sequence goes on from NC_050072.1 coordinate 131,909,057, forward strand.
GCTTTAGCATTCCACATGGTTTTGCCGCAGAATGACTTACTGTCAATACAAATTATGTGACCATGAGACTGGGAATGGCCACAGTTACAGAGACTTATGTGTTTTATTTCTATTACAGCAGGACTGAGAGGTTCCACCCAAGACTGGGGCTTATTGTATTAAGCACTGTACAGGGAGGAAGGATGCTACAGTCATTATGATGTTAACCTGGGGTTCTGTTCCTGTGTGACCTTGGGGAAGTCACTTAAGCCTAGATCCTCAAAGGTATTTAGGGAGTTAGGATCTGGGCCTTTAGTCCCTATGGGCCTGTAATGGGGTGGAGGGAGGAGGGACTGGCAAAGCCAAAAAGTGGGGGAACCAGACACACAAGAAAGACTCAGGGAAAAGCAGCAAGGCATAGGACCGTGCAGATCTTGGCTGCTGATCAGAGGGTTCCTGAGCTGGAACTTGGAGCAGAGGGTGGGCCCAGGTTCCCCTACCAGTCAGTGGGGAAGTGGCACAGACCAGGCAGTGGAAAGTACTTTGCCTGAGACAGTTTGCTCTGAAAGACTTGGACATCCTGGAAAGGAAGGACCCTAGTGACCTGGCTGGACTGTCAAGTCAGAAGATGCAGCTCTGGGAATGAGTGAGGCCACAGGGTGAGAGAGAATGACAGGTGGCGAGATCACCAAAGGAGGGTGCAGCAGCTGGAAAGAGCTAATCTACGGAGCGGCCAGGAGGCGGCGCCCTAGCGGTGAGTGCACCTCCGTGAGAGGGCCTCATTTGGAAAAAATGCAGACGATAGCACTTCCCTTCCTTGTAGAGATGCTGGGAGGTTACAGTAAAGAGTGCAAGATACTTGGTCACTACAGAAAGGGGTGCCATGCACAGACAGAGGTTCATCGACACCATGAGAGACAGCTCCCGCCATAAAGAGCCTCAAGCTAAATAGACAAGGGTTGGGTGTGGGAAAGGAGAGAGACAAAATGATTTACCTGAGGTCACACAGCAGATCGGTGGCAAAGCCAAGAACAGAATCCAGGGTTCTTGAGCCCAAGTTTAATGACCCATCGATGGGACTGCCATTGTACAAATGAATTTGAAGCTGATGGAGCTTTTAAAACTACAATCATGGATAGCTTAAAGTATCAGGCCACCTGCAGGTCACTGTACAGCATCTAATATGGGATACCCCCTTCTCATGCCTGTTAATTGGGATTGAAGGAAATGGGCCTTCGATGACTGGCAGAAATTGGCTGAACAAACTCAAATGGAGTGGAATAACGTGCATCACGTGTTGAGGCCTCGTGAAGAAATGAAATGGAGAAGGAGGGGGTTTTCAAAAGCATTCAGCATTGGTCTAACTCTGTTCCCACTGAAGTCAGTAGGAGTTTTGGCCTTGAGTTCAACAGGAGCAGTATTAGGCCGGAGCCGAATGCTGCTGAAAGTCCCACCTGAAATACCACTCTAGTTTTGATGTGCTGAATGGCAATTCCCCTGTACCTTCACAGCACTGAAAACTGGTATCTGTTCCTTGGGAAATGTCAGGTTACATTTAAAATCATCCCTTTCCTACATTTTAAACTAAGATGAAAACGCCAATTTGAAACAGTAAGAAAAATAATCAGTGGGTGACCTTAGATTTCAGAGCCATGTTGCAGGGAATGCATTTCCTGCGAGCCTAGTTAGCTGTCATTGGAAAATCTATAGCTACAGCAAGCTGACACAGTGTAAGTCGCAGCCTGGTTACTTTTATTATTGCTAATCTTTGGAGTGGTCTCTCCCGTGCAGAAGAAAATGGCACATTCATTTTAATGTAATTACAGCAACAATGCTTATAACTTTAGTCATGCTAATCTTGAAAATTAAATCCAGAGGAACATGCTCAATGAAATGAAATGTGATTGATATTAAAGCCGGAGAAAGATAGACTCATTCTAGTCGCAAGGTCAGGTCAACATACAACACTAACATCCATTTTTTAAATTAACTGATCTATGGCTATGTTGCCCCCTGGCAATTTGCCCTGAGTATGGGGTAGTATGTAGGTGTGCCACCCCAGAAACACCATAGGGGCCAGGGTCTGACTGTGAACATTCAGTCCCTGCTTTTCTCCTGTCCATGGGGAAAGTTAGCTGTACCAGCCCTGTTCCCAATGCAGATTATTTCCCACTCTGCTCTGCCTGAACTGCTCTGGCCAGTACTTTATGGGGGAGCGGGGAAGGGGAGCCAATGTTTCACTCACCCCTGCCGGCCCAGCCCCCACCCAGGTGCACAAGAAAGGTAGTGGTGGCTCTGGCAGTTGCTTTCTCTCCAACGTTGTGAATTTCCACGTACATTCCCAGTGTCTGAGGGTCAGAGGGCTCCTGGTGGCAGGTGCATAGTCTGGCTTACACTCAAGCCCTTCGAGAAAAGAGAAGAGAACAGCAGTGATACTGATTCTCTTCTCACTCCCACCACTTTTACATCAATGTAATGCCATTGAGTGAAGCAGGGTTATTCCTAATTCCCACCAGTGTGAATGAGAGGAGAACCAGCCATAAGGAGTGGATGTAGGGATCTTTGTTTGAAAGTTCTGTGTCACGGCAGAGTAGATAAGGGAGGAGTCAAGGGAACCCACTGATTGCACACGGTCCTGCTGTTGACTCTGGTACCCCTCCATGAGAATACTCAGAGAAAAGACTCAGGATCAGATCCTCAGCCATTTTAAACTGGCACTGTTTCTTTACAGCTAAGATACGGGAGGCTGAAGACCTGAGGCTGAAGAGGATCCTAATGGGAGCAGGAAAGAATCCACTGATTGTCCTTCATGTGAAACAAATGATATTGCTAGATTCTCACTGGAACACATCAGGGGAGTCTATGGCAGGCTGAGGATGATGCTTAAAGAAATGCTCAAGAAGTTTAGACTTTATATTAGATGAAGGTTTCTCACCGTCAGAGGACTGAAGTTTGGGAACAGCCTTCCTAGGGGGGCAGGAGGGCAAAAAAAACCTGAACTGACTTCAAGTCTGAGCTCAATAAGTTTATGGAGGGGAGGGTATGATGAGACTGCCTACAATGGCATGTAGCTGATCTGCAACTGCTCGCAGCAAATATTTCCCAATGGCCGGTGATTGGACACTAGATGGGGAGGGCTCTGAGTTACTACTGGGAATTCTTTCCCAGGTGTCTGGCTGCTAGGTCTAACTGATCACCATATTTGGGGTCAGGAAAGAATTTTCCTCCTGGATCCGATTGGCAGAGACCTGTGGGGTTTTCACCTTCCTCTGCCGCATGGGGCATGTAGGTTTAAACTTGTTGGTTTAAAATAGTGTAATGGTGGAGTCTGTGTAACTTGAAGTCTTTAAACCATGATTTGAGGACATCAGTAACCCAGCCAGAGGTTAGGAAGTCTATTACAGGAGTGGATGGATGAGGTTCTGTGGCCTGCAAGGTGCAGGGGGTCAGACTAGATGTTCATGATGGTCCCTTCTAACTTTAAAGTCTACAAGTTACGCTGCCTTTCCACCAGCTGTGGATCCAGCCTCGAACTGTTTTGCTGGAATTTTGAACTCAGTCTTGGCTCTTACTGACTAGCTCTTGGAGCAGTGCTTTTATTCCAGCTCCCTGCATAACTGACCCTGGAACATTCCTGACTGGGCAGCTAGGAAACCTGTGATGCTGAAGGTCCATCCCCCAAAGCTGTGGGTGAGGATAGAAGTGTTTACACTCTTGTGTGGCAGCGTGTTTTAGAGTTGGGCTACACTGCAATGGGAGGTTTGGTTGCATCTTGGGTAGACATACCCACACTAGCTTTAATCTAGCTAGGTAAAATAGCTAAACTAGGTAAAAATAGCAGTGAAAACATGGGGACACAGAATCCAACATGGGCTTTCAATGCAACTATGTAACCAAGTTCTGGGAGGATTTGCAAGCCTTCTCTGGAATCTGTGCGGCTGCGTCGCTGCTATTTTTGGGTAGATTAAAACTAGCTTGGGTATGTCTCCTGGCCTGAAATCACATTTCCGATTGTAGTGTATACATATCCTTAAAAGCCAAAAAGAAGGAGAAGGAGTGCCTTACATCTTGCCCAGAACTCATGCAAAGCACACATTGTATTCAGAGCTAAAAGCATGCAGATTCCAACACCCAGCAGTGTCCTTTTCTAGGCTCCCTTTCCCCCATGCACCCTTGTTTTTGTTTTTTCTGTTAACTGGTGAGCCATTTACCAAACAATTGGCTGGATTAAGAAAACTGCATTGATTGCTTGTGTCCACCAAAATGCTCTCTGGTGACATTCAAGAACAAAAGCAAACTGGAGAGCAGCCCTCAGTGACTCAGCGCAGGCCTTGCATTGAAATCAGAATGTTGCAACAATGACTAAATTGAGGCTGACATTTGATCAGTGACTCACTACCAAAACATTTGGAGAGGAAGCATTGATCCCTCTGTGCTGGAAAGCCCCCACAGCTTTGCTAAAATGCCTATTTTAATGTAGTCTTTAAAAAAATACAATTGTGATCCTTTTATAATGGCAGCCGGGGATTTCTTGACATCATGAGCTCTTCATTCCAAGCTTGCAGCTCAAATATTTTCCCTTTTCTTGCATTCTCATTCCTGTCCTAAGGAAAACAAGGATGCCATACTCCAGAGCCCCTCTCTGCATTGGCTGACAGTGGTGCTGTTGCTCATAAGTATGTCTGTACTTGAATAAATTAGGAACCTCTTAAGGAAATCGAGTCATTTTTTTTAAATACCACCATTCAAGTCTACATGAAAGATAACGCCTTTTTATTACAGCAGCAAAAGAATTACAAGAAGCTTTCAGATAATAAAATAAATACATTTTGAGCATTCATAGAATCATAGAATCATAGAATATCAGGGTTGGAAGGGACCCCAGAAGGTCATCTAGTCCAACCCCCTGCTCAAAGCAGGACCAAGTCCCAGTTAAATCATCCCAGCTAGGGCTTTGTCAAGCCTGACCTTAAAAACCTCTAAGGAAGGAGATTCTACCACCTCCCTAGGTAACGCATTCCAGTGTTTCACCACCCTCTTAGTGAAAAAGTTTTTCCTAATATCCAATCTAAACCTCCCCCATTGCAACTTGAGACCATTACTCCTCGTTCTGTCATCTGCTACCATTGAGAACAGTCTAGAGCCATCCTCTTTGAAACCCCCTTTCAGGTAGTTGAAAGCAGCTATCAAATCCCCCCTCATTCTTCTCTTCTGCAGACTAAACAATCCCAGCTCCCTCAGCCTCTCCTCATAAGTCATGTGCTCTAGACCCCTAATCATTTTCGTTGCCCTTCGTTGTACTCTTTCCAATTTATCCACATCCTTCCTGTAGTGTGGGGCCCAAAACTGGACACAGTACTCCAGATGAGGCCTCACCAGTGTCGAATAGAGGGGAACGATCACGTCCCTCGATCTGCTCGCTATGCCCCTACTTATACAACCCAAAATGCCATTGGCCTTCTTGGCAACAAGGGCACACTGCTGACTCATATCCAGCTTCTCGTCCACTGTCACCCCTAGGTCCTTTTCCGCAGAACTGCTGCCGAGCCATTCGGTCCCTAGTCTGTAGCGGTGCATTGGATTCTTCCATCCTAAGTGCAGGACCCTGCATTTATCCTTATTGAACCTCATTAGATTTCTTTTGGCCCAATCCTCCAATTTGTCTAGGTCCTTCTGTATCCTATCCCTCCCCTCCAGCGTATCTACCACTCCTCCCAGTTTAGTATCATCCGCAAATTTGCTGAGAGTGCAATCCACACCATCCTCCAGATCATTTATGAAGATATTGAACAAAACGGGCCCCAGGACCGACCCCTGGGGCACTCCACTTGACACCGGCTGCCAACTAGACATGGAGCCATTGATCACTACCCGTTGAGCCCGACAATCTAGCCAGCTTTCTACCCACCTTATAGTGCATTCATCCAGCCCATACTTCCTTAACTTGCTGACAAGAATGCTGTGGGAGACCGTGTCAAAAGCTTTGCTAAAGTCAAGAAACAATACATCCACTGCTTTCCCTTCATCCACAGAACCAGTAATCTCATCATAAAAGGCGATTAGATTAGTCAGGCATGACCTTCCCTTGGTGAATCCATGCTGACTGTTCCTGATCACTTTCCTCTCCTCTAAGTGCTTCAGGATTGATTCTTTGAGGACCTGCTCCATGATTTTTCCAGGGACTGAGGTGAGGCTGACCGGCCTGTAGTTCCCAGGATCCTCCTTCTTCCCTTTTTAAAGATGGGCACTACATTAGCCTTTTTCCAGTCATCCGGGACTTCCCCCGTTCGCCACGAGTTTTCAAAGATAATGGCCAAGGGCTCTGCAATCACAGCCGCCAATTCCCTCAGCACTCTCGGATGCAATTCGTCCGGCCCCATGGACTTGTGCACGTCCAGCTTTTCTAAATAGTCCCTAACCACCTCTATCTCTACAGAGGGCTGGCCATCTCTTCCCCATTTTGTGTTGCCCAGCACAGCAGTCTGGGAGCTGACCTTGTTAGTGAAAACAGAGGCAAAAAAAGCATTGAGTACATTAGCTTTTTCCACATCCTCTGTCACTAGCTTGCCTCCCTCATTCAGTAAGGGGCCCACACTTTCCTTGGCTTTCTTCTTGTTGCCAACATACCTGAAGAAACCCTTCTTGTTACTCTTGACATCTCTTGCTAGCTGCAGCTCCAGGTGCGATTTGGCCCTCCTGATATCTTTCCTACATGCCCGAGCAATATTTTTATACTCTTCCCTGGTCATATGTCCAAGCTTCCACTTCTTGTAAGCTTCTTTTTTATGTTTAAGATCCGCTAGGATTTCACCATTAAGCCAAGCTGGTCGCCTGCCATATTTACTATTCTTTCGACTCATCGGGATGGTTTGTCCCTGTAACCTCAACAGGGATTCCTTGAAATACAGCCAGCTCTCCTGGACTCCCTTCCCTTTCATGTTAGTCCCCCAGGGGATCCTGGCCATCTGTTCCCTGAGGGAGTCAAAGTCTGCTTTCCTGAAGTCCAGGGTCCGTATCCTGCTGCTTACCTTTCTTCCCTGCGTCAGGATCCTGAACTCAACCAACTCATGGTCACTGCCTCCCAGATTCCCATCCACTTTTGCTTCCCCCACTAATTCTACCCGGTTTGTGAGCAGCAGGTCAAGAAAAGCGCTCCCCCTAGTTGGCTCCCCTAGCACTTGCACCAGGAAATTGTCCCCTACGCTTTCCAAAAACTTCCTGGATTGTCTATGCACCGCTGTATTGCTCTCCCAGCAGATATCAGGAAAATTAAAGTCACCCATGAGAATCAGGGCATGCGATCTAGTAGCTTCCGTGAGTTGCCGGAAGAAAGCCTCATCCACCTCATCCCCCTGGTCCGGTGGTCTATAGCAGACTCCCACCATGACATCACTCTTGTTGCACACACTTCTAAACTTAATCCAGAGACACTCAGGTTTTTCCACAGTTTCGTACCGGAGCTCTGAGCAGTCATACTGCTCCCTTACATACAGTGCTACTCCCCCACCTTTTCTGCCCTGCCTGTCCTTCCTGAACAGTTTATAACCATCCATGACTGTACTCCAGTCATGTGAGTTATCCCACCAAGTCTCTGTTATTCCAATCACGTCATAATTCCTTGACATCACCAGGACCTCCAGTTCTCCCTGCTTGTTTCCAAGGCTTTGTGCATTTGTATATAAGCACTTGAGATAACCTGTTGATCGCCCCTCATTCCCAGTATGAGGCAGGAGCCCTCCCCTCACAGACCTTCCTGCCTGTGCTTCCTCCCGGTATCCCGCTTTCCCACTTACCTCAGGGCTTTGGTCTCCTTCCCCCGGTGAACCTAGTTTAAAGCCCTCCTCACTAGGTTAGCCAGCCTGCTGGCAAAGATGTTCTTCCCTCTCTTCGTAAGATGGAGCCCGTCTCTGCCCAGCACTCCTCCTTCATGGAACACCATCCCATGGTCAAAGAATCCAAAGCCTTCTCTCCGACACCACCTGCGTAGCCATTCGTTGACCTCCACGATTCGACGGTCCCTACCCAGGCCTTTTCCTTCCACGGGGAGGATGGACGAGAACACCACTTGCGCCTCCAACTCCTTTATCCTTCTTCCCAGAGCCACATAGTCCGCAGTGATCCGCTCAAGGTCATTCTTGGCAGTATCATTGGTGCCCACGTGGAGAAGCAGGAAGGGGTAGCGATCCGAGGGCTTGATGAGTCTCGGCAGTCTCTCCGTCACATCACAAATCTTAGCCCCTGGCAAGCAGCAGACTTCTCGGTTTTCCCGGTCAGGGCGGCAGATAGATGACTCAGTCCCCCGGAGGAGAGAGTCCCCGACCACCACCACCCGCCTTCTCCTCTTGGGAGTGGTGGTCGTGGAACCTCCAACCTCAGGACATCGCATCTCATGCCTCCCAACCAGCGGAGTCTCCTTCTGCTTTCTCCCCCCAGACATATCATCTGGTCCACTCTCCGCATTGGTACCTGTGGAGAGAACATGAAAGCGGTTAGTTACCTGTGTCTGTGTTACTGGAACCCGGACATTCCGCTTACCTCTTCTGGAGGTCACATGTTGCCAAGCTTCTTCACTGGCCTCTTGGCTCCTCTGTGCAACCTGCTCTACATCTTAGAGCTTTGTGCCCCTAGAAGGCTATCCTGAGTTTGGTCCAGAAAATCCTCAGTCTCTCGTATACAACGCAGGGTCGTTACCTGTTGCTCCAGACCTTCAATCTTCTCTTCCAATATGGAGACCAGCTTGCACTTTGTACAGACAAAGTTGCTTCTGTCCTGTGGAAGAAAGACAAACATGGCACATCCAGTGCAGGTCACAACAGCTGAATTCCCCCCTTCCATATCACCTACCTACTACGGAGCTTCCTCAGAGACGTTGGCAAGATGTAAGCCTCACTGGGCTCACTCCAGGCGAACTCCCAGGCAAACTCCTGCTGTGAGCTGCTCTGCTGTCCCCGCTGGTTCGCTGCCGCTCAGCTGGTTCGCGAGGCTCCGGCTATTTTTAAACAGCCAGGCTTCCCTGACGCAAACACACAGACACCCTAATGCCCGCCCCCTGCAGGCTAGCAGCCAATCAGACACTCACTCAGGCTCCCTCCCAGCAAACACACGCTCGGATACTTCCTCAGCAAGCAAACACACACACTCGGATACTTACCAGTCCCAGGCAAACTCCTGCTGTGAGCTGCTCTGCTGTCCCCGCTGCTCCGCTGCCGCTCAGCTGGTTCGCGAGGCTCCGGCTATTTTTAAACAGCCAGGCTTCCCTGACGCAAACACACAGACACCCTAATGCCCGCCCCCTGCAGGCTAGCAGCCAATCAGACACTCACTCAGGCTCTCTCCCTGCCCTCCCAGCAAACACACGCTCGGATACTTCCTCAGCAAGCAAACACACACACTCGGATACTTACCAGTCCCAGGCAAACTCCTGCTGTGAGCTGCTCTGCTGTCCCCGCTGCTCCGCTGGTTCGCTGCCGCTCATTTTCAATGTCCCTTAAAAATGCAATGTAACTTGGAAATTAAAATGCAAACCTGGAACTAGGCAGATACCTTATATACTGTCCCCATATGCAAAGGGATATTGTACTCGATGTACAGCAGTGTTAGTAAATCAGGCATAGGAATGTCATCATTTGTGATCAGCTTACCAGAAACTGAATTGCTCCCTCAAAACCCACTATGCAAGAGATAAGGACAATCAGTCCACAATGGGAAGTAATGGCTGGTGAGTTGGCTGTCAGGACACCTTCCCCTTTCTCCTCTCAGCAACTTTTTCCTCTCATTACTTAGACATAGGACCCTCCTACAAGGCAGCCACTGGGTACAGAAAAGTCAGCAAGGCCAGCATTTTCTGCCCCACAGTGGGGCAACAGTGTAGACTCATGACAGTGGAGGTCATTATCTGACAGATCCCAGTGAGTAAGGGAGACATTTTCTGCATCCCAGTTCAGACCAGTCTGGGGAGCTGGATATTTCTTTTTGGGACAAACAAGTGGAGTTAGACATGGAGTTGGTGTAACACAGAAGTTGGAAACCTTTCATCACTTACATTTATGTCATAGGAATCGCCTGAGCAGATCAGACCCATGGTCCATCTAGTCAAATATTCTCTCTCCCACAGTGATCTGTGCCAGCTGCTTCAGAGGAACCTGAAAGAAACCATGAAAGGGCAGTTATAGATAGCTGGTCGCTGCGGGACGTTTCTTTCTAACCTATCGGCCAGAAACTGGCTAATGCCTTCAAGCCTGTGAGTTTATATGCCTTATTGACAAAATTAGTCCTAGTTACTACAATTGTGAAAGTTCTCATTATCCATCTAAATGTCCAGTTCTCTTGTGAATCCTGCTATGGTCTTGGCTGCATGATATCATGAGGCAGTGAGTTCCACTGGTTAATTATGTAGTGTGTGAAAAAGGATTAGTTTGTGTCATGTTTTAATTTGTCTTTCAATTTCAGTGGACTGTTCCCTTGTTCTTGTGTGATGAGAATGTAAATCAGGACCTTCTATTCATCCTATCTCTGTGCCAATCATTTTTTTTACACCTCTGTCATGTCCCTTCTCGTTCATTGCCTCTGTAAAGCAGCCAAGTTGAAATTTTAAGTCACCTGGGTGCTTTTGAAGATGTTTCCCTCAGTCCCAGTCTTTCCCCAAGCCTCTGACTGTTCTCATCATGTTCTGTATTGTTTAGCTGGTTATACAGGTAAATCTTGACTTTAGGAGGGTCTTGTGGGCCTCCAAAACCCAGATAAATTCAGGGGTCCAGGTAAATTGGCACCTCAACCTCAAGGAGCTCCTATGCCACACAGAATGAGAAAGCTCCTGCATTGCTCCTCATCTCCCTGACAGTGGGGCTGCAGAGCTTAGGAGTCCAGCAGGACCAAAGCCTGGAGCTCAATGGGAGCCGAGCTGCTGACAGTGCACTCCTGAGGGGCATACCCCACCTTCCATTAAACCAGGGGTTTGGGTTACTGGGATGCATGGAACTGAAGCCACATTGGACTTCAAGACAGGAGGGAGATGTTGCATCCAAAGAGCTGAGGTCGAGGGGGCATGTTGCCCCCTCCCCTTGTTGAAGGCTGAATGTCCCTCAGAGTTTTGTTTTTCTTTGCTACCAATTCTCCTTGCAGAGCGCACAGACAGAGTCAGAGGTCCTGTGGTTAGCCAGACTGGGGGTTGTGTTCTGGTTTGGAAATACTACAGAAGAGGTGAAAACCACAAGCAAGTTGCTGCTGAACAGCAGCCGATATGTCAGTAAGAGGGGCCAAACCTGAGCTTGACTGGCAGGCCAAGAATGGGGGAATGATGACCCCCATGAAGATGGCAAGTCTGTGAGCTGCTCCCCAGGGACACCCCAAAGCCCAGCCCTGCAGGTCTCCCTGCAGGTGGTTCTCAACCAGGGGTACACATATTCCTGGGGTTACCCAGAGGTCTTCCAGGGGGTACATCAACTCATCTAGATATTTCCTAGTTTTACAACAGGCTACATAAATGCTCTAGTGAAGTCAGTGCAAACTAAAATTTCATACAGACAGTGTCTTGTTTATACTGCTCTATGTACTATACACTGAAATGTAAGTACAGTATTTATATTCCCATTTGTTTTATTTTATAATTATATGGTAAAAATAAGTAAGTCAGCCATAATAGTGGCTGAGTAAGTCAGTAATAGTCTGCTGTGACACTTTTGTATTTTATGTCTGATTTTGTAAGCAAGTAGTTTGTAAGTAAGGTGGAACTTGGGGGTATGCAAGACAAATCAGACTCCTGAAAGGGTACAGTAGTCCAGAAAGGTTGAGAGGTATTGGCCTAAAGGTCTTCCCAAGGACTTAGAGACCAAGTATAAAATGGTATCTTTTTTTTGCAAGTAGTGGAGGCATTTGGCTACTGGAGTTGACTTTTGTTGGACAGATGGCTGAGCTGATGTTGCAGCCACAAAGAGTCGTTTTCACAGTCCTCAATGTTGGCCTAGCCCGGCTCACACAGAAATGTATGGTAAAACTCCCACTGACCTAACTCTGCTCCCTTTGAAGCCAGTGGTAAAGCTCCCAATGGCTTCAATAGGAGCGGAGTTAGGCCATCCGTGAACACTTTAGAAAATCCCACTCCCTTCTACAGTAACGCATTGTAATTACATTTCTAGGTACTGCCGATAAACATAGGTGCTTTCCACACTGATTACTCAGTGTCCTTGACACTGCCCCATAAAGTCTAACTTTCTTCTGGCTTTAGTACATTAACTTTTTTTAATCCCTTTTCCTGTTCTGACACATCAGTTTTGTCTTACTCCTTTTTCTCCATCTACTTTAGTTAGATATAAAATACCATTTTTAAACAAGAATTACATTAACGGTTTTGTAAACATCTATAAAATGAGTCAGAAATGAGTTCTAGGAATAATTAAAAAACCCAACAGCTTTTAGTTACAAAAAGGTTCACTTTCTATCATGATCTGTACAGCATTTGTTAAGTTTACAGTGTGTTGATTTAAAAGTCTGGCTATCCATGTGTTATCATTATGCCCCATCGAGCACATCATCTGAAACTGGGCTGTCCAAAATGCCACTGGCTACTATAAGAAAATGTTCTATAGTCTACATAAAAAACAAATAAGCTTTTTCTATTTTTAATATTTATGAGGAGTTTAAAACCAAAGTTCTAGTTGGCAGATGGTTTCAGTGATCTGGCATCTCAGTGCAGCCCTGGTATGCATTTCAGACAGAGGTGAAGCACGTGAATAGATCTGGGAGAGATGCTGACACTATTTGCCAAAGAGAGACATGGCACTCAATCAGCTTAAAAGTACTGTACATTTTATTGGGGAAATTAATAAAACAAATTATACCTCTCGCCTTTTAAAAAAGACGTGCTTAATTTAAAAAGTGAGGGCTTCAACTCTTGGCCTGGAAATGCGCTGAGTCAGACGCACTTTGCAATCAGATGAAGGTCCATGTTGAAGCCACATATTGTTCCAGTGCAGAATATCAAACCTTTGCTGCACTTACTAGTCACTATAGGCCCAATCCTGCCTGGGTATATTCAGAGATACTTCTTGCCTATTCCCCAGCACAGGGCAATTGTGCAACACTTCTGAGCCCCGAGCCTGCAGGGGACTGCTTAGCCAGGCCCATGCACCTCCCTGGAAGGTTTTGTCACTTCTAGAGTGCAGGGCTGGCCCACAACATTTTGGCACCTGAGGTGGGGAGCTCAAATGATGCCCCCATGTCCCCTTGCTTGGGCCAAACTTTGAAAGGTCTCAATTCTGCCTTCTTCCTGTTCTACTCCTCTCATGGTACTGCTCTGCTACCTACACCAATAAAGGAGAACTAACACCTTAAAATGCCTTGTTCAAAACTTTTAAGTAACATTTAACTTTCAAACGCCTGAACAGCAAATGTAACTTTTCTTGTCTGCATAGTAAACACGGGCATTTTTATCTGTTTGAATAATCAAAGTGGTGCTTTCCATGCCTTCTTGGTTGCAAAGATTTGAACTGCTCCCTGCTGAAGGTCCACAGTCTGGGCCAGCTCATGCTTTGTTGAGATGGTTGCAAGGAAAAGCCTTTTCACTAGGAGGGTGGTGAAGCACTGGAATGTGTTACCTAGGGAGGTGGTGGAATCTCCTTCCTTTGAGGTTTTTAAGGTCAGGCTTGACAATCTCTGGCTGGGATGATTTAGTTGGGGATTGGTCCTGCTTTGAGCAGGGGGTTGGACTAGATGACGTCCTGAGGTCCCTTCCAACCCTAATATTCTATGATTCTAAATATGCGCAGAGCAACAAAAGCATTTGGAAAGAGGGTGGTCATCTTATTTGTGCACATATATTCCAGAACAGCCTTTGGAGTTGATTCTGCTGAAGTGTATCTTGAAAGGGCTTTCAGTTCATCACCTAAATCACTCACATCAATATCGCACATGGCATCATGTGTCAGCACTGTCTCTAGTGCCCTGCATTGCTGGTGTAGGACTTCTTCAGGTATAGTGAAGAGTTTTGGAATATCATACAACAGCCCAAATATACTGCTGTGTTCCCTGAGCTGCATGAAACGTTCTTCAACTGACTGTATTGCACAATCTAGCACCTGGTTAAAGAATTCAACCTTGAATTGTTGTTTGGTGTCTCTTATGGGATTATCCCATGCCTCATAATCAAAATGTCTTCTTCTTCGGTGACTCTTGTATTCTTGAATGGGTGGGAAAATAGCTTCAGTGTAAAGTTCCTCTACCAACTTCTGTGCACTCTTCAGAATGTTTTGAAATCCCTCACCTACAGGTAAGACTGTAGGTATGACTTTGCTTTGTCCAGTTGTTCCATTGCTCCAGATATATCAAGGTCAACACCTTGGAGTCTCTTGCTTACAACATTTATTTCCAACTGTATGAAATGCCACAACACTAAGCCACACAGAAATTTGAAGTTATGTTTGTTTCTGGTGATTCCATTTTCCTCTGCCACTGTTCTCCCACAAACAGTTCCTGTCATAGCATTATGCTCCATAATGGCAACTATGGCATCATCTATCTTCCCAATTTGGTGTTTGATAGGCTTTATCGCCTCCACTCGACGTTTCCATCATGTGGCACTCAGTGGTTTCAGTGTCAGAGAGGATGTTTCCAGATGTTGCTTCAAAATTTGCCATCGATGAGTTAATGCAGAGAAAAAAAACATAGATGCTTTGAATTACATTAAAAAAATTAGCAGCCTCACTAGAAGCTGTTGCTGCATCACTGACCACCAAGTTCAATGAATGAGAACTGCATGGGACAAAAAAATCTCGAGGGTTTAACTCTTGGGTCCGTGTCTGCACTCCTCTGTTCTTTCCTCTTATGTTGGCACCATTATCATAGCCCTGTCCTCTCATGTCAGCTATCGCAATTCCTGTATCTTCCAGCTTTTTAAGAAGAAAATTTATCATACCAGCTCCTGTAGTATCATCAATGTCAATAAATTCTAGAAATGCTCTCTGATAGTCACCATTGCAGGGACATTTTCACTAGATTCTGTTGTTGTTTCAAAACGCACCATTAAAGTCATTTGTTTCCTATGGCTGATGTCAGGTATGCAGTCCAGAATGACAGAGTAATATCTTGCTGACTTTAGATCTGCCACTGTCTTCTGTTTGACTCTTGTTGCCAGTAACTGTATGATCTCATTTTGAATTGTTTTTTCAAGGTAGTGGTGTGTGTACATTTCTTGGGTGGTGACTCTTCTTAGATGCTCCTGGAGTACAGCATCAAACTCAGCCATCAGCTCCACTATTTTAAGGGTGTTTCTATTGTTTGGCACATACAGCTGATCTGAAGTGCCACACAGTGCTAGGTTTTGGGTAGCAAGCATTCTCACAATGGCAATGAGCCTTTTCAGAACATTTTGCCAGTAGAGACTCTGATGCAATCTTCTCTTGATGCTGATCATCTATGGTGGCTTTTATCCTTAGTCTCATCTCAAGCTCTTTCCACCTATGGAATGCTCTCTGGTGATTTGCTGCCTTCTCATGGCATGCCAGATTTTACAGTCCTTTGTTCCTGTAGAACCCAATGTGGCTGAAACATTAGACTGGAAGAGTTTGCAACAAAAACAGTTTGCAGCATTCTGGATTTTTGAGTACATAAGCCATGGCCTCTCCACTTTGTCACCATTGGGGATTTCACGCCATTAATGTGTTGGATGGAAACTTCTATTTTCATTGTCTTTGGGGAACATGAAGTTTTTCACTTGCTGTGACCCATGCAGTACAAGTCCCTCAGGCTACTGCTCAAGTGAGTCCACAATCCTGGATCATCTAGACTTAAGGAACTAAACTCAGCAGAAGCTGTTTCTTGCGCCTTCACCACAGTCTTCTCCGATCTACACTTTTCTTCAGGAATGTGCATGGCTACATCCATTTGAGATGGAGATATGGATGCTGCAGTAGCTGCCAGGTCACCTGCACTCTGACTAACTGGAAGATCAGGCCTCTCCTCACCACTCACATCCTCACTGGGGCCAGAAGGCTCACCGTGAACATTTGTGTCTATGTATCTCAGGAGAGCTCCTTCCTGCTTAGATAGAAAAGCTTCCTTTGCTTTCTTTCTTTTTCTGAATGCTGCCCCAGGGGGGAATTTTCTTCTTTCACTCATGACTGCTGTTCTGTGCCAGCTATAGTGGCTCTGAACACTCAGTTGAAGGGGACAAATAAGCAGGCTGGTAGCAGGGCCTGAGTGAGGGAAAATACAGAAGGGTCTTAAGCGTCTTAAGGGCCTAACTGACTTCTACTACTTCAGTTGACTGCCTGTTCACCTCAAGTGGGTTCAGGGAAGCAGCAGGAAAGAGGAAGCTTCCTGAGAAGCTGGTGTTAATCAGTCCAGCTCCTGGGGGTGCTAAAGAGGTACATAAGAGGCTGCTCCTCCTCTCTCTCCCTGCAGCTCCTGCTGCTTTCTGTTATCCCCTCTCACCTTTTCTCCTGCCTGCCTGTTCGGTCTCTTGTGCCCTCCTTCCTCCAGCACAGCACTCCACCATCTCTGTGCATCTCGAGCAGAGAGAATACAGATGCACCAGCAGCAGACACAATTTTCTACACTCTGGGTCCTAGTGGCGTCTCCCCCACATCCAGTCTGGCACCTGAAGCGGCCGCCTCAATTTGCCTCATGGTAAGGCCTGCTAAAGTAGACCACTACAATACAACCCTCAGTTCCCTTCAGCGGGTGCAGAATTTAACTACCCACTAGTAAAGTGGTGTCTCTCATCATGAGCACATGACACCAGTGCTCTGGGATCTGCACAGGCTATGTGGGTTTCTCGGTGGAGTTTAAGAAGCTATAAAGCCTTAATTGGCTTGCAGCCTGCCAGTTTGACAGTCTGCCCCTCTCCCTGTGGCGTACTGCTGCTGGAACGTTGAGTTCTGCCCCCGTCTCAGCTTCCAAGGGGATTTAAGGTGTTGCTGCAAGAGAAGGCTACTCTAATTCATACCAGCTGCCAACAGTCCCAGAAACTGCTGAGTCCCTGGGATACCACGCTGATTGGCACAGTATAGGAACACAAATAGAATTAGAAGGCTCTGGCCACACCCTTTCCCTCTGCTCCCTATGCCAGCTGCAGGGAGGGAGGGTGATGTAGGAGCCATTCCAGCAATGGTTTGTTATCAGAGCATCCCCTATTCTGGAGTGAGCCTTCTGCAGATGGCTGCACCAATGTGAGGGCAGTACACAAAGCTACCTGAGTGAAGAGGAGACTGACTGAGCGTGTTGGATTCCAAATCTCCCACTACAGCCAGCGTCGGATGGGGATGAAGGTTGGTTAGGTGCAGTCACGCAATTACGGAGGACCTATGAAGGACCAGACTTTAGGTCTGCAGAACTGCAGTTGGGAACAGCATTTATAACGATGGGCTCCTAGCATGGACAGGAAGTGCTGTCGTATGTGTGGTAGGATCTCGAGAAAAAGAAAAGAGGAAAGGGGGGGCCTTCCCTTCACCAATATTTGGAATTGTTCCTACTGGTGTTCCTGAATCTCATATTTGGCTGATATTGCTGTTGATGAAGTAGCAGGTGATGAGCTATCTCCTAATTGCTAATGACAGCTTAGCAAACTCTTTATTCCCATTTGCAGCTGTCTAGCCTCATTGAGATTCAGAAATATTTGACATCAGAGCTTATTCGGTAGGACTTCGACATCTTTCATGTGCAACCTAATGTGATAAATGAGCTTGTTGAATAAAGGTTAATTGCTACCCATGGAGAACTAAGATATTCTATTGATAGAATTATAGGCTAGTTTATAAAGGGAGCCTGCAGAAAGCACCATACAGCAGGGCTAAAAATTAAATGACATCCCACATGCTTTCTGTAAGCTATTAATTTCAGACATTTTAGAAACGTAAAAGATACTGGAGAGTTCTGATATTTTTGGAACAATCCAAGTACGTGACACAGCTACTCTGACCATTTTGCCTTGATAGTAAATAAAAAATATTTAGTATTGGAATCACTGTGGCTTAATCTATTGATGTTGTGGCAATATCATGCAGATAACAGACAGGATCTACACCAGCAATAGAGAGCTATATCAGAGCAAGGAAGCATTCCCTATAGTTCTTGGGAAATGCCCTGGTTCCACTTACTATGAGAGTGGCCCATCAAAATAGGTCCCTTTCCCCAATTTAAATGGTTTCAGAATAGCAGCCATGTTAGTCTGTATTTGCAAAAAGAAAAGGAGTACTTGTGGCACCTTAGAGACTAACAAATTTATTTGAGCATAAGCTTGCATGGGCTACAGCCCACTTCATTGGATGGATGCAGTGGAAAATACACAGCCTCAGAAACAACTCTGACATCATAATCAAAAAGACTGACAAAGGAGGTGCTGTCGTCATCATGAATAGGTTGGAATATGAACAAGAGGCTACTAGGCAGCTCTCCCACACCACATTCTACAAGCCATTACCCTCTGATCCCACCAAAAGATTCCTACACCATCTGCTCAAGAAACTCCCTGAAAAAGCACAAGAACAAATCTGCACAGACACACCCTTAGAACCCTGACCTGGGGTATTCTATCTGCTACCCAAGATCCATAAACCTGGAAATCCTGGATGCCCCATCATCTCAGGCATTGGCACCCTGACAGCAGGATTCTCTGGCTATGTAGACTCCCTCCTCAGGCCCTACGCTACCAGCACTCCCAGCTATCTTCAAGACACCACTGACTTCCTGAGATAACTACAATCCATTGGTGATCTTCCTGAAAACACCATCCTAGCCACTATGGATGTAGAAGCCTCTACACCAACATTCCACACAAAGATGGACTACAAGCCGTCAGGAACAATATCCCCGATAATGTCACGGCTAACCGGGTGGCTGAACTTTGTGACTTTGTCCTCACCCATAACTATTTCACATTTGGGGACAATGTATACCTTCAAATCAGCGGCACTGCGATGGGTACCCGCATGGCCCCACAGTATGCCAACTTTTTTATGGCTGACTTAGAACAATGCTTCCTCAGCTCTCATCCCTTAATGCCCCTACTCTACTTGCACTACATTGATGATATCTTCATGATCTGGACCCATGGAAAAAGAAGCCCTTGAGGAATTCCACCATGATTTCAACAATTTCCATCCCACCATCAACCTCAGCCTGGACCAGTAAACACACGAGAGATCCACTTCCTGAACACTACAGTGCTAATAAGAGATGGTCACATAAACACCACCCTATACGGGAAACCTACTGACCGCTATACTTACCTGTATGCCTCCAGCTTTCATCCAGACCACACCACACGATCCATTGTCTACAGCCAAGCTATACGATAGAACTGCATTTGCTCTAACCCCTAAGACAGAGGCAAACACCTACAAGATCTCTATGAAGCATTCTTACAACTTCAATACCCACCTGCTGAAGTGAAGAAACAGATTGACAGAGCCAGAAGAGTACCCAGAAGTTACCTACTATAGGACAGGCCCAACAAAGAAAATAACAGAACGCCACTGGCCATCACCTTCAGCCCCCAACTAAAACCTCTCCAACGCATCATCAAGGATCTACAACCTATCCTGAAGGACGACCCATCACTCTCACAGATCTTGGGAGACAGGCCAGTCCTTGCTTACAGACAGCCCCCCAGCCTGAAGCAAATTTTCACCAGCAACTACACAGCACACAACAAAAACACTAACCCAGGAACCTATCCTTGCAACAAAGCCCGTTGCCAACTGTGTCCACATATCTATTCAGGAGATACCATCATAGGGCCTAATCACATCAGCCACACTATTCAAGGCTCATTCATCTGCACATCTACCAATGTATATATGCCATCATGTGCCAGCAGTGCCCCTCTGCCATGTACATTGGCCAAACCGGATAATCTCTATGCAAAAGAATAAATGGACACAAATCAGACGTCAAGAATTATAACATTCAAAAACCAGTCGGAGAACACTTCAATCTCTGTGGTCACTCGATTACAGACCTAAAAGTTGCAATTCTTCAAGAAAAAAACTTCAAAAACAGACTCTTGTTACAGTGTGTATGGTAACACCCATTGTTTCATGTTCTCAGTATATATAAAATCTCCCCACTGTATTTTCCACTGCATGCATCCGATGAAGTGAGCTGTAGCTCACAAAAGCTTATGCTCAAATAAATTTTTGTTAGTCTCTAAGGTGCCACAAGTACTCCTTTTCTTTTTGCGAATACAGACTAACACGGCTGCTACTCTGAAACCTATGGTGGAATGATTACCCCAAGACACATCTAGGCAGAAACTTGTCCTGATTCATGTTCAGTCTAATTTATGCAAGGAGATCATAGAATCACAGGAATATTTCCCAGTGACATTGCACTTCTGTTCACCCAACTCCTTGTGAGGCCAGCTAAAGCCACATGCCACTCATGTTAATGTAGATCACTAAGAAAACATATTCATCTCTGGCAAAATCATTCATGTTGTTGTGTTTCAGAAACTTACCTGCATGTTTTGTCAGCCAGCTGACATGCATTTGATTGGTTTATGTCAAAGATTAACAGCTTTTGGACTTTTCCCCATTTTATCATCAAATGTAGAGAGATCAACATTTAAACATTCCCACAGTTCTCTCCACCCTCCCATTCTTGAATGAAAAACTGTTTTCCATCTGACTGCATGATTAGGTTTTGCCTAGGTTAGGATTTAATGGCGTGAAGTAAAATTGCATTAGTTAACGCAAACTAATTAGTGCCTTCTAAAACTGCAGTCAAGACACAGAATTGTACTTTGGAATGTGTTAAACTGCTGGAGTTGAAGCTCAATTTAGCATATTCTAAAGTACATTTGCTTTGTCTTGACTGGAGTTTTAGAAGGTACTAATTAGATTGAGCTACCTTCCATCACACTCTTTAAATCTCAGGGCACATCTACACTGGCAAAGTTACAGCGCCGGCAGTTACAGCGCCGCTCAGAGTGAGCAGAAGGAAAACTGCTGTTGTGTGTTCACACTTGCGGCACTTGCAGCACTATTCAGAGCAGTGCACTCTGGGCAGCTATCCCACAGAGCACCTCTTTCTCTTCTGCTGCTAAGATTTGTGGGAAGGTGGTGAGGGTCCAGTCCCAATGCCCCGTGATGCATTGCTTTGCATCCCAGCAATCCCTGTACTTCCGTCCGCATTTAGCATCATCTTTCAATGGTTTGTGTGCTGCGCGCTCTGCCTTTTTCGGGCTGCAGGAATGGATCCCGAACTGCTGCCCAGTCTGCTGCTTGCTCTGATCAACACGTCACGAGTGGCAGTGGAATTATTCCTTAAACTACAAAGGCAAGAGGAATGTGACATTGATCTCACCACATGTAGTAGCTACAACACGAGATTGCTTGTGGCATTCACGGAGGTGCTGACCACAGTAGAATACCGCTTTGGGACTTGGGAAACAATTGCTGAGTGGTGGGATCACATCGTGATGCATGTCTGGGATGACGGGCAGTGGCTGCAGAACTTTCGGATGAGAAAAGCCACATTCATGGGACCATGTGATGAAGTCACCCCAGCTCTGCGGCGCAGGGACATGAGAATGAGAACTGCCCTTGCCACTGGAGAAGTGCGTGGTGATTGCACTGTGGACGCTGGCTATTCCAGACTGCTACCAATCAGTTGCTAACCAGTTCGGAATGGGAAAGTTGACTCATGTTGATGGAAGCGTGCAGGGCCATTAATCACATCCTGCTCCAAAAGACACAATGTGTCTGGGCAACGTGTGGATGGCTTTGCACAAATGGGCTTGCCTAACGACAGAGGGGTGATAGATGGCACACATATTCCAATTCTGGCACCAGACCACTTAGCCACAGAGTACATTAATTGCAAGGGGTATTTCTCAATGGTTCTCCAGGCACTTGTGGATCACTGTGGGCATTTCACGGACATTAACACAGGATGGTCTGGAAAGGTGCATGATGCACGCATCTTTCAGAACACTGGCCTGTTCAAGAAGCTGCAAGCAGGGACCTTCTTCCTGGAGTAGAAGATCACCGTAGGGGAAGTCGAAATGCTCATTGTGATCCTGGGAGACGCCGCCTACATCTTAATGCCGTGGCTTGTGAAGCCATACACGGGGCAACTTGACAGCAGCAAGGAGTGATTCAACAACAGGCTGAGCAAGTGCAGAATGACTGTGGAGTGTGCATTCGGCCGTTTAAAGACAGCTGCAGCGGCACAGGAGCTAGCAAACTGAGCTGTAAACAGGGGAGTTTGAGTGGGAGTTTGCAAGGGGAGTTTGTATTGTGGTGCGTGTTTGGGGTTTGCTTTTGCTGGGGGTGGGGTAGTCTTTTTGGTGTGACTTGTGTTTCCCAGATTAACAGGACTTAGGTGGGAAGGCGATGACAGATACGGAGGCAGCTGTGGGAGTGACTCATGTGGTGGAAGACACATTGAAGATGACTGGATGTGGAAGCTGTGGTATGTACATGATCCTGGAGAGGGGACCTGGTAAGAGTTTTTTCTGCATGAAATGCCGTCTGATAGAGCTGATGGAGGAAAAGATCCGAGGTTTGGAGATGCAGGTGGAAAGTCTCGTTGAGTTTAGGAAGGGTTTGAGCAGATGATGGAGCAAAGATATGAGGTATCTGAAGGGAAAAGCTCAGACTCACAGATGGAAGCAGGGCAGGGGAATTCTGAGGGGAGACTGGGTGAGGAAAGTGGTCAGTGGAAGCATGTGAGTAAAAGGACCAGGCAGAGGAAAAGACGGGCTAGTGAAGGAGAACTAGAGCTTAGGAACAGGTTTGCAGAGTTGGAAAATGAAGAAGGGGCTCAGCAGGTACTTGTTGAAGGTGGAAGGGCAAGCAAGAAGATAAGAGAGGCTAGTCCTATAGGAAAAGCGGAAGAGTCAAGGGAGACTACACCAAATATGAGCCCCAGAAAGATACAGGATGGGTTGAAGAAGATTATAAGGGAAAATAGGAATGGAAAGAACTTGCAGCCAGAGGGAATGGGGAGAGACTGGAGAATAGCACTGTCACCAGGAAAAGGCAGGTCTATGTAATCGGGGACTCTTTATTGAGAAGAATAGACAGGCCTGTAACTAGAGCTGATCCAGAGAATAGAAGGGTGTGCTGACTTCCGGGTGCTAAGATACGGGATGTAGACCTGAGGTTGAAAAGGATCCTAAAGGGAGCGGGAAAGAATCCCCTAGTTATCCTTCATGTGGGAACAAATGATATGGCTAGATTCTCGCTGGAAAGTATTAAGGGAGACTATGCTAGGCTGGGGAAGACGCTTAAGGAAATTGAGGCTCAGGTGATCTTTAGCGGGATCCTTCCTGTTCCTAGAGAAGGGCAACAAAGGTGTGACAAGATTATGACTGTCAACAGATGGCTTAGACAGTGGTGCTATAAGGAGGGCTTTGGGATGTATGGCCACTGGGAGGCATTCACAGACAGAGGACAGTTCTCTCGGGATGGACTTCATCTGAGTAGGGAAGGAAATAGACTTCTAGGATCAAGGCTGGCACAACTGATGAAGAGAGCTTTAAACTAGGAATTAGGGGGAGATGGATGGGAGATGTCCAGGTAATCTCCACGCCAGATTTTAGCATTAAGAGGGAAGAAGACGAAGTAAGAAAGGATACAGCCGTGGGTAGGAGAATGTATATAAGGAGCGAGGGTGGTGTGGATACTAGTCTAATAGGTTATACCGGCTGTAGAATGACTGTGCCTAATAGGGTACAAAATGTGAGTGAGGCCAAACAGCAAAAATTAAGATGTTTGTACACCAATGCGAGGAGCCTAGGTAACAAAATGGAGGAACTAGAGCTACTGGTGCAGGAAGTGAAACCAGATATTATAGGGATAACAGAAACATGGTGGAATAGTAGTCATGACTGGACTACAGGTATTGAAGGGTATGTGCTGTTTAGGAAAGACAGAAACAAAGATGGTGGAGTAGCATTGTATATCAATGCTGAGGTAGAATGTAAAGAAATAAGAAGCGATGCAATGGATAAGACGGAGTCCGTCTGGGCAAAAATTACACTGGGGAAGAAAACTAGTAAAGCCTCTCCTACGATAGTGCTTGGGGTGTGCTATAGACCTCCGGGATCTAATTTGGATATGGATAGAGCCCTTTTTAATGTTTTTAATCAAGTAAATACTAATGGAAACTGCGTGATCATGGGAGACTTTAACTTCCCAGATATAGACTGGAGGACCAGTGCTAGTAATAATAATAGGGCTCAGATTTTCCTAGATGCGATAGCTGATGGATTCCTTCATCAAGTAGTTGCTGAACTGACTAGAGGGGATGCCATTTTAGATTTAATTTTGGTAAGTAGCAAGGACCTCATAGAAGAAATGGTTGTAGGGGACAATCTTGGCTCAAGTGATCATAAGCTAATTCAGTTCAAACTAAATGGAAGGATTAACAAAAATAAATCTGCAACTAGAGTTTTTGATTTCAAAAGGGCTGACTTTCAAAAATTAAGGAAATTAGTTAGGGAAGTGGATTGGACTGAAGAACTTATGGATCTAAAGGTAGAGGAGGCCTGGGATTACTTTAAATCAAAGCTGCAGAAGCTATCGGAAGCCTGTATCCCAAGAAAGGGGAAAAAATTCATAGGAAGGAGTTGTAGACCAAGCTGGATGAGCAAACATCTTAGAGAGGTGATTAAGAAGAAGTAGAAAGCATACAGGGAGTGGAAGATGGGAGGGATCAGCAAGGAAAGCTACCTAATTGAGGTCAGAACACGTAGGGATCAAGTGAGACAGGCTAAAAGTCAAGTAGAGTTGGACCTTGCAAAGGGAATTAAAATCAATAGTAAAAGGTTCTATAGCCATATAAATAAGAAGAAAACTAAGAAAGAAGAAGTGGGGCCGCTAAACACTGAGGATGGAGTGGAGGTTAAAGATAATCTAGGCATGGCCCAATATCTAAACAAATACTTTGCCTCAGTCTTTAATAAGGCTAAAGAGGATCTTAGGGATAATGGTAGGATGACAAATGGGAATGAGGATATGGAGGTAGATATTACCATATCTGAGGTAGAAGCGAAACTGAAACAGCTTAATGGGACTAAATCGGGGGCCCATATAATCTTCATCCAAGAATATTAAAGGAATTGGCACCTGAAATTGCAAGCCCATTAGCAAGAATTTTTAATGAATCTGTAAACTCAGGAGTTGTACCGAATGATTGGAGAATTGCTAATCTAGTTCCTATTTTTAAGAAAGGAAAAAAAAGTGATCTGGGTAACTACAGGCCAGTTAGTTTGACATCTGTAGTATGCAAGGTCCTGGAAAAAATTTTGAAGGAGAAAGTAGTTAAGGACATTGAAGTCAACGGTAAATGGGACAAAATACAACATGGTTTTACAAAAGGTAGATCGTGCCAAACCAACCTAATCTCCTTTTTTGAAAAAGTAACAGATTTTTTAGATAAAGGAAAGGCAGTGGATCTAATCTACCTAGATTTCAGTAAGGCATTTGATACCGTGTCACATGGGGAATTATTAGTTAAACTGGAGAAGATGGGGATCAATATGAACATCAAAAGGTGGATAAGGAATTGGTTAAAGGGGAGACTGCAACGGGTCCTACTGAAAGGCGAACTGTCAGGTTGGAGGGAGGTTACCAGTGGTGTTCCTCAGGGATT
The DNA here is from genome assembly GCF_009764565.3 of Dermochelys coriacea. NCBI lineage: Eukaryota > Metazoa > Chordata > Testudines > Dermochelyidae > Dermochelys > Dermochelys coriacea. Next base: position 131,934,629 of record NC_050072.1, read on the forward strand.
GGTTTGGGGACCAGTCTTATTTAATCTTTTTATTACTGACCTTGGCACAAAAAGTGGGAGTGTGCTAATAAAGTTTGCAGATGATACAAAGCTGGGAGGTATTGCCAATTTGGAGAAGGATCGGGATATTATACAGGAGGATCTGGATGACCTTGTAAACTGTAGTAATAGTAATAGGATGAAATTTAATAGTGAGAAGTGTAAGGTTATGCATTTAGGGATTAATAACAAGAATTTTAGTTATAAGTTGGGGACGCATCAATTAGAAGTAATGGAAGAGGAGAAGGACCTTGGAGTATTGGTTGATCATAGGATGACTATGAGCTGCCAATGTGATATATGTGAAAAAAGATAATGTGGTTTTGGGATGCATCAGGAGAGGCATTTCCAGTAGGGATAAGGAGGTTTTAGTACCGTTATACAAGGCACTGGTAAGACCTCACCTAGAATACTGTGTGCAGTTCTGGTCTCCCATGTTTAAAAAGGATGAATTCAAACTGGAGCAGGTACAGAGAAGGGCTACTAGGATGATCCGAGGAATGGAAAACTTGTCTTATGAAAGGAGACTTAAGGAGCTTGGCTTGTTTAGCCTAACTAAAAGAAGGTTGAGGGGAGATATGATTGCTCTCTATAAATATATCAGAGGGATAAATACAGGAGAGGGAGAGGAATTATTTAAGCTCAGCACCAATGTGGACACAAGAACAAATGGGTATAAACTGGCCACCAGGAAGTTTAGACTTGAAATTACATGAAGGTTTCTAACCAACAGAGGAGTGAAGTTTTGGAATAGCCTTCCAAGGGAAGCAGTGGGGCCAAAAGATCTATCTGGTTTTAAGATTCTACTCGATAAGTTTATGGAGGAGATGGTATGATGGGATAATGTGATTTTGGTAAGTAATTGATCTTTGAATATTCAGGGTAAATAGGACTAATCCCCTGAGATGGGATATTAGATGGATGGGATCTGAGTTACCCAGGAAAGAATTTTCTGTAGTATCTGGCTGGTGAATCTTGCCCATATGCTCAGAGTTTAGCTGATTGCCATATTTGGGGTCGGGAAGGAATTTTCCTCCAGGGCAGATTGGAGAGGCCCTGGAGGTTTTTCGCCTTCCTCTGTAGCATGGGGCATGGTTGACTTGAGGGAGGCTTCTCTGCTCCTTGAAGTCTTTAAACCACGATTTGAGGACTTCAATAGCTCAGACATAGGTGAGTTTTTTCATAGGAGTGGGTGGGTGAGATTCTGTGGCCTACACTGTGCAGGAGGTCGGACTAGATGATCAGAATGGTCCCTTCTGACCTTAGTATCTAGTATCTAAAATCCCGCTGGCGATGCCTGTATGGGAGGCTGGACCTTGCCAATGACAATATTCCTATTGTCCTGATGGAGATTCCCATGAAGTGAGAGAGTCAATCAACAGCCTGTTCCACTGCTCAGACTAGGCATGCGGTGGGAGACAAGCCTGCTTTGTGCAACCCTCCTTCCCCCAGCAACTCGCTTCAGCAATTCCCCAAATCAGATCCACTTACCAGGGGCCTCCTCTCCTGTTTGCGCTTTACCAAGATCTGACTGCTGTGACTGGCTCGGCTCCTCTGGGGTAGAGAAGAGCTCCTGGCTGCATGCATCTCTGACCTCCGAGTCATCCTCTGCCTCTGGGGTCCCCCTCCCCCTCTTCATCCAAGATTTCCTCCTCCTGGCTTGGTCCACTCTCGACTGCCACGCGAGCCAACGAAGTATCCACGGGGGTGGAGCTGGGGTCACCACCCAGTATCGTGTCCGGCTCTTTGTAAAATTGGCAGTTCGTGGGTGCAGCACCAGAATGGTGGTTTGCCTCCCGCGCCTTGTGGTAGGTGTTCCGCAGCTCCTTCACTTTGACCCTGCACTGCAGTGTGTCCCGGTCATGGCCACGTTCTGTCATGCATCGAGAAATCTGTCCATAGGTGTCATAATTCCTACGGCTGGAGAGCAGTGGGACTGCACAGTCTCCTCTCCCAAATGCCAATGAGGTCCAGCAGCTCGGCATTGCTCCAAGCGGGGGATTGCCTGGTGCGCGGAACAGGCATGGCCACCTGGAAAGATGTGCTGAGACCACTGCATGCAGCACCGAGCAAACAGGAAGGGGACTTTCAAATTTGCAAAGGAATGTGTGGGGTGGGGCTGACGGCTAGTCACCTGAGGGCAGGGCAGTAGAGTTCAAACTGATGGCCAGAGAGGCGAGAACAGGCATTGTGGGACACCTCCCGGAGGCCAATTGCAGCGCTGTAACCACCCCGGTGTCTACACTGGCACTGCAGTGCTGTAGCCCTGGCACAGGAAGCTCTACACCTCTCGTCGGGGTGGTTTTTTTACAGCGCTACAATTGTGCAGTTTCTGCGCAATCAGTGGCTTGGCCGTGTGTGCACCTTGGGAGTTACAGCGCAGAACATTGCTTTACTGCGCAGAAACTTGCCAGTGTCGACGGGGCCTCAGTCTAGACAAGTTCTTATATCGCTCACAATGGGTCTGATCCTCAGCTAGTGTAAATGGGCATGCCGACATTGACCTTCCATGCCCATATGCTGATTTCTACCAGTTAGGGATAACATATGGCCCATTTGGTCAGAACACATTACTAGATTTAATCCAAAAATCGTTGAACTGGAACAATAGCTAAACCATGAAACTGAATAGCCAAAGAGATCTGGCTAATGTATTGGAATTTCATACATATTAAAGCAAATTATTTCCAAAGGTTCAGAAACTATTTGTGTTTATTCTAAACGAGGGGTTCTCAAACTTCGTTGCACCATGACCCCCTTCTGACAACAAAAACTACGACCCCAGGATGGGGGACTGAAGCCTGAACTCACCTGAGCTCTGCCACCGTGGGGGGCCAAAGCTGAAGCCCAAGGGCTTCGGCCCCATACAAGGTGCCTATAACCTGAGCCCTGCCATCCAGGGCTAAAGTCCTCAGGCTTCGGCTTTGGCCCTGGGTGGTGAGACTCAGGCTTTGGCCCTGCGCACCAGCAAGTCTAAGCCAGACCTGGCCACCCCATTAAAATGAGGTCACTACCCACTTTGGGGTCCCAACCCACATTTGAGAACCACTGGGCACTCATCCTATATATATTTATGCATATGCTTAATTTTAGTACCTTGAGCAGTCCCAAAATGGGACCAAAATTAATCACAAGCATAAGTGTTTGCGGAACAGGGGCCTACATATCCTACTCATGACAGAGCAATTATACATAGAGTAGAACAGAGATTTAGAGCCAGATCCTCAGCTGGTGTAAATCTGTCATCTTGACTTCAATGGAACTTGGTTGATTTATAGCAGCTGAGGATGCAGGTTTTATTATTCTGGTTGTTGTGGATTAATGTGTGTAAACCCCATTAATATTAGTATTGCTATACTCCTTGCTCGTCGATGAAAGCCTAGACACCATAGATTGAATGTTCTGAGAACATAATTAGAGATCATTTAAAATAAAAGATGAAAGAACAAAAGTGATTGTAAAATACAAGAGAGCAAATTAGGAAACATACAGCAATAAGCAGAACTGATCTTTCATCTGCACATACAACAACTTGTGTTGCAGTTGTCCAAATTTTAGGACCAGATCCTCAGCTGGTGTAAGTCATCTTACATCAGTTTACACCAACTGAGGGTCTGACCTTTAGTATTAAAGATAGCTTGCTAGAAAAGCAGTGGAATTGTTTCTCCCCATCCCAGCCCGAGTAATAAAAGGTATGGTTTTAGATCCAAAATAAAACAATTGCAGAGCCTCTCTCATATCAAGAGGAAACCTCTGCCCTTATTCCTTGATCTTGCTGTTGTAGGAGAAATAAAGGCTGGTCAGCTTGGTTCTACTTTTGACACCACTTATAGTGCCGATGGATTGAAAAAGAGGAGAAGTGCTGGTGAGTAAGGTGACTGCAGTGAGCTGAAGCAGAGGAGACTTGAGCAGCAGGTTGCACAATAGCTACATGCAATAAAACCTCTTTTTCCAATCAGAAACGTCAGGCCATGGCCTCAACAGGTCTATCCTGGCATAGCTCCAGTGAAGTCCATGGACCTACACGGAATTACAGCAGCTCAGGATCTGTCCCGATCATTTTAAAAAAATGAAACCACTCCCATGCATCACCCTTCTTTGTTTACCACAAGGACTATTTCAATTATATTTACAGAGTCCGAGACTTCTTCTGTTGGTTGACCTGCACCAAAGGGGTTCTCTTGGTCACCACTGCAATGGAATCAGCTAGCACCAACCTCTGCATCCCGTGGAATCCCATTTAAGTCACTGGGCTGCTGCATAGGCACTGGAACCATCAGACTGAAGGATCTGGGCTAACTCAGGGGAATGGGTCAGTAGTAATAAGGCCTGTCCTGGGAGTGGCCCCTCTCCTTGCAAAAACTGCACAGAATCCCCTGGTTATGCCATCCCCGGGTCTTTTTATTTTGTGTTCCTGCCTCCAATCTCACAACAGTGTCTGTGCAACAGCCTATTTACAATAGTCAACTCGTTTTTGGCCCTCTCACCAGGGCCGGACGGTAACAGAAGCCTCCCTGTTCTGAGCCTCTTTCTGGCTAGGCTCAGCTAGCCCTGGTCGTTCGCTCACTCACTCCGTCGTTCCTTCCTTCCTCTCTTCCCCCCTGCACTTCCTTCCTGTGCTACCTCTAATCAGCCCAGGCTGACGGGGTAATTGGCTCAGCTGGGCAGTCTGATTGAGTAGTTACCCCCGTCAGCTTCCTCCTGGAGAACTAATTAACATTAGAGTGATCAGAGTGTGGGGCTCACCTGTTTGTGCCCTGCACTCTGTAACAGGGCCCCTTTGCATACTCCCACATTTATTAGAGGACACTTCTCACCTGCCAGGAAGCACTTCCCCTTGTTCTAGTGACTCCCTCCGGCTTTAAGACTAAAGACTGCATGACTGCAACAAAATTGGAAGAAAAATGAAAGCAAAAGGGCAGATTTTCAAAAGAGATCAGCTTCTATGTAGGCAGCTAAATGAAGCGCCCAGTGTCTGGCTGTTTCCATTGCGAACAAAGGAAGCTGTTGCATGCTCCACAATTTTGCAAATCTTTCCCCCACCCAAAAAAGACAAAAAGTCAAAAATCAGCCTCTACATGGGATGCAACAATTTCCCAGGTAATAGAAAATGGGATTTATTAAAGAGAGAGCTAGAGAGAGATGTACTTTGTTGACATGGGTCCACTGGCAAATGACTTCGATTGCAACAGAGTTAGACCAATGCTGACCACTTCTGAAAACACTAACGTCCAGTCGGAGGCCCCTCTCTCACAAGCATTTATGCACGTGCTTAATTTGACATGGATGAATAGTCCCTGGCCTTATCTCCATTTAAGCATTTTGCCACTTCAATTATGCCAACAAAGCTATACTGGTATAATGTGCCTTAGCCAGTATAACTACATCTATATTAAGGCCTGGTCTACACTATAAAATTATAAAATTAGGATGGTATAAAATTAAAACTATAAAATTAGGATGGTATACCTACGTTGGCTCAGGGGTGTGAAACCCCTCCCCCCCCGAGCAACGCAGTTAAACCGACCTAATCTCTGGTGTAGACAGTGCCAGGTCAACGGGCGGTCTTTTGCCTCTTGGGAAGTTGGAGTAGCTACACCAATGGCAGAACCTCTCCTGGTGGCGTAGGTAGTGTCATCAGTGAAACGCTCCAGCTGCAGTTCTGAACCTGTGCCACTGTTGTGTTTTCAGTGTAGATAAGCCCTCTGGCTTTCACTGGCACAACTGTGTCAATTACTCACACACACACAAATCAATCCCACCTCCCACCAACACAATTATGTCAGTACAGCGTTTAAAGAGACAGCTGCCCAGCTCTAGCTAGGTATAGTCTTCATTCTTCATTTTGTTTATACCCTGGTTATTACATAGATGCCTTTGATGGATGAGAAGCAAAAAAGTAAAGGCTTGTCAGAAAAATACAGGCTTTGAATAGAGCAGGTAGAAATTATTTTTTTAGATAAAAAATGACTTTTCAACCCAAACGAGAAATTTCTTGGAAAAATTTCATTTGGTCAAAATTAAAAAATTCAAGTATTTTTTGGTTAACAATTTTACCACCACACCCTCCTCCCCAACTTTTTTTAATACCAAAAATAGTTTTAGAAAAAACAAACTATGTTTGGTTTTTCAGTTAAAATATTTTGCAAAAAGTTTTTTTTTTCAAATGAAAAATATCAATTATTTTTCATGGGTAATGCTGACAATCAGCACTAATTTTGGGAGTGATGCAGGATGAATTTGTATAGCCCAGGTATTTTAGAACACTAATCAGTTGTAATTGCTAAAGGAGTGTGTGTGTGTGTGTGTGTATGTGTGTGTGTGTGTAATAAAGAGGAGATGGGATGAAATTCTACTTTGCAGTTACAAAGGTGTAATTCCAGAGTAACTCTACTGAGGTCTACTTTGGGAATACTTGGTTAATTCAGGGTAACAATGGATAAAAAAACTTGTATGCGTAAAGAGAAACACACACTTCAGTATTTCTCAGATACATTCTTTGGAATAAACTGTACTGGACAGAATGGAAAATCAAATTTCAATTTTGGAATATGGAAGCCAACAAATAAACATTATACAACAAAATAAAGGACAGGCAACTCAAAAAGGTCCTGAATTAAACACTACTGATAGCGTTGATACCATGTGGAACTAAAAACAGACTTATCTGATAACATTCTTCCCTTTCCCCACACCTCCTTCCATTTTTCACAGCAACACAAACTGATTTATAATCATCTGATGTTCTCTTTTGGTAAATTGATCCATGTTCTTCTATCCTCTGGTTTCAGAGTAGTAGCCATGTTAATCTGTATTCACAAAAAGAAGAGGAGTACTTGTGGCACCTTAGAGACTAAAAAATTTATTTGAGCATAAGCTTTCGTGAGCTACAGCTCACTTCATTGGATGCATCGAATATCCTCTGTATCTTATAGATATAGCATGTGATTTAAAAATGGACTCTGAGAACAAGGATATGGCCAGGATATGGAAGTGCAAAATGCAAGAATGTTTGATCTGTTCCCATCTCAACTACACCCACACACTATGGGACCATAGGTTGTTTTTTTTTACCTGCCCAGGAATGTTATATAATAAAAAAACTATAGCTATGCAAATTGCATTCCTGACATTTTCCAACCAAGATTGCCTCAGTCCTGGATTGCTCTCATTGGTGAGTGTGACCCTGACAAAAGCTCTTCAATCTGTGAATCAGTTGCTGTTGCTAGTCATATGACTTTGTTACTGAATCCCCCTTGGTTACTGTGAATTGGCCTTTGAAGATGATCCAACATCATTGGAATTTGCTACACTTGAACCTTGTCTTGCATTGGAACAGCAGCATGGCATAAAAGTTACAGCGATTACTGATTAACATCTGAAGATATGATCCCCACAGTTTCTGTGTCAAAGGCTGCTACTGTAATCCCAGGGAAGAATGTTACTAATCAATAGTCATACTAAAAGTACAGCAGTTATAAGGGACATTGCAGCAGTAAAGGCTTTTAAAATGATCTTTTTGCTGTGTCAAATTCAGACTTCTCCAACGCTCACCCCAGCTCTTTGGTTCCATAGCCCCCTGTGCAGAGGGACGTTTCACTCCATCAGGCAATCTCCTTTGCCAAGGCAATAGTTGCTTTATCACACATTTACTGCATGGCTTTTTATAACGATCATAAAAATGATAAACCTTTCATGTTTGGACAATGTCAGGAAAATTGACTGATACCGACGAAGGTGCAGCTTTTATCACAAATGCAGGCGGATTCCTTTGAAATGCACCACAGTCTCAACAAGACAGATCATTTTAAAAGATGAAAGATGGTGTGAGCTGAACCTATGCCTTGAGCTTTTCCTCCCTCAGCACCATGGCACAGAATCATAAAAACATAAAGCTGGAAGGGACCTCAAGAAGTCACCTCTGGTATATTGCCTCTGGGTTAACCATTGAATCAAGTGGTCCATAAAAGATGGCTGGTGTCCAACCACTGTAGGATCCTGCAAGTGTTCTGCAATTATTTCTGCAGAACAAGTGTTGAAAACCAAAAATACAAATCGTACTCACTGATCCTTTCTGCTTCCCCTAGGCACTTGGCTTTAGAGCTTAGGGTTGGGTAAAGGTGGTAATATAGTTCAAGGATACAAATATAGTCCTGCTTTGAGCAGATGGGTTGGACTAGATGGCCTCCTGAGGTCCCTTCCTACCCTGATATTCTATGATTCTCTGAATGTAGGGAAATGGAGGCGGGCCCTGCATGATGGGCATTTGGGGTTGCGGTTCAGGGCAGGGCAGAATGCGGTAGTGCAGGTGCTAGCACAGTAGGGCCCTGGTTTGTGATGGTGGCCCTAGGTTTATACAAATAAATCGTGGTCATCAGGTCATGGAGAAAGCTCTTTATCCCCCACAACATTGTGGACAATGCATCCGATGAAGTGAGCTGTAGCTCATGAAAGCTTATGCTCAAATAAATTTGTTAGTCTCTAAGGTGCAACAAGTACTCCTTTTCTTTTTGCAAATACAGACTAACACGGCTGCTACTCTGAAACCTGTCATTGTGGGCAAAGTTACTCCACGACAGGCCATAACACTATACCAGCCAGTAACGAATGTTAGCCCTCCACTCCATGGGTCTGAAAACCATTGTAGGGATGGGAAGGGAAGAGCCATAGAGGGCATACCAGCAACTGTGACAACAGAAGGGGTTGGGTCCTTTTTCAAGGGATGACTTTTTAAACTAAGCTGAGGACCATGAGGCTGAAGAAGGTTTTTGGTGGCTGGTTCTGCTTGTTTTAGGGTATTTTTCCACTGCTTTTTCTTCCCCTCATCCTTCTAGGAAAAGTCAACCCCCTTAAAATACCCCAGGATGCAAGCACTACTCTCAAGTAGCACCCAGCTTATTTGAAAGATTGTCACTCGCAAATTTCATCACATGTACTTCACTGTCTGTTTGAAAATACACTGTGTTGCTACAGGCATCGGAAAGGAGAAAATTTCTTAGCTCCTCCATATTATTCCCTCTTTTTTCACTGGTCTCACTATCTCCTAGGCTACAGATTCCATTGCTGTCTGGGGACAGATCTGACATTTATGCTGTTTAAAAATCCAGGCTCACAAACTACCATGCATGATTCGCACTCAGAGGGGTAAGCAATGACTGGTGCATCTAAAACAGGAGTTTCATTGAAACTGTGATGACAGCCAGACTCCAGCTTCCGACAGGCTTCTGGGGGAGCAAGCTGCAGCTCTTCTGCCTGATGCATCTCCTCTAGCACAGCTGCTCAGCCATATCTGGAATTGCTCCATACACACAGCCACAGTGACCTGGCTCTCAGCACTTGTGGCATTAAGTTGGGTCTTACATTTGTTATTTTCTCCCTCCTCAGTGACACAACGCATGATGAAACTTGCTACTATCAGTTTGACCTGAATTGCATTTGGCACCGAAACTGAGAGGAGGCCAAGATGGCTTTCTACCAACGTTTTGCCTCTCCTTAGTGTAGCCTTGATTGGTTATGGTATCGAATAATACCAATAACCCCTTTTAAGCTCTCATATTAGACAAGAATCTGATCTCCAGGGCTACTCGAGGATTTAAAACGTTAGGGCTATCACCACCATGTGGGCTTGCATCATTGCTAGAGACTTGAGGAGTATGCAAGAAACAATGACTGCATTTAATCTGACGTACCTTTATTTAAAATGTGACCACATAGAAAGCCCCCAATTAATATAACTGTGAAATAGACTGCAATGACTGGAAAAAACCCAAAGTGTCCAGCACCAGTACTTCCAATTCCATCATACTCACATGTCCGTATGGAATCCTGAAGAAAAGAGTGGTGGAGGGGGACACTCCTGCTGAAGGTCCAACAACCATGACCTCCAGAAAGCGATGACCTCTAACCATCCGCCAGGCACTATTTATGGTAAGTTATGCATATGTCCAAAGCTCAGTAATATGCATGAGAATTGAATCCCTCATCTCCATCTTTGGGAGCATCACCCTGATATTATCAGAGGATTGTTTGCATGATAGGCCACTTGGATAGTTCTTTTAGCTTATTAACTTTTATGTCACCTTATCACCACAGTAACGTGTGGTTACCTTAAGAAAGTCTCTAACATTTCACCCTGGCTACCAACAGTCATTTTGTGGTGTCCACTGATCTCTTATAGACATTACTATCCAAACTCAGCAGTTACTTTTCCAAAAAATCAGAATACAAACATAGACACAAGCTCGGCAGATTTATTATCAACTTACTTTGGCTAATTTATCCTAAAGCCTAATTTGGCTAAGCTAAATATTTTACAGGCCTTAGCCTGTAGGTTTCATAGAATCATAAAAAATTAGGGTTGCAAGAGATGTCAGGAGGTCATCTAGTCCAACCCCCTGCTCAAAGCAGGATCAACACCAACTGAATCATTTCTTGCATTTCAGCTTTAAGCCTCAAGCTATCCAGCTCTTAGAATAATCTATTAGTTACAAGCTACATTATACTAGAATCAAGTGTGTGTGGAGAGGAGGGCTGTCCAGGCTTTGATTTAAGTTAGAGCAGACTCAGGGCTGCTCTAAATTACACTTAGCTGCCAGAATGGATCATTGAGGCCATAGCCAGCAGAGAATAGCCACAGCCCAGCAGGTTTCAGAGTAGCAGCCGTGTTAGTCTGTATTCGCAAAAAGAAAAGGAGTACTTGTGGCACCTTAGAGACTAACAAATTTATGAAGTTGACAGATTTCCACTCTATACAGCTAAATTCAGTGCCTTGCATAATCACAGGTTTCAGAGTAGCAGCCGTGTTAGTCTGTATTCGCATGAAGTTGACAGATTTCCATTCTATACGGCTATGCGGCTGCTACTCTGAAACCTGTGAGTATGCAAGGCACTGAATTTAGCCGTATAGAGTGGAAATCTGTCAACTTCATAAATTTGTTAGTCTCTAAGGTGCCACAAGTACTCCTTTTCTTTTCACAGCCCAGCAGTAATTCGGCTATGCTGGGTGCTGTCCAGACATCAAATTAAAGGCAATTCAAAGCTCCAAGAGATTGCTATGTAAACAGGGACAAGACAAGATAGGGTGTATAGGTGCTGGAACTAAGGGTGCTGCCAGACCTCCTGTCTTGAAGTGGTTTCCATTATCTACAGGCTTTACAGTTTGGTTCAATAGTTGTCAGTACCTCCACTGTACAAATGGTTCCAGTACCCCAGTAGGGTGGTGTAGAGCACTGTAGAAGGGGTGACAAGACTCATACTGGGAGACAGGGAAGGAGTTATCTTACCACTGACATTTGGTCCAGAGCCAAACGCTGCAGTCACTGCTCCTTCAAGGGGGAGTGGGCTGGAGGAGGACTGGCCCATATGTGGTGGGTGAGAGGGGGTTCAAATAGCCAGTATGTAAACCATGGCTGGGGCTGGGTGTAGTCTGTGGTCATTTGGGAAAGGCAGGGTAAAGTAGCACGTGCAAGGTTAGAACACCTCTGGCCCGAAGGCATATGGTGGGAGAGGGGAGAAGGACTCTGGGGACCTTACTTTGCAAACCCGGTGGGCCTGGGGGAAGCAATTACTTCATCTCTTGTGAGACTGAAAACTGCTGACACCATCTCCTATTCTGCAAGTGTCCAGGAGTCGCTGCTGTCAGGAGAGACAGTCACTGCATGAGCACTCAGCTCAGTCAGAGGCTGTCTGGGCTCCTGGAAAAACACAGGGCCACGTTACAATGGATGTCTTGCCACCATGAAGGAGAGGGTGGGCTCTGCAAAAAGCATGCAAGGGAGTCTCACCATAGCAGTCCCTTCAGCTCCGGAAAGGCAGGAATTGCTCAATCTCTGCCCCACCTTGGGGAACAAATTGCTTGAAAAGGGACAGGGAGGAGGGTCAGGCAATGGCCCTGCCCCCTCTGGACTGGCCTGGAAAACCATCTGTGCCTGTATGAAGAAGGGGCATAGAGTGCAGCTCCACACACAGAGAGAAGTGCCAGAAGATACTGAGAAATTTTATTAGTGTTTTTAAAAGGCTGGGAAAATTAAGTAAGATCTATAGCACCACCCATGTTTGAAATTGGGCATGAAATAATCTGGGTTGAAATAGGCAGCTTTTACTGTCCCCCTGAAAATCCACTTGAACACAGCAGAGTTATAAGCTGCAACTCACTGCCACTTGAACCTGTGCATTAGAAGATCCTTGTAGGGTATGTCTACCCAGCAGAAAACAAAACACCTGCAGCAGGGTGTCTAAGAGCCTGGGTCAACTGACTTGGGCTCGCAGGGTTCCTGCTATGGGCTCCAGCCAGAGCAGGAACATCTACACTGGTAATTGTAGCCATACAGCGTGATCCCATGTCAGCTGAGACTTGCTGCCTTTTTTTTTCTCTTTTAATTTAATTTTGCAGTGTAGTCATTCCCTTAGAGGTTGTCTCAAAGTCTCTGAACACTCCATTTGCCCTGGGCATGCTCCCATGCTCAACTGAGTCTCCTGAAGCAGCCACTGACAAATAACTGACCTTCTTGGGACACAGACAAAATAGTGGATTATCGGTGTGCTATTCCAGATAGCTTCTGGTTTAGGGGAAAATGTATTGAACTTCTAGGCAGGTAGATTGTGTGTTCAAATCTTATGGTGGGTGTTAATAACAGTGTGTTCTTTCCAACTGTTTTTATTGACTGAGTGCTCAAGCCCCTAATTTAGCAAGGTGACAAGGATTAACCGCCACATGTTCCAAAAGGGAGTAACAGAGGCTGCACAAAGTCACTTTGGGCACAAGTGGGATCAGAACCCAAGATTTATCCACTTACTCACACTATCAGGCAAAACCTGCTAAATCTATGTACCTAGGCAGGCTGCCTATAAAACAGGATAAATCTGGCATATGTAACCCAGTGTTTCATTGTATCCCTTTGTAGAGTCTAGTCTATAGATTAGGGGTGGGCAAACCATTTGGCCCGAGGGCCACATTGGGGTTGCAAAACTGTATGGAGGATCGGGTAGGGAAGGCTGTGCCTCTCCAAACAGCCTGGCTCTTGCCCCCTATCCACCTTCTCCTTCTTCCTGCCCCCCTAAGAATCCCTGACCCATTCAAACCCCCCTGTTCCTTGTCCCCGACTGACCCTTCCTGGGATACCTGCCCCTAACCATCCCCCAGGACCCCACCCCCTATCCAACACCCCCTGTTCCCTGTCCCCTGACCACGCCCCCAGAACCTCCGCCCCATCAACCACCCCCTGCTCCCTGTCCCCTGACTGCCCCCCGGGACCCTCTGCCCCCCCATCCCCACCCCCTTACCATGCCATTCAGGGTAGCAGGAGCTCACAGCCCTGCCACCTGGCCGGAGCCAGCCACGCTGCCGCGTTGCCCAGCAGGAGTGGCGGGCCAGAGCACGGGCGGCGCAGAGAGCTGAGGCTGGAGGGGGGAGGGGGGAACAGCAGGGGTGGGGCCAGGGGACTAGCCTCCCTGGCTGGGAGCTCAGCGGCCAGGCAGGACGGTCCCGCAGGACGTAGTTTACCCACCTCTGCTATAGCAGGTAACTGCTTATACCGCTGCAGGCTGGTAAAGTTAGTCCTTTAGCTCAAGTAGGAGCAATCTGTGCTAAAAGTTAGTGTTCAAACCCCAGTGATGAACCGGGGAGGAAGAGTTGTTACAGCTGTACATGACTGAATTTGTATTTTTTTTTAAAAAATCAACAACCTAGGAAATGGCATACAAAGTGCTAAGAGAATGGTAATGTTAAAGTCAAGCACTTAAGACAGGGAATGCTGTGGGCATGCTCCCATGTAATCTTAATTCAGCCCTATTGTGTTTATGCATTATGATCACATGCTATTTATTGTTTCCTTGACAGGCCCCTGCCTCATTCAGTAGAGACCACTGTCCATCCTACGCAAAGTAACACAATACAGCTCAATTAGACTCCACGTCTTTCCTGCTGGAGTTCTAGTGTTAACTTACAGCAGTTACATTTCAATATGTCATTTTCACAAATTGTGGAGTTTGGAAATAGGTTTCAATAGAAAACAAGCATTCAAGATGGGGCCCTTTAAAATATGTAGTGCTGCTCAGAATAAATCTATCAATATTAGGTACAACATTATATCTGTGAGTGTTCTGTCCTGTGGGTTTCTTCTGCTATTAGTTCTAGAAAAAAAACCCTCAGGACAAGATTTGTCAATATCCTGGACATAGGAGAGAGAAGGAGAGTTGAAATGAGATGGAGGAAATTTCAGTATGCTAAACAACTGGCTTATATAATTGTTCAGCAATTCTGCCTGGTTTCCACTCTACACTGGTATAAAGTGTCAAACTCCATGCAGCCAATCACTTTCCACAACTTCTACTGTTTACTCCAGTGAGCACTGTAAACCAGTGTCCCCGGACATGTGTTAGCATTATGTTATATTGAAACACTTCCTGATGTCCAGACAAGGATAATTTAAAAAAAAAACAAACAAACCCAAAACTACACCCACACAGATGCAACATGAAAACATTCACTACTCGCCAACATTTAACTCAAGAGCCATAATTAATGTTGAATTTACTCTAAATGGAGACTAATGGCTGAGGTAAAATTGGGGTGCTGAATAGAAACATGGTTTAAGATGAGGACAGATGGAAAGTTTTCAAGCTGGAAAGGGTTTAAGAGTAGAATACCCCAGGGGTCAGATTTAGGACATCTGTTGTTCATAATGTGGGTCTATTTATAAAAATAAATTACTTGGATAAGGGTGTAGAAAACTTAGGCAACATTCTGCTCATAGTTCCGTTTGTGTAAATCCGAAGTAATTCCGCTGGCTTCAGTGGAGATAGTTCAGATTTACACAGGCGTAATTTGAGAGAGGGATTTGGCTTGAGACCTCTGAATTTTCAGATGACGCAAAAATTGGAGGGTGAGCAAATAATTAGACACGATGTAACCAGCTTCCAAGGGATTTGGGTTATTGAAGTGCTGTGGCCAGCAGATGGCAAATACAGTTCATTGTCAAAATGATAAAATAATTAACCTAGGGAATATCTGCTAAATGGAACAGCCATCTGATAGCAACCAGGAAAGGGATTGAAACCAACAGCTACACTACATATAGACAAACAAAATGCTACAATAAATTGTATTAGTGGAGAAAGACTATAGAACAAGAGAGACAATACCTTTTCTACATAAGGAACTGGTTAGGCAGACTCAGTTTATTGTCTCCAGATCTTGTCATCAGAGCATGGGAAGACAATCATAGTATTCCCTCTGCCTCAGAGAGAGAGAGAGTGACATAAGGCAAAAAATAAATTGCTACCAGGCCTGGGAAATTATGGATGAGGACAATGTAAATCAGGGAGGAGAGGCAGAGGGTGAAATTTTAACCCCCATTGACATTAATGGGCGTTTTGCCATTGACTTAAATGAAGCCAGAATTTGGCACAGAATCTAGGACATTTCCAGTGGGAGGGGTGAAATTGCTTTATTTTCTATGGATGAAGCCATAATCATATGGCTTCATAAACATATTAATACCCAAAAGCAATACAAGGCCCTCATCCTCAGTGTAGGCACAAAGCTCCGGCCATGTGGAGCTCATTGCTAAAGCTGCGTGAATAATTGATTTTCTGGTTTTTATGGCATTTCCAAAAAAATGGGTATGGGGGGATTTTGGTTTGAGTTGAACCAAATCTGAATTCTTGGTGAATCAAAGGGTTCATCTGAGGTTTGTGCCAGACTGGGGATTTGAACCTGCATCTTCCACATCCCAGATGAGTACCCTGATCACTGGGCTAAAGATTATAAGGAGAGCTAGGGGCAGCAACTGCACCACCTCCTCCGGCCATTTTGTGAATGGTTGAAACTACACACATCAAATTCGTGACTAGTTTTCGGTTGACTGAACCTGCATTCTTTGGCAAATAAATTATATGTTTCAAAAAAATTTCATGCAGCTCTATTCATGGCAGGATTATGGCTTATGATACAAAGAAGGGCATTTACAAATATTGATTAATTAATTAAATTGGACTGTTTTAGCTACTACACCACCTAGTTGTATGGGAAACTCTCAGAATCCCACAAATGGAGCAGAGTCCGTTAATCTGTGGCTGATGACACTGTAGATTTCCATGGGAAAGTGTACCTGTTTCATGAGTGCAGGAACTCATATAGTGATTATATGCGCACTAGCAAAGATATACACCTTAAAAGGCTACGACTTGCCCATCCAGACTAACCCCAATCCCCAAAATCTAATTGCCCAAGGGGGGAAGCTCTCATTCCTCTCATCTCCTTTGCAATATTAAAAGGAGCCTTGCACTGTAGTCAGAGGGTCACTAAAATCAGATTCCCTCAGTTAAAGTTGCGGGGAGCCCAGGCATGCCACCAGTCTTCTTCCTTTGAACCAGAGGTTGTTAGTGTGGGTGTCTCTGCTGATTACAGCTACAGATTCTTGTCATGAAAAGAAGGGGACTCGCTCAGCCAGGTCCCAAATCATTGAGGACTTTATAAGCTTACGCTCCACCAGAAAGTTTATAGTGCAGTTTATTACCTATATTACTCTATCCAAAGTGCTTAGATAATACAGTGATGGGTGTTCTAAAAAATCAAGATAGATCTAAGTGAGAGGCACAGTGTAAAAAACTTAGGAAGCATTAACCACATTCTGCATTCACTTAAGTTTTCAAGTACTTTTACAGAGTTGCCTCATGCAGAACACATTATTTAATTTAAGGACATAGTAACTTTAAAAAAAACAAAACGGCTCCATCCACTGCTCTGGGTGCTTATACAATAAAACACATCTATCATCATTACCAATTAAATCATATTCACAAGAGTTCCTTCTTACACAGTTAGCCTCTCAAAACAAACAGAAACCACGCTCCTTAGCTCCCTTACCCCATTTATAACATCTTCCCTTTTCCACCTCCACCCTCAAAAGCCAGGGAGTAGCAAACTCAGGCTCTGTCAGCCTACGTGAGCAGATAAGTTCCAGAGTTGCAGACCTCTTACTATGAACGCCTTCCCTTAATCCGGGGGGAGGGGGGGAGTGGGAGGTGTGTGTGGGGATGTTAGCTCAGACACCTTTGCTGATCTATCACAGGAGAAGAAACTGGGCCTCTCAGGCGTTAGGTTCTTAACTATTTAGGATTCTACAAATCAACAGCTTGAATTTTACCTGGAAACAAAAACAGGAAGACAGGGATGCACAGATGTAACATTTTCCCAGCAAGCCACCTCCCTAAGCAAGAAAACAGCTGAATTCTCAACCGGCTGTAGTTCTTCCAAATGATCTTTGCATGTAGCCGCTTGTAGAGTGCATTGCAACAATCCCATCTGAAGGTGCGAAAGGTATGGATACCTTGAGAGAGATCTATGCCCAAAAGAAGACTTCAAGGAGTTCTGGTCAAACACATGAGAAAAGCACTCTTAGGATCAGCTGCTCCCTGATCATTCAGGAACAATGGAGGATCAATAAGACCTACCAATTGTGGACCCCCCTCATTTGGGGCCTGGTATCACCACTGCCTTTCTTCCACTTGCTTTCCCCATGTTACCAACATTATTCCAGAATTACGTGGGTTGAGTCTGAGCCAATGAGGCCTTATCCAAGACCTTGCATCTGTCAAGCAACGAGTGAGTGACACAGCTGCAGGAGCTGACTCAGATCAGATGGGGATAAAGAGCTGTGTATTGCACATGTACTGAAGTCACTACAACCCAGGCCTTCTCATTAACCCAAATGAGATCATGCACAGACTGAACAGCACTGTAGTACTGCTCATGAGAACTCCCTTGGGACAAGCAAGCATTTACCCATTCCTACCCCTGGGACATCTTAGGCAGAATGGAATGGGACCATACAGGTCTATCTATCCCTCCTAGGCACTGCACACGTATCACCAAGACCTCCTCATGACTAGTACTACCCAAGGCAGCTGACAGATTGGAAAGAATCAACATGGACCCTCTATCCATTACCAGCGGGAGCTCATCTACCCATGCAACTTGTGAAGCTTCTGTACCATTCCAAGCCCAGAAACCAGAGTGAGTGGAGTCCAGCTAATCTTGTTTGGTGCCTCTAAGTGCTATTGTAATATAAGTAACAAGCCTAATAAAGGGAGGAGTAAGATTATTTTTAAAATGGGAAGTATGTTGAGCCAGACTCCCTTTCCCTGTTCCTAAATCTATGCTCATGTTAATTAACTTGATTCCATGAACTCATAGAAATTAGAGATGGAAACAACCTGTCATTGTAGGTTGTCTAGTAGTCCATTGCCCAGGGGACCAATGCAGGATGATTTTGGACAGTAATTCCTAGAGCTTTGTCCAGTCTTACTTTAAAATTTTCCTTTTCTTAATAATCAATGAATCCACTATTTATCATTATTAGATCTGGCTGGAAATTTTCCAATGGAACATTTTTCTATTGGAAAAGGCTGATTCATTGAAATGGAAACATTCTGTGAGAAGGTATCAATTTGGGCACAACTCACAAGGAACTTGTCTGGTTTCCTTCCCACCTGGCTCCTTGCCAGCTAACTTGATAGGGGGCTTGGGAACCACAGCTCCCAAGCTTCTTGAAAGCCCACCGGCTGAACTGCTGGAGGGCCGGGACTCCCCAGCTCCCAGAGCTCCTGGTTCCCCAGGAACATGGGGAAGTGGGACTGGAAACTTTTGAAAAATTCCATTTCAGTTCTTCCAAAATAGAATTGATCAAAAATGTCCCTCCTGTGAAAAATTGTGCATATTTGACTTTTCCTTTCAATTCGGAGTGAATTTTTTACAGAAAGGTGAAATTTTCCATGGGTGGGAAATTCCAGTTCTCACTCATCTCTAACAGTTATGTCTCCTCTCATCCATTCCTCTTGCACTTATCGTCTATGCCTTGTTTTAGCACTGGGGTGCCCAGGTTTGTTCCAATGGTAAATCATCCTTGCTGTTAAAAATGTGTGCCTTATTTCTAATTTGAATTTGTCTGGCTCCACATACAGCTGTCTACGAGCAATCACACCCTTTCCGAGGCAGCAGAGTAGAACATTGGTGTAATTTTTATAACCATCTTCCTGACAAATATCTTTATGGAACTTTTCCTGTCTAAAAATCTGACAAATGGAACTGTTGACCTTAGAAGAATTTCATCTCTTCTGACTGAAAGCCTGATACACATATTACTGGCTTGCAGAAGAAATTGGTATAATTTTTTTACAAAAATATTACCCCTAACAAACATGTATGGGCACCTGAATGGTTGCAATCCACTAAAAATGAGTGATGACTTCTCGGTGATCTTTGACAGAAATCTTACACTTTGAATCTGGAGTTAGCTCTTTGGCCTGTAATGAATGAGTGCACAAAATTTCAAGATTTTAGCTCCATGGGAATTAGTAGAGTCAGTCAGTGAGTGATCTGTTGCTAGTCCCTGAGTTACATACTGCAGGGGAATTTATGGGAACAGTGAATAGATACTGGTTTCACTACACATCTTTTGTAAATTGCAGTTTAAAGAGCCACTGACCATATGCCAACAGATGTGAAAGCAATTATCATACAGATTTATGGTTACCTTCACATTTTCACCAGAGAAGTACAAAAGACTGAGTTTCTCTTGTTGGGTTGGAATTCAGTACCAGCAGCTTCTGTGTTATGAATGACAAGCAGTGATTTTTGCCATTAGAATGGTATATTCTCATCTCTGTCAGGCCTTGCAAGTCTTTCCCTGTGTCAGACACAAAATGCCTAGCAGGAAGTAATAGATGACAGATGCTTCTACTCTCATTATTTCTCATATCTAGCAACGTTCCATCAAATACTTTCATTTTGAGGAAGAGGGGTGGTTGCCCCTCATGAGATACTGACTAAAAGTTCAGCTTTTTTTTTTAAAGGTTCAAATTAGTTTTAATAGAGCCAGTCAAATTATTTCTTGCAAATTTAACCCTTTTTCTGCTTGCAAAGTGTTCATGAATGGACTTCCACTTCACAAGACTAGTAGTTATTTACTATTATTTACACAAACAAAATTTATCCGATCGGCTTTTCGATGAACTATATCTATTTATTACATGTGGTTTATGAGTGGTTACCTAAGCAGCTCGGTGATAGTTCCGCTTCCTAATTGGATTACTGAAGCTTTTTAGAACAGTAAACCAACAACGAATAGCAAATAGTAAGTAATGAATACTCTTATTCATGGAGACTATACCATTGTTTGTAGTCAAATCTAGGTATTTCTACAGAGAACCAGCTATTCCCCAAGGGCTTATGAGACTAAAAACTCATTCACCCAAATAGCAAGGGGCAGAAAAATGGTCAAATGGAATAACCCTTCCAACCTTGATGTTAATCATTATTACACCAGCTGTACGTTTAAGAGTTGTCACCTGTCAGAACAGATGGATTTATGTGGATTTTCAGCGTGCCTCTCTGATGCCACAGACAGTAGAGATTGCTCCAGCTTTCCTCTCTCTTTCAAAGAATGGTGGAGAAGTTCATTATTTAAGAGAATTCACAGAAACACTCACCACCCACAGATTGGTGAGACAATGAATTTTCTTGTGGACCACCCAAGAAATAAATTTCTTCAACATTATCTCCTGGGGAATTGATTTTAGGCAGGACACCCACGTTTGTTTCATTTTCCCTCATTGTTTGAGACAAGTCTGACAAACCCCTACAAAGCAGCTAGCCTCAGACCTCTCAAATGTTTCTTCACAGCTTCAAAGGCTAATCAAATGTGTGATTCTTTGTAGCAAGATAATTCAATTTCCACAGATTCCTTGTGGTTGAGTGCTTGCTTTCAAGTTAGAGTGCTACCCTGTAAACACGGGAGCAACCAGGGAACAAACTTGGAGGGAGGGGAGCACCAGGAGGAAAAGATTTTTTGCAATGTAAAAAAAATCTAGGGAACTGGCAACACAGCCAGCCAGGGCTGGACAGCACCCTAGGAGCCAGTCAGAAGCCAGGGAAAGGGAAAAAACAGAATGGCTTGGTGCATAGAGGCCTTAGGTGGAGATCAGCAGCAGCAGGAGGACTAGTTTCCGAAGGATTAGAAGCCTTTTCATTTTTAACTCTAAAGCCAAGGAAGGGGGACAAATAGACTTTTAGCAGTATTGCACCTGACCAGTTCTACATCCACATTTGAATGTCAGGTTTCAGAGTAGCAGCCGTGTTAATCTGTATTTGCAAAAAGAAAAGGAGTACTTGTGCCACCTTAGAGACTAACAAATTTATTAGAGCATAAGCTTTCGTGAGCTACAGCTCACTTCATCGAATGCATCCAATGAAGTGAGCTGTAGCTCACGAAAGCTTATGCTCTAATAAATTTGTTAATCTCTAAGGTGCCACAAGTACTTCTTTTCTTTATTTGAATGTCAGTAACAGAAAAAAGATTAAACAAAATTTGCTTCCTATACAAATTATGCAAAGCCAACTCCCTGAATTCACTGGACAAGTTCAAACAAATCTACTACACTTCCTCTCTGTGTTGCACATGACCATCATGGTGGTGTCTGTACACTTCTGCAATGAACAAAGGATGAGAACACTTACAAAGTGCAAAATCAACCCCCCCTCAGGCCTTTAAATGATAAACAGAATGTCTACCAATTTGGTTTTCTACGTGGCTGTGCACTGGGCATTTAATTCTCTTCCTTTCATATTGTTTTGAGCTGCCATTATTGAAGTCAGTCAAATTCTCTGTCCTTCTGTAGAATGAAGGATATTTTTAAACTTTTGCTACCACCGCCCTTAGAATCTCCAAATTGACTGCCATTGTAACAGTGATTTTGTCTGCTCTATGAGCACCTCACAAACACAAGAGGAGTTTATCACCACAACACCCCAGGAGGCAGGCAATACAATAAAACCCGCTGGACAGATGGAGGAAACGGAGGTGCAGAGCAGATTAATTGGCTTGCCTAAAGTCACACAGGGCAGTCTGTGGAATCAATTGCACTAACCACGAGACTATTCATCCCACGCTGTCCTCCAGCTAGTGAAACACTACGGTGTTTGTCAGAAATGGATTCCCATTGACACCCACCAGTGGGCTTTGGATCAGGTCCATGCAGACAGTAATTCACTACAGGAGCTTGGTGAAGATTTTTCAGCATTTTTTAAGGGAATCAAAACTATTTGGAAATGGGAATTGGATTCAGTAAATAGCTATAGCGCAAAAAATGGAATTTTGTTTCTGAAAAAGTTGGAATGGTTTGTTTCAACCCTGGCAAAATGAAACGTTTTGACTTCTCATTTTGAAACTGAAAATGTCATCTCAGAATTTAGCTATAGCTTTAAACAAAAATGGTGGAAAACACCCTGAAAGTATAATAACCTTCCCTATCATTCCCCACAAATTTTGTTTTGGTTTGCATTGGGGGTGTTTTTCAATCCAAAATGATTTTTTTTTCTTACAGTTTTTTGTTCTGGTGAGCAGAAAAATGAAAAAAAAAAACTTTCAGTTTTGGTTTGAAACTAACAAAAAATTTTGGGGGGGATTTTAAAGTTCAATCCCTGAACAAAAATAATAACAATAACCCCCCCCCACACACACCATTCTTATGTTCTTATGTTTAATTATTCACTCAGCTCTACATACTACATGCACTAGCATCTCTGAAGAACCATAGGATTTTGGCCTTCACATTGTAATCCAATGAGCCAAGTTGCTGTCATTCCCACTTGCATGACAAACTTCAGTTATGCTGGCCTTCCCACTGGTCATTACAAATCCTTTCAGGAGAGCCTCCTGAGTGGCAAGCCTAGAGCCAAGGTCTTAATTAGGGTCAAGAGACAAAAGTAGAAAGCTATAAATGAACAAGTGTAATACCAGGTGGGGGAAGACTTCTGACTTTTAAGGGCTGGGGTAGAAAAACACCTAGAAAAATCACTTGTTGCTATCCTCGGGCAAACAAGATTCAGCTAGGGCTCCATAATGCTCACTTGCATAGAATTCCTCCCAGCTGGTGGAATTAGTGGGTGAAATTCCATGGCCTGTGCTAGACAGAAGGCCAGAGCAGATTATTCGAGGGTCTACCCTGAAAAGCCCTACATAAGGCTGAAATTTGCCTTTATTCCAGATGTACAGAGTTCAGCATGCATACTCCATGCTCTCCTCTAAACCTCCCCTTCCACATCTGCATGCTTGCTATTTATATACATCTGCCACCCAATTAAAGCGCACACCAGCAGTTGCCTTGCCTTTAGCTCACTGACCTGCAGCCAGTGTCTTTCTTCATTACAGAAAGCCAGGCTGTATCAACCTGATAGAGTTCTCTGAAGGTATTAGTGATGTGTCAAAAGCATGGCATTCAGTGGATGGAGCATACTAACGTGTTCCGCAACAGATACCAATGCTTTGGAAGAAAGAGCATTGGATAGGAGGTAGAATGGACCCATTCTGAGAAAATGGCTTAGAGCAAGGTAAGTACAGATGGAAATTTATCAGAATGGAAAGGGGTTAGAAGTGGGTTGCTCCTGCTTTGAGACTTCAACATCTGTCTATCAGGAAATGAGTGCCCCGATAAGGATATTAAAAATAATCTGCAGATTTGGATATTTTTATACGTTGCTGAAGCTGGAGACAAAATAAACACAAAGAGTACAGCTGGCCACAGTTAACTCATCCCGGGGCAGCAATGGCATGTGAGCACTCTTGGCAAAGAAGCTACAGCCAGAATGAGCCTGGAAAGCAGTCTAGATTCCAGTGCCTGAAGGTGGGTCCCTCCATATCTGAGGTGCAGTGGCAGTGCAGTGTGGAGAAATTTGCACTTCTGTCCCCGCTCTGTGGATAAGTCAGAAGACTTTGGGCACCAGAGCTGACTCCTCAGAAAATGAGCATTTTCTGGGATTCTCCACTCAGCGTCCTCCACTGATTCCCTCATTTTGATCCTGGAACCAGCAGCCTCAGGCTTGTTTGTTCATTTCCTGTTCCTCACACTCAGCTGGTGCCTGAATTCTATGGCCCCTCCATCTCTTGAGGGAGGAGGGCCTTCTGTTCCTTAGCCCAGCCACCAATCCAGGCTAGCCCTAGTCACATAAACTTACACACATGTGCAGAGGTGTGACGTTAGCAACTGTAGCTTTTCAGAGCTTATTTTCCTTCTGGCAATTTTCTGCCATTGCACCTTCCTCTCAGACGAGAAGTCTCCTAACACAGCTGCCCTTGGCTCGCCGAAGTCTGCTCCCACTTTACCACAGGGTAACCAATGGACTGAGAAGGCTAATGATGTACATTACCTATGTGACCAGTTTGATGCATTTAGCTAAATTCCTGATAAAGAAAAGAGGAGACGGTGATGGTCAGAGATTATCTTGTTTCCAGGAAACAACTGTGACTGGGAAAGCAATATGTTTAATGTGGAGTGCCAAATTGCCAACACAACCCTCCTGTTTCATTCTGCACACAGCAGGCCTTCAGCCGCTGGTGAGTTCAAAGAGCATGAGACGTTTGGGAGGAGCAGTAGGGAGTTTTCAGATCTTGTCAGATTGCCAGAAATGTGTCAGAACAGTTGGCCCCTGGGTGACCTAGCCACATCCCAGAAGAGAAATGCCTGGCAAGAAGGTTGCACTGGAGGAAAGCTCTGAACAGCTGGCAGAAACAGCACCGTCCATCTCCCTGCAGCAGTAACGAAGGCAGGGGGAAGTGCCGATAGGAGAATCTAGCCTAATCAGATTTCTGAACGAACTGTCAAGTATAATGTAAGGTGCGTGCCCCACAAGACGGCAGCTTGGGGGTTTTTATACACCATCATCCACAGAGAGACCCAGCCACATACCCTGGGCAAGTTCTGCTGTACAATCAGAAATATATCCTCATGATCATGTTTTCTTTCAAATAAGAATTTAAAAAAGCAATTTCAGAAATGATGGACTGGGTTCACCGGTATACTCTGACTGCACTGTGCCACTCCTGATGTTCAAAGAAGCCACAGAAGCATCTTCCCTGCCTGGTTAAGCTGTGTTTAGGGCTGTCTTGCCTAGCCAGAGCAGAACAAAACAGCTGGAGTGTGCCAGTGAATCTGACCCTTTATGCTTTGTGGAGGAGAGGCAATACCACCATCTGAGGTGCACAATAAACGCAGTTAGAAACAATGTTACCATTAAAAGTAGGGAAAGGTGAATTCTGAGCATTAGGCTGCTGAAAGGTTCCCCTCATGGCTGGGTTCTTCACTTTGCACCATGTTTATAAGTGATGAACTTTTCTTTCAGCTGTAATTCAGTCACAAATAGTACTGCTCTTCTTCCCTTTGCTAGGTTTCAGAGGAGCAGCCGTGTTAGTCTGTATTCGCAAAAAGAACAGGAGGACTTGTGGCACCTTAGAGACTAACACATTTATTTGCACATAAGCTTTCGTGAGCCACAGCCTACTTCATCGGATGCATCCGGCTTTTCCTTTTCTTTTTCCCTTTGCTCGGAACCCTTTGCCTTTGCTTCAGCTTGTGCTTTACAGAGTGGAGCACTCATAAGTGGAGTATCCTCTCTATAAGGTTTAAAATATCAATTTCCCATTTACTACCAAATACATTTTCCCAGTTGTAGAAGACAAACCTTCTTGTGACATTTCAGGTGTTCGAGTTTCTTCCTGGGTGTAGCTGAAAATCAAAAGGCCAGGTAAGAGGAAAGGTAGTCCAGTGATTCGATGCTTGTCTGGGATTCAGGGGACCTGGGTTTAATTCTCTACTCCATCCCAGACTTCCTGTGCAATTTTGCCCTACTTGTAAAATGGGAATAATAGTACTTATCTATCTTGCAGGGGGACTTGTGAGGATAAATGCCTTAATATCAGAGTACCTCATGTTCTTTAACGTAATGGGGACCATACAAGTACATTAGATACAAAAGTGCCTCTGTTTTCACAGGGTGTGTGAGAGCTGCTTTCCCTCAGTAGCTAGCCTGCCCCTCACTTTTAACCTCCATGTGAAAAACCATGGGCCACGTTCTCTGCTGGCATAATTCCACTGTCCTGAGTGTAGCAAACTGCAGGGAGAACACAAGCTGCAGGAGGGAAGAGGTTGGAGGAGGCACCAGGAAGTCAATCTGCATGCACATGGCTGGAATACGAGCTGCAGCATCTCTAGGTAGCTCTTGTGATAAAGAGCCAGTTTAGTTTTACAAGCCTCGCATCCTGCACGCAGGGTAGTAACATGAGTGGAGTTACACTAGCAGAAAGTTTGGCCCAGTATGTCTTTATTCTGTTCCAAGATACAGAGCTGCAGGTTTTCAGTTTTGTTTCCCCTCATGCTTCTAACCTACCTGGACTGAACCCCAGAAAACCCACAATAGTACAACAATGTGAGATTGCAGTCTAGTGCCATTAGCTGTCTCCCAAAGTAACTGACGTCCCCATATCTACAACACAATGCAGGAACATTAATGTCCCCATACAGGAGAATACAAATAGTCCATTTAGTCAGGTATCCTGTTTACAGCAGGGGCTAATAATGGACCTTTCAGAGGAAGCAGGAAAAATAGTATAGTATTGCAGCATAAGGAATACTATTACATTGTGGCAAATTTCATTGTAACCCCATCTGGTGATCAGTTTATGCCTGAAATCAAGAGGCTAAGTAGCCTATAGGATTATTATCACAGACAATGTAATTGCAAATCGTATTCTCCTTTGTTTAGGTATCTAATCCCTTTTTGGAAATCTTACTGACACATTTGCTTCAGCATCTTGAAAGCCTAATTTAATTAGGCCTTGTGTGAAGAGAATTCCCTGTTATCCATTCCACTTTTAATTCCATCAGCTGACCTCTTCCATTATGGCAAAGGGTAAATGTACATAGGAGTGCATGGTTGGCTTTCTCTGTACCAAGGGGATCTTAAATGATTCCACCTTAGACCCCAAATTCAGTTATCTTTTTTTCTCCCAGGATCCTATCTCCCAGAATCCTTTGCACCACTTTCCCCACAAGGTTTCAAAGAAAACATCCTCAGTGTTTCACATAGTTCCAGGCAGAAATAGAGGTCCCTTCTCACCACCCCTTTTTTAGCAGCCAGTGGAGGATCTCCGCTGTTTTTTCTCTCCCCCTGCAGGGGATGCCAGCTGCCCTGCCTCCCCAGCATCTGACTGTCATTGAGTATTCTGCTTGATACACCTGAGTTAGCCAGAGGAGACTGGGGCTGCTACTGTTGTCTTGCTTTCACTGTCTCTAAGAGCAGGGAGATGGAGTGACACTGAGATCAGTGGACTGGCAGGATTTTAACAGAACAATTTAAAGGGGAAAACCTTGGGATCTCCCACAAAAGCCCCCACCAATGTCATGATCCCATTGCAGCCTAATGTAACCTTTGACTGCTGCAGAGGAAATGAGAGGAGAGAGACTATTTAGTTTCTGGCCTTCCCGCAGTTTCTAGGGGTGAGGAGAAAGCACGGAGCCCTCCGCCTCACTCATTGGAAGGTGAGAGAACGTAAGAACGGCCATACTGTGTCAGACCAAAGGTCCATCTAGCCCAGTATCCTGTCTTCCGACAGTGGCCAATACAAGGTACCCCAGAGGGAATGAACAGAACAGGTCATCATTAAGTGATCCATCCCCTGTCGCCCATTCCTGGCTTCTGGCAAAACAGAGGCTAGGGACATTATCCCTGCCCATCTTGGCTGATAGTGATTGATGGACCTATCCTTCATGAATTTATTTAGTTCTTTTTTGAACCCTGTTATAGTCTTGGCCTTCACAACATCCTCTGGCAAGGAGTTCCACAGGTTGACTGTGCATTGTGTGAAGAAATACTTCCTATTGTATTGTGTCCTGCTTCCCCATTCTGACAGGAGGAGAGTTGTTCAGTGTTTCCTACAGGAGGGAAGGGATGTAGCTTGGGGGGCGATGAACAGATTTGGGGGCGAGACAGACCTGGCCTGAACTCATTTTGAATCTTGCCCTGAATTGCAACAAGAAGTTGAAGTTTCAAAATATGGAAATGACCTTATTGATACATTTCAATAAGGGTGAACTGCTCCGTTATGACTTGATATTAGATATAAAAAAAAGTTAAAGGATAAATAAAACCAAAGCACTTTGACACGTTTTTGGGAAGCATTTACATTTTGTTAAATCAGCTCTTTCTGGTAGGAAATGTTCCATCACTAGCTTTCCAAACAGCTGGTGTTGTCGGTTTAAAGGGCGATTACAAAAATGCCAAAGTGCTAAGGCACCATTGTAAGTCAGGAGGATTTGTGCTCCTGACTCACCAAGGCCCTTTTGAAAGTCCCACCCTTAGTTCATATTTAGCTCAGCTGAAAGGTGCAAGCCACAGGATGTGCCACTTAAACACAGCTAAATACTGTGAAGAAGGGAGGGCTCATGGCTTTGAGGTGAAAAAAGTCTATTTGAATTGGAGCACAACCTGCCCAATGAGGTAGAGTGATGCCACTGTAGTACCCAAAGGGAAATTAACATCCAGAAGAAAGTAAACCAGCAAATGAGGAACACAGGCCATGCTAGTGATGCTTATAAGGAAAGTACCAGCATTTCATCCCCACCACATTCAAATGTCATCTACAGTTATCTTGGTAAAGAAACTATTCTAAAGGAAACGTTATGAATAAAGACCCCAAGCTCCTCAGCTTGTACCCACTGGATTGCTTCCTGGAGCAATCTCCTTTTCAATGGAGTCCAAGTTCATCTGCAGTGTAACCCCACTGAAGCCAAATTAGCTAACTCATCTCTGAACCTGTTGCTCAGGGGCAGATCTACAGCTGGTGTAGCACCACTGAAGCCACTGGAGACAAGTCACACCAGCTGAAGGTCTGCCCTTCCATTCTCCTCTTATCTCACTCTGCTATCCCTCTCGCTACCTTGTTTCTTTTTCATCCTTTTACATCTGTCTCTTTGAACAAGGGATTAAATGCATTCAGTAATGCATATATATAATTATATATATGACCTTTGACAGCTTTAATCAACATATGGAATTTAAATATGTAGCCATATTCCCCCATGAATTAGTAAGACTTTTACATCTGCCTTGACATCAATATCCTGCATCAGTGACTAAATAAAATTAGCAGTGGATGGGGACTGAAGTTGAAACCTACAGTTGCCCTCCCCCACAGTCCATCCTCCAGGAGGCTGTGCCATCTTGAATGGAGTGATCATGACACTCCATGTGCCAAGCAGCACATTTGAAACTGCAACATCAGAGACATAGAGCTTTTGAGAACCATGTTTCTCCAGGTGAGTGAGATATAGACAGGGGCAATGCAACCTAGGATTTCTAGCTCAACAAATAAATGCAGAGCTCTCATCTAGACCCCCCTCTCCTGGCCTGTACCCCATCAGGGCGATTGAGTGGCTGGGATTCTTTTGCTCTCGGTTACTGGGGTTGAACTGGTGCCAGAGCTTTTTCAGCAGGGGTACCTCATCTTTGTGTTGTCCATGGCAACACACCTGATTCACAGATTTTAAGAACCAGAAAGGCAAATTATGGTCATTTAGTCTGACCTTCTGCATAATACAGACCATAGAACTTCACCCAGTGATTTCTACATTTAGCCCAATAACTGGTGACTCAACAAAAGTACGACACTGTCTTCATTTAAAGACTCCAAGTAGTGGAGAATCCATTTCATCACTTAGTTCTAGTGGTTAGCCTCACTGGTTAACATTTGCATCTTTTTCTGTAACTGTTTGAACTTTGCTGACTTCAGTTTCCAGCCCCTGGATCTTGTTAGCGCTTTGTCAGCTAGTCTTCCAGTATCAAATCTCTTCTTCCTACGCTGCTACTTAGAGATGGATCCAGTGGTCTCTTAACCTTCTTTAATTAGACTCAGGACTTGTCTACACGACAGGTTAAGTCAACATAACATATGTTGCTCAGGGGTGTGAATAAGCCAACCTCCCTGAGCGACGTAAATTTCGCCGACCTAAGCGCTTGGGTGGACAGCACTATGTCAGCTGAAGAGCTTCTCCCACCAACACAGCTACCACCGCTCATGGAGGTGGAGTTATTATGCCGATGGGAGAGCTCTCTCCACCAGATGCGTGACAGCGGAGCAGCTGCTTTGGTACAGCTGCACCACTGAGGCACTTCTAGCATAAACTATGCCCTGAATAAACCAAGCCCTTCAGTCTGTCCCGGAGAGGCGCATTTTCCAGACTTCAAAATCATTCTCGCTTTTTTAGAACCCTTTCCAGTTTTGCCAACGTCTTTGTTTAAAGTGTTGTTATCAAAACCGGATGCAGAATTCCAGTAATGCTCTCAGCAACGCTGTATACAGGGGAAATGTTGCCTCCGGGTTCCCACTCAATGTTACTAGTTATATATGGAAGGGTCACATTAGCCTGCTTAGCCACAGCATTGTACTGGAAACCAACGGACCCTATCTCCCATGACCCCTACATTCTTTTCAGCGGCACTGCTTTCCAGAATACAGCCCCCTAGCCTGCAATTATGGCCTTCATTCTATTTTCTTAGATCTAAGTCCTTGCATTTGGCTGTATTAAGATATGTTTGATTGCACCCGGCTTACTAAACCACCCAGATTAATCTAAGTAACCTGTGCTTGATATTTTCCACTACAATCTGTGTCACCTGCAAACAATCAGAAACGGTTTTACATTTTCTTCCTGATTATTGATAAAAGTATTGAACAGTGCTGGTTTGGGAACCAGTCTCTGGGGGACCCCACTCACTGACTATACCTGATTAACAATTGCTCTTTGAGATCTATCAGTTAGCCTGTTTTTAATCCATTTAATGGACCATATTGATCATGCTAATATTAAGCCAGGGGTTCTTTAGCATACAATGGATAGCTTATTCATTTGGTGTAATGCCTGCTTTGATCCTGGGGGGTCTGATGGACTCTATGCTACATATTACAGAGTTGGTGTCAGTGTCTATCAGTCCCTTGCAGGTAGCATTGCATTATTTGTATCTTAACATTTTCTGTCACAATAGTTTGATGCCCCAGAAGTATAAGCAATTGCTACAATAATGCCACAGCTTCACTGTGCTCTGCTTTTCTCACACACTCCCCTTTGATACTCTTGATATTCTCTGTTATAGGCAAGGCATTCTGCAGGAGTTATTTACAACCACTAGGGGTCAGGTTTTTAATATCTAGAATTAAGAGTTCCTTTGTATGCGTCTTTCAGTCCCTGCATCCACTGCAGGCCTCCCCCTTGAACCCTTCACATTCTCCCCAGCATTCTCCATGTCCTCTGCCTCCTGTCCCCATTCCTATGCCCTCCTCTATGACCCGAGATCCCCTGCATCTGCCTTCATCCCCACCTCCATGCCGTAGCAGTCTGCTGTCCCCTTTCCACATCTCTCCCAGGGTCCCTGCTCCCAGCCTATTGTCCCTCTGCACCTCCCCCACCTGTGGCTCAGCACAGCCTGGGGTCCGTAGCAAGGCAGGTTACATTATATATTTAACTTAAAAAAATCACTCTTTACTACATAGAAATATCCTTTTCTCTTTGTAAGTCTGGGATGCTCCCCAGAAGTACACAAGGTAGCAAGGGTTGCTACCACCCTGCTCTTCACATGAGGGAGCCTTGTCTGTATCTGCTAGGGGTCAGCTCCCTGTCTCACCAGCCATGGAAAATACAAGCAGGCTCCTCTCAGCCCATGCAGGCTCTGCTATCCCTTTGCAGTTTAGCAATAGGCACACACCAGCCCAGAGCATCCCCCTGGAGTGCCCAGACCCTCTTCCACTAGCCACTCACTGATCTGCTACTCCTGAAGGAAGGGTACACACCAGCATACCAGTTTCACCTCAGGATCACCACTACACTTCACACAAAGCCCTTCCGTTTGTTTATAGTGGAAACAAGTGAAAGTTTATATAAAAGATATAAGAAGATTCAATGGAAACATTGTCTATATAAATGCTATCATAACATGCTTTCTAGAGCCTCAACTTAACTCATAAAACATCCCCTTGTCTAATAAATTTAAGATGCAGCTCAAAAGTTTCTAGTGTTTTTCAGCCAAGTATGGTTGTGATTTCTCACTCCCCCCCCACCCACGAAACACACACACTGTCAGCTAGTTGAAGGATGCAGAGTGTAGCTCTGTACCTAGAGTTGTAGTCCAAAACTTCATTGTAAACAGGACTTCCTCCTGCAGGTTTATTTCATCCTGTCAATTCCCTCTCAAAGATTTTACAATCCCTTCATTAGCATTTGGCTCTGGCTAATTGGGCATCCATTGTGAACTATACAATACTCAATTTACATATAGCCAGCCAGCCAAACATCTCCTGCCTAAGAGAAACTGGTTTATCAACTTCTGGGGACCAGTTCCAAATCACAGACCCCAAGAACATATTTTTCAGTATATATAACTCCTTATCTATTATCTATACATACATCTTGCAATAATTATGAGGACCAGTGTGACACAGTCTTTCAGTAGAAACCATACCTGGCACTCTCAGTATGCACATACCAGACCCAGGAGAACTCTAACTCTTCTGCGTCTCTGTGCCCTCTGCCAATTGGCACCAAGAGGTCCCTGAGTCAAAGTCCTATACTAATCCCCCTCAACACACTCGACAAGGCCCCTTTCCTCTATAACACCAGCGGATCTGTGTGATGTTATTGACATGAACTGTGACTGTATAGATCATTGTTGCAACCACTGTTATATATTTGCAGCAAATATTGTACAAAGCTTGTCAAGTGAGGTGTCTATGACAAGGTTATGATTTGCCGGTTATGATTATGCTGTCTGTATGTATGTATCATTTTTGTATTTGAAGTTATGAATATTGGCTATGTACTTGTATCTCAATGTGTTTGATTCTAAGTAGCCTCAGTGAAGCATTTGGTCAGCTTCTTGAGAAAGGACTATTCTCAGTAAGTGCCCAATCAAGAAACACTTAACTGACAATGGACTTTGAGAGACGCCAATCCCCATCCGAGCTTTCCTGGGAACGTTCAAACTAACATGTAAACAATGGCATCGGCCTGCAAAAAGCTGAATCATTCATGGACATGTGACTAGCCTCGGTGGCCACAAACTCCATCTTGTTGCTGTGACTTTGCACAGAAGAACAAAGGGGTTTCCACCCACAAGAGAGAGAATATAAAAGGTCCGGGAAATCCCTCCATTTTGTCTTCAATTCTGCTTCTTGCCTCTGGAGAAACTTTGCTACAAATTGAAGCTCTGAACAAAGGACTGAATGACCCATTCAAGCTGTGGATGTACTCCAGAGATTTGATTTGAACCTGCAGTTTATTCCATCACTCTACAAGCCTGAACCAAGAACTTTGCCATTACTGTATGTAATTGATTCGATTTAACCAATCCTAGCTCTCATCTATATTTCTTTCTTTTATGAATAAACCTTTAGATTTTAGATGCTAAAGGATTGGCATAGTGTGATTTGTGAGTAAGATCCGACTTGTATATTGACCTGGATCTGGGGCTTGGTTCTTTGAGATCAGGAGAACCTTTTTTTCTTTTATTGGGGTATTGGTTTTCATAACCATACATCCCCATAATGAGTGGCACTGGTGGTGATTCTGGGAAACTGGAGTGTGTAAGGGAATTGCTTGAATGACTTCTGGTTAGCCAGTTGGGTAAAACCGAAGTCTTCTCTGTTTGGCTGGTTTGGTGTGCCTTAATAAAGGAACTCCAGCTTTGGGCTGTAACTTCCCTGCTCTAAGCAATTTGTCCTGAATTGATACTCTCAGTTGTGTCCCGCCAGAGGCAGCATCATTACAAGCTGAACAACTGGACAGTGGGAAGGTGGAGACATTGGGAAGATAGGATGAGCCAGAAAAGCTAGGAATGTTTTTAACAACTAAACAAGAGGGAATGTTTTATGAATCCCTGTAACCCTAAAACACATTTTCTGATCCCACTCCAAGCTTCCCAGAACACCTCTGTGCTAGCAGGGGATGTGGCCGGTGATGTTTCAGGTGGGTTGGTTTCTACCTGTGAAAGTTTGATAGCAGGAATTGAAAGCAAATAAACCAGACAGAGTGGGAAGTTGGCTTCATCTTGAACTATTAGGCAGCTTCAGCCATGCCATGATCCACTCAAGGGCATACTTGACAATGGTCAGGCAACTGATGTGCTGAACTGCTTCCCATCATGATGGCCAACATCATCTCATTACTCCCCCATCTGTCTGTAGCCACCTGTTGTCTTACACTGAGACTGTAAGCTCCTGGGGGCAGGGACTGACTTTATGATATGTGTTTATACAGTGCCTAGCACAATGGGGCCCCACTGTGGGACTGGAATTCCTAGGTGCTACTGCTATACAAATAATGGTTACTAATATTAGCTTACTTTCTTGTACAACGTGACCGTAGCTGCTATTGCGCAAGAGAGGTATCTAGGAGAATATTTGCCCTAGCGGGGGGCTTCTGATTTCTGAATGGAATGAAAGAAAGATGTCATAGAAAATGTGGAGATATTAGTAAGGCATCTTTGCATTGGGCTCTCTTGTTTGGTTCAAAGTAGACCCAGCCAAATTAAATTAGCTGCCTTTTGGGGCTGTATTCCTTCCACCCGCAACACATTCCTGGCCTGTGACTCCAGAAATGCAGCACCACAACTTCCTACCTTGGAATCTGAGCTCAATCATGATCAACCCTCTACCCACCCCAAACATCAGTTTTTGGATTAAACTTTTTGGGTTTTGAGAAAAATGCAAAAATTTTAGAAGAAACTTTTCTATTTTTGCTAAATCTTTGGCAGGAACAAAAAGCCATTTGCCAACCACCATTACCCCTGTGCCCCACATCAGTCCTTTGTGCTGCAGCCATCAGAGACATTTAGATGGCAGAGTTCCTGGAGATGCCATGGCAATGCTACGGGGGGTAGGGGGAGCAGGTAGGGGCTATGCTCTGGGTAGAACCTGATATCTGTCACTGTCGGCACAGAGATGTCAACAGGGAGCATCAGGCTGGCTCATGACAAGACTAGACTCCTGGACATCTTGGAAGCCATTCAGGTGTCACCCTGGTCATGAGTGAGGAGTCCCCTGCTAAGCCTTCACTAGAGCAGTTAGAAGCAAAATGATTCTTCATGGCACAAAGCTGCCGCAAGTTTAATCGGAAGTACTCTACTAGCCTACCTTAGAGGCAAACTTGCCTCTTGAGGAAATTGGCAGTCTCCCATCTCAACCCAAAAGACATGGGAACAGTAAGAGCCAGGATCAAGTGGTATCTCAGGCAGTGAGCAAGGACTGTGCTCTGCCTGCCTGGCCACCAGAATTTGCCTTGCCTTTTCCCAGGAGGTTTTGTGGCACTCCACCATTTGTCCACAGGAACCTGATCTCATCCACACTGTCACCCAGCACATCAGATAGGTCAGTGCATCAGCAAACAGCAACCCCCCCCCAAAGCTATTTTTCACTTCTTGAGGCACGCAGGGCTGTGAGTCACCTTGTTGCCATTTGCCTCCAGCATGAAGGTGTCTTGCCTTTGTCAGCTGGCTGTTAGCTTCCTAACATAATCAGCCTGTCAGCGACTCAAGCGCTCTCCTCTGAGCTATCCCAGCCCTCTCTTTGCCTTGCAGCTTGACAACAGATGCACCCCAGCCTCTCAGTCCTTTCAAAGTGTTCCCCTCTGGTATCCAGTCCCTGGTCAGCGGATAGCCACATAAATCCCAGACTGCTCCCAAAGGAACACTGTGCAGTTTTACCTTAGACCCCTCCTGTAATATGCACAGCACTTGAGTTCAATTATGAAACAGAAAGGAAATTTATTTAAGAAAGAATAGAGATTCAAATAAAAAACAGCGTGAGAGATGGGAACAAATCGTTACATATAAAACAACATCACATTACACATTCTGAAGACTCAACTTAAAACGAGTTGTAATCCTGTCTAAAGAAGCTTAGCTCACCCAAAATTCTGTTCAGTGTTTTCACCCAAGCCCGTCTGAGACCCATTTTTCATGACGCTAACTCACTGTCAGTTTACTTCCTAGCTGAAGGATGCCAGGGTGTCTTTTTGCACCCCTCAATACACCAGAACAGAGTTTTCCTGATGCGGGGGTAGGGGGTTGGGAAAACTCTATTATGATCCTGTTTACCTCTTCCTGTTAGTTTCCTTCTTAAGTCTCCACCAGCTCTTCATCAGCATTTGACTTAGAATGCTAATAGTCTCCTATTCATAGAATCATGGAATCATAGAATATCAGGGTTGGAAGGAACCTCAGGAGGTCATCTCGTCCAACCCCCTGTTCAAAGCAGGACTAATCCCCAACTAAATCATCCCAGCCAGGTCTTTATCAAGCCTCACTTTAAAAACCTCTAAGAAAGGAGATTCTATCACCTCCCTAGGTAACCCATTCCAGTGTTTCAACCACCCTCCTAGTGAAAAAGTTTTTCCTAATACCCAACCTAAACCTCCCCCACTGCAACTTGAGACCATTACTTCACATTCTGAATCAGCCACCACTGAGAACAGTCTAGATCCATCCTCTTTGGAACCCCCTTTCAGGTAGTTGAAAGCAGCTATCAAATCCCCCCTCATTCTTCTCTTCTGCAGACTAAATAATCCCAGTTTCCTCAGCCTCTCCCCACAAGTCATGTGCTCCAGTCCCCTAATCATTTTTGTTGCTCTCGGCTGGACTCCTTTCAATTTTTCCACATCCTTCTTGTAGTGTGGGGCCCAAAACTGGACAAAGTACTCCAGATGAGGCCTCACCAATGCCAAATAAAGGGGAACGATCATGTCCCTCAATCTGCAGGCAATGTCCTACTTATACAGCCCAAAATGCCGTTAGCCTTCTTGGCAACAAGGGCACACTGTTGACTCATATCCAGCTTCTCGTCCACTGTAACCCTAGGTCCTTTTCTGAAGAACTGCTGCCTAGGCACTGGGACCCTAGTCTGTAGCAGTGCATGGGATTCTTCCGTCCTAAGTGCAGGACTCTGCACTTGTCCTTGCTGAACCTCATCAGATTTCTTTTGGCCCAATCCTCTAATTTGTCTAGGTCCCTCTGAATCCTATCTCTACCCTCCAGCGTATCTACCTCTCCTCCCAGTTTAGTGTCATCTGCAAACTTGCTGAGGGTGCAATCCATGTCATCCTCCAGATCATTAATGAAGATATTGAACAAAACAGGCCCCAGGACCAATCCTTGAGGCACTCCACTTGATACTGGCTGCCAACTAGACATGGAGCCATTGATCACTACCCGTTGAGCCCGACGATCTAGCCAGCTTTCTGTCCACCTTTTAGTCCATTCATCCAGCCCATACTTCTTTAACTTGCTGGCAAGAATACTGTGGAACACCGAATCAAAAGCTTTGCTAAAGTCAAGGGATAACACGTCCACTGCTTTCCCCTCATCCACAGAGCCCGTTATCTCGTCATAGAAGGCAATTAGGTTAGTCAGGCATGACTTGCCCTTGGTGAATCCATGCTGACTGTTCCTGATCACTTTCCTCTCCTCGAAGTGCTTCAAAATTGATTCCTATTGATGTACAAGACACTTGGGTTACCTCTGGAGATAAGTGTTTTCCCATCTCTTGTTCTGAGGAGTTGGTCTCAAGACACACTACTTTCAAGTGAGCCATTTTTAAACTACAGACCTAGAAAACATGACTTTTAGCACATATATACAATAACTCCTCACAGATTCTCCATACATACATCTCACAATGGTTATGACCACCAGTGTGACACGGGTTCATTAGAAACAGTACATGACATTCTTTTGGGGAACCCAAGTGAGCCCAGTATCCCATTATACCCAAGTGCCCTCTGCGAGGTTGGCATCCAGAGGGTCTTGGGTCACAGGGGTTGCCATTTCACATAGTCCTATCAGACCCATATATTAGAGTGCTCCAAGCAGGGTCGGTCTGCAGGGGTCACTGGGTTAATGTTCTAGTTTTTTCTCGTTTTTAAATCTTAGCTGACAGAGGTTCAAATCCTAGCCTCCTCACTGATGAAATCAACTCAGATGATCTCATCCTATTTCCTCATGATGGACGTTAATCCACATCACAGAAACAACTGCACAGTTTGACAAGACTGCAAGTCTGTACTCAAGGGATAGCTAGCAGCGGAACAAGAAGGAGAGGGGCTGCAAGATTGACGGTGCATCAGATGACTGGGACAGAGAGCTGTGCTTGCCTGCAGACAGTGCTATTAATTCATAAGCCTTGAAATTCACCCCCAAATATGGGGGGAAATAGTTACAAACTGCAATAGCAGATGTCAAGCTGTTCTGAGCTTCTTCACTAATATCTTCCAAGGTGGAACATTTTAACAGCGATTGCAAATACATCAAACCTTCCTTTCAAAACTGTCAGACAGAACAACAAGTAGGAGACATGAACTCTTACGAAATATAAATGGAGACTTCTTATGAGCAGAAAATATGCCCCATGGCTGCATGGTGCCTTTATCTGGCAGTTCAAGAAACACTGTCAAGCAGTTTACGCTGCAGAATTGACCTATCTTCAAATTACTATAATCTGGTAGGAAATGCCATCTGAATTTTAAATCTCTGATTTTATGTCCCTCCTTTGGCACAAAGAGCGAAGTCATCCCTCTCCATAAGTGAGTCCTAGAGAAGGGGACATATACCATGGAAAATTCAGAGCTTACAGAATTTACTGCCGGGAAGGAAGGGTGCAGGAAAGACTCAGGACACAACAAAGTGCAAGCTATGGTGAGAACATGGCCTTTAATGGGGAAAAAGTAGCTAGATATAAAACTGTCTCTAAGGTGTCACAAGTACTCCTTTTCTTTTTTCATGGATTTACTGTTCTCATTCTGCGATTCCTTTTCCTATATGTGTCTGCAGATGCCCAGA
The DNA here is from genome assembly GCF_009764565.3 of Dermochelys coriacea. Taxonomy (NCBI): domain Eukaryota; kingdom Metazoa; phylum Chordata; order Testudines; family Dermochelyidae; genus Dermochelys; species Dermochelys coriacea. Next base: position 131,973,378 of record NC_050072.1, read on the forward strand.
TAGGTTTTCCCTAGAATTTTTTAAATGGATGCCCTAGAGCAGTGGAGAGTCCACATAAGCTACAAAAGCAGGAGTGAAGCAAGACCCTGGCAAGGAACTTCATAGCTAAACTAGAGGAGTGGATGAGGGAGAGGTTTGCCACCCAAAGAACATCAGAACAAAAAAACTCAAAAACTCTTAAATGAGCTAGATTTCTTGGTCCCACCCCTGGTTCCTATAGCAAGCAGCTGGTCCCTCAAAGCAGCAGGAGATATGAAAGGCCATTGCAATTGACATCATGATGTCTTTTAGAATGTCCCACATCTGTAGATCTTAATTTTCCTACATTGATATTTATTTAAAGTACTAGATAACATTCAATGCCACTTTCCAGCAAGGCGGTGTAGTACCAGATTTATGTCTTAGTTTACGATCTGTGGTAAAACTTAGAACATCAGAAATGAAATATGTTTTTTTCTGGAGTGTAAGTGACCACTGTTGAGTCCTCTGCAGTTTCTGGTGCCAGTCTTGTAATGTGGGGCCTGCAAGAGGTGAAGTCACATCATTTAGCAGTCAGGCTAACATACCTCCTCAGTTGGAAAGCTAGTCTTCAGTGGCGTTTGTCTGGATTTTTTAACCGTTGTTTTTTTAAATCATTGACCTCAGACAAACTAGTGGATAATTTATATTTTTTCCTATGTCGACTGTTATCAGAGGAAATGTCCTCAGAGTCAGGACTTACTGTTTTTGTGTTTTATCTGTGCAGCAAATTCCATTAAGTGAAATTTAATGCCAAAGCTGTAAGATCTGCATTCCTGGGGAATGACTGTTTGGGGCATTGTCTTTGAATCGGCTGCAAACACAAGCTGATAAAGCACTTGTTGGATTAGTCAGTCATGTCATCTTTTGCTGGACAATAATACAAAATTGTTTAGAAGCAAAAGTATTTCCTCATGGGGACCATGACGCCTCCTGTAGGGCACAGCCATGCTGAGAAGCAAGTAAGCAACCATGCTGTTTTGTAAAGTCACACTCATTTTGCTCCTGACTTATACTGAGGTAGTGAGATCTTGGGCCTCAGTTGCATGGAGTGAAATAGAAGATTAGAATGTAATGGCCAGATGTTTTGATTTAGTGTCTGGGGGAAAGGAAGACGTCATCTCATCTCATCTTTCTTCAAGATTTGATTGTTTTGCATCTTGCATATGCTACAATGGGGAATCCACCTAGCAAGCATGAGCCATAGAAAGAAATCAAGGGACTGATTTCTCCACTTCTCTGCACCCTGTGTGGCCATTTAAACCTGGGCAAAGTGTCCATAAAACACTGCCAGATTTGCCTTTTCTACTCCCTGTGCACAGGTGGAAATATCTATACAAGGCGCAGGACACATAGAATCAGACCTTGAATCTGTAACAGCATTATCAAACCTCATAGAAACAGGAAGGGAGCATTCTGAGCTTGGCAATTTACATGGGGCCAAAGCAATTAGACGTGATTAAAATTAAGCACATGCTTAAGTGCTCTCATATTCAAGGGCTTAATGAATTCTTCTTGTTCAAAGATGATCACCAGAAGGAAAGTAAGACCCACAGTGTCATGGACCCATCTCTACCATGTACCTGGGGTGCTGGCAAATCTGGGAGAGGAGATTAGAAACAGCCCCAAGGCAAGAGGGCTAAGTGTGTGTCCAACACTCGTGCAGGTTCTGTACTGATTTACAGCTCTGTGAAATCCACTTGACTTCAGTGGAATGGCATTGAGTAAAGTCCAGCAAGGGATTTACTCCTGTCTGATCCGGCTGTTTTAATCTCTTTAAAGGAGGGATAGCTCAGTGGTTTGAACATTGGTCTGCTAAACCCAGGGTTGTGAGTTCAATCCTTGAGGGGGCCATTTAGGGTTCTGTGGCAAAAATTGGGGGACTGGTCCTGCTTTGAGCAGGCGGTTGGACTAGATGATCTCCTGAGGTCCCTTCCAACCCTGATATTCTATTCTATGTAGAATACAGCAGGTCCTGTGCAGGGCTGAAGAGGGCAATGGCAGGTCTTTCTCCAGCTGTACATCCATCTCCAATTTCTGCATTTCCAAAAAGAGATCAGCACTTACTTTTCTGAAGCCAAATCAGAACAGAGTGCTACCCATGTTGTGGGAGTTCCTGTGTCCTCAGTTCTTGTAACAGTGCTTAGTCTCATCACATCCCCAAATTTTGCGAACATTGGAGACTTTACACAATGCATTCGCAACCCGTACATTGCAACCCCCAGCAAAAAGGGTCATGAACAGGTACCTGGGGGGACTGGAGCCTCTTGGCCTTTGCCCTATTGATAAATGGAAGGGGACGGTAGAAGGGGAGGAGAGACGTGCCCCAGCAAAGTGACAGGGAGTCTTGATATGGAAAAGCTCAATAAGCCGGGAATCATACACTGCATCCACTAGTATCCAAATGAGGATTCTGATTAGCAGTCAAGTGTTCTCACCTTTTTCTAAACACATTTCCTGAATTCCTGTTCATTCCTGGAACTAGTACCCTGCTAGTGACACAGAAAGTGCCCTCTCATTCATTTACATCAAACCAGCTTTTATAAAACAAGAGAACAAAAATAATTTGTTCCCACAGGAATTTTAGGTTAAGGGAACCAAATCACATGTTCACTCAACAAATACAGTCACTTTATTATTACTGAAGGTCACCTATTTCATTAAACTAAGCCTAAGTGCTGTGCGGTGACACCTCGTGCAGCGGCTCTCAACCTTTCCAGAAGACTGTACCCCTTTCAGGAGTCTGATTTGTCTTGCGTACCCTCAAGTTACACTTCACTTAAAACCTGCTTGCTTACAAAATCAGACCTAAAAATACACAAGTCTCACAGCATACTGTTTCTGAAAAATTGCTGACTTTCTAATTTTTACCACATAATTATAAAAATACCCAATCAGAATAAAATGTTATACTTACATGTCAGTGTATAGTACACAGAGCAGTATAAACTAGTCATTGTATGAAATTTTAGTTTGTACTGACTTCGCTAGTGCTTTTTATGAGGCTGTTGTAAAAGTAGGCAAATATCTAGATGAGTTGATGTATCCCTGGGAAGACCTCTCGTACCCCAGGGGTACACGTACCCCTGGTTGAGAACCACTGACCTAGTGAAAGTGAGGGTGTGCCTACACTAAAGGTCCTATGCCCCTTGTTCAAATGAGGCATGTGCTGACAGGAGTTTTTCCTGCCGATTTAGGATGACTGCCTCCTCAAACAGTATTAGCTAAGCTGACAGAAGCACTCATCTGTTGGCATAGCTGCATCTACACTGGGGATTTTCTTGGCATAGCTGTGTCATAAGGGGGTGTGGTTTTTTCATATCCCTCACCTATTTAGGTATGCTGATAGAAAGGTTTAGGTGTAGGAGGAATGTCTGCACTAGGAACCCAACAGCACTACTGCACCACTGTAGAGCAACACTTACTACAGTGGCAGAAGGGGTTCTTCTGTCACGCAGTAAATCCAACTCTCAGATGCAGCAGCTAGGTTGACAGAAGAATTCTTGTGTCAACCTAGCAGTGTCCACACTGGGGCTTAGGTCGACTTAGCCTACCTCTCTCAGGAGCGTGAATTTTTCACACCCCTCAGCATCCTAGCTAGCTCAGACTAAGTTTTAGACTAGGGCCCAAGCCTGAGTGGTGTACATCAAAACTAAGGGCCTAACTATATAGATAGGCAGATTGTGGAATATTCAAAAGCAGCCAGGGGGAGTTAGATGCTTTTGAAAATCTCACTAGGTGCCTATCTGCATCTTTAGGTACCCAAAGGCCTGGTCTATACTTAATAATTAGATCAGCCTGACTATGGAAAATGTTGCACCATGAGCATCGTTGTTGACAGAAAAACCCCTTCCGTCAATGTAGGAAGTGTCTACACTAGAGCGGACAGCTGCAGTGCAGTCGCTGTGCCACTGCAGTGTAGACATGGCCTACATATCTTTGAAAATCTGACCCTAAGCTTCCGAAGACCTAACCGTGATGCTAATACCACTGGTTTGCAAAATGTCAGTGATAGACTGTAGCAAGGCTGCTCCCTCCCTCCCCATACCAAGACTCTAACTAGCCCTTTAAAAGCCAGTTTCTACCTCTTCACTGCTCCATTCACTACAGAGCGCTCACTTGTGCTGCTGCATTTTGAATAAAATGGGGATTTCCAGCTGGAAAGAGCAAGTATCTTTGGGCTGCAGCTACCTTGTCTGATTGAAAGATTGCAACTGTCTGCGGAGGTCTGTTCCCAGCATCATGACTATGATTATGTATTCAGTTGTTCATATTTTGTCATAAGCAATTTTTTCATGGGTAACACATTCCATTTCCACTGTCATTAAAATAACATTAAAATAACAATGTAAAATAAAATAGTTCAAGAGCTCTCCCTGATAACTCTGTGGACTGTACAGTTTCCCCTCTTCCCGCCCCCCCCTCCTTTTAAGTACTCAAGAGATGTAGTTTTGCAACAAGGCCACTCATTCCAAAGAGGGTGCAAACCTTGTAAGCATCAGATAAACATATCAAATAAATAACATAGGCCCAGTGGGTGAAAGAGGCTCACATATGCTAAGCAAAGCTCTGGGCCTGATTCTGGCACCCTCACTCATGCAGTGTAGTACTTTACTATGTGCATCGTTTCAGTGCGATTACTTGCACAGAAAGATACTGTTCTGAGTGAGGGATTGGAAGGATCTGGGCCTCAATGTTATTAAAATGCTAATGTTTTCCAAATCCCCCAAGATCTGTTATCATTTGAAGGAGTAATACACCCAGCAAGTTTCAACCGACATGCCTGCTAAACACACCCTGGAATTTCTAGGAGATTGCTTTTAATGACCTACTATTAGAATCTGAATTTCCTGGCTACATTATGTCCAGTAATGGACTGATTAAAAACATATAGCTCAGTTATGAAGCACTGTTCATATCACAGACCTTGATGTCATGAGTCTCAATAAGTAACTAGTATATCCCCACCCCCACCTTCACTGGCACAGGATATCCCCACCCTCACCTTCACTGGCACATGCATGCTCTTCTGCGAATACAGCACGTCATCACCTTGATTTTCAGAAAAGCTCAGGGCTGGAGCCTGATTTTCCAGAGAGCTCAGCACCCAGCAGCTCCCATTGTGACCCTTATGGCTCAATTTTCAAGAGCCCTCAGCACTCAAAATGCCCATGGAAAACCTGGCCTCAGGTGTGTACATGCCTTTTCATGTTCACGCTATACCACGCTGGTATCCCTGTTACAGCAGAAACCCCCGACTCATTTCAGGCTTGAGATGCTTCCTGGCCACAGTACTATAATAATCTTTGTACAAAATATGCATTGTGACGTATCATTTGAAAACTAATAACGTACTGGTTAATAATATCATGGTGAAATGTATGTAACAATATTATATGTAAAATTATGAACATAAGCTGAAATCATGACTGAAGTGTGTTTACCAGACAAGTCTGGGATATGGGTAAGAGTTTCTCAAAGACAAAGGACAAGTTAATGCCCCAGCCAGGTGTCAAAGCTGATGGGCCATCACCTATCAAGTGGCGTTCTTTGGCAAGGAAGGGGTTTGTGTGTGTGTTGGGGGGGGGCGAGGAAGACCAAACAGATTTGCATCTTAGCAAAGAACAGCGTGAAACTTCTCTCCATGAAGTTTCTCCAGACTCCCTGTCTCCTTGCTCTCAGCTAGAAAGAACTGTATCTAGGGGACACTCTCAGGAAAATGCATTTCAAAGGGTGACAACTATAAAAGCGAAGGGCAAAGACACTCCAAGTTCTCTTTCTCTACCCATCTCTCTCTTTTCACCTAAGACAACAAAAGAAACAGCTGTTGCACTTTGGGAGCAGATCCTGGCCTGAAAGTTTGGTCAGCAATACTACTGGAAACATGCGGGTAGGGACTTCACTTTGAACTTAGTTGGTTAAGTTTAGAAAGCATTTTATCTTTATTTTTCTTGTAACCATTTCTGATTTTAGTGCCTCATTACTTGTACTCACATGAAACCTACCACTTTGTAGTTAAATACGCTTGTTTTATTCTTAATTAAAGCTAACCCAGTTTTGTGAACTGTGTGGGTAACTCCAGGTAGCAGACTGTTGAATGTTGATCTCCGTAGAGGAGGAACAGACCTAATATAGCTGGACTGTCCAGGAGAGGGCTGGACAGTGCAGAACACACATCTTGGGGGGAAATCCAGGACTGACTGGGAGTGTGTTGGGGTCACCCTGCAAGTGGTAACCAAGGTTGCTGGAAGGCAGAGTGTAGCTGGTGTTTGCCGACAGGCTGTTGGGGTCAGAGCTGCAGGACCAGGGCTGTCACTACACACAGACACTCAGAGTGTGACCTGCAGGCTGTCTGGCTGCTTGTGAAGCGTCAAGGTTGGAGGGCTGGATTATGACATTCTGAAGCCCTAAGCTATGTCAGGTGTCAGAGGCCCCACACCATAACAATGAATTTATTATTTTCACAGAAAGGACATTGAATATTTAAACACAAAAGCTTTATATGTGCATAAATACAAAGGTGAAGTTGTAAAAATAGAATAATAATCTTCATTTTCAGCAGCCCTCTCTGTAACAATGACATCATGACAGAAATAAATTTTAGACAAATTCTTTGAACTAATTGCATATGTAAGTAAAGTAAAAGTAAACAATACAATAGAAAAATACAAAATAAAAAAAATACAGTAAATACTACAATTTCCTAGAAGAGTTCTCAGGAAATTTTTCTTTTCTGTTGGGGCATCTAAATTGTGGAATTCCTTGTCTGAATATGCACTGAGACTCAGAGGATATAAGATGGTATAAGAGGCTACAAGAGGCAATAGAGGATATAGGATGCGGAAAATCCACTAGCTTAAAACTCAATTAGCTATATTGATATTAATTACACTCAGGTAATAAGCAACCCATCAGAAAATTGTGTGTGGGTTGTATTTTTCCAATACATTGATTTGTTTTGTTTTTATAGAAGGTTATGCTAAATTACCTAATGTTGGTACTAAAATTAGTAGCAGAAAGTTTTTATTGAAACCAGTAAAAGATTTAATTTTATATTATAAATATTGAGATTTTTATATCTATACAACAAATAATATATTTATTAATATATATATATGCCAAAAACCTGTGTTATTTTACCAGGATATTTCTGTGAAAGTTAGTGCTATTTTGTCTGTGTTCTAACAGGAAAACAAGAGAGGATATATAATTTTTTTTACAGCAGGAATAAGGAAAATTATCCTTCTTTTCATATGAATAAATGAAAAAACATTGATTAATTTTGTTAGGAAAATACAAAAGTTTATCCAGACTATATATAAAATATATTCACAAATGTTTATTCCTATTTAATTTTCACTACAAAGCAATGAATTGTTGGAATACTATAAAAATACAGGTTTCAGAGTAGCAGCCGTGTTAGTCTGTATTCGCAAAAAGAAAAGGAGTACTTGTGGCACCTTAGAGACTAACAAATTTATTAGAGCATAAGCTTTCGTGAGCTACAGCTCACTTCATCGGATGCATTTGGTGGAAAAAAAAGAGGAGAGATTTATATACACACACAGAGAACATGAAACAATGGGTTTATCATACACACTGTAAGGAGAGTGATCACTTAAGATAAGCCATCACCAGCAGCAGGGGGGGAAAGGAGGAAAACCTTTCATGGTGACAAGCAAGGTAGGCTAATTCCAGCAGTTAACAAGAATATCAGAGGAACAGTGGGGGGGTTGGGGGGAGAAATACCATGGGGAAATAGTTTTACTTTGTGTAATGACTCATCCATTCCCAGTCTCTATTCAAGCCTAAGTTAATTGTATCCAGTTTGCAAATTAATTCCAATTCAGCAGTCTCTCGTTGGAGTCTGTTTTTGAAGCTTTTTTGTTGAAGGATAGCCACTCTTACGTCTGTGATCGAGTGACCAGAGAGATTGAAGTGTTCTCCAACTGGTTTTTGAATGTTATAATTCTTGACGTCTGATTTGTGTCCATTCATTCTTTTACGTAGAGACTGTCCAGTTTGGCCAATGTACATGGCAGAGGGGCATTGCTGGCACATGATGGCATATATCACATTGGTAGATGCGCAGGTGAACGAGCCTCTGATAGTGTGGCTGATGTGATTAGGCCCTATGATGGTATCCCCTGAATAGATATGTGGACAGAGTTTGCAACGGGCTTTGTTGCAAGGATAGGTTCCTGGGTTAGTGTTTTTGTTGTGTGCTGTGTAGTTGCTGGTGAAAATTTGCTTCAGATTGGGGGGCTGTCTGTAAGCAAGGACTGGCCTGTCTCCCAAGATCTGTGAGAGTGATGGGTCGTCCTTCAGGATAGGTTGTAGATCCTTGATGATGCGTTGGAGAGGTTTTAGTTGGGGGCTGAAGGTGATGGCTAGTGGCGTTCTGTTGTTTTCTTTGTTGGGCCTGTCCTGTAGTAGGTGACTTCTGGGTACTCTTCTGGCTCTGTCAATCTGTTTCTTCACTTCAGCAGGTGGGTATTGTAGTTGTAGGAATGCATGATAGAGATCTTGTAGGTGTTTGTCTCTATCTGAGGGGTTGGAGCAAATGCGGTTATATCGTAGAGCTTGGCTGTAGAAAATGGATCGTGTGGTATGATCTGGATGAAAGCTAGAGGTATGTAGGTAGGAATAGCGGTCAGTAGGTTTCCGATATAGGGTGGTGTTTATGTGACCATCGCTTAGTAGCACCGTAGTGTCCAGGAAGTGGATCTCTTGTGTGGACTGCTCCAGGCTGAGGTTGATGGTGGGATGGAAATTGTTGAAATCATGGTGGAATTCCTCAAGAGCTTCTTTTCCATGGGTCCAGATGATGAAGATGTCATCAATGTAGCGCAAGTAGAGTAGGGGCATTAGGGGACGAGAGCTGAGGAAGCGTTGTTCTAAGTCAGCCATAAAAATGTTGGCATACTGTGGGGCCATGTGGGTACCCATCGCAGTGCCGCTGATTTGAAGGTATACATTGTCACCAAATGTGAAATAGTTATGGGTGAGGACAAAGCCACAAAGTTCAGCCACCAGGTTAGCCGTGACAGTATCGGGGATACTGTTCCTGACGGCTTGTAGTCCATCTTTGTGTGGAATGTCGGTGTAGAGGGCTTCTACATCCATAGTGGCTAGGATGGTGTTTTTAGGAAGATCACCAATGGACTGTAGTTTCCTCAGGAAGTCAGTGGTGTCTCGAAGATAGCTGGGAGTGCTGGTAACGAAGGGCCTGAGGAGGGAGTCTACATAGCCAGACAATCCTGCTGTCAGGGTGCCAATGCCTGAGATGATGGGGCGTCCAGGATTTCCAGGTTTATGGATCTTGGGTAGCAGATAGAATATCTGTATGCCAACATTTTTATGGCTGACTTAGAACAATAGATGAGTCATTACACAAAGTAAAACTATTTCCCCATGGTATTTCTCCCCCCAACCCCCCCACTGTTCCTCTGATATTCTTGTTAACTGCTGGAATTAGCCTACCTTGCTTGTCACCATGAAAGGTTTTCCTCCTTTCCCCCCCCTGCTGCTGGTGATGGCTTATCTTAAGTGATCACTCTCCTTACAGTGTGTATGATAAACCCATTGTTTCATGTTCTCTGTGTGTGTATATAAATCTCTCCTCTTTTTTTTCCACCAAATGCATCCGATGAAGTGAGCTGTAGCTCACGAAAGCTTATGCTCTAATAAATTTGTTAGTCTCTAAGGTGCCACAAGTACTCCTTTTCTTTTTGCGGATACAGACTAACATGGCTGCTACTCTGAAACCAGTGTAAAACTTTAGCGCTTACAAGTCTAATCAGTCCTAGTTCTTGTTCAGCCAATCGCTAAGACAACCAAGTTTGTTTACATTTATGGGGTGTAATGCTGCCCTCTTCTTATTTACAACGTCACCTGAAAGTGAGAAGAGGATGCACTTTTGCATGCACTTTTGTAGCTGGCATTGCAAGGTATTTACATGCCAGATATGCTAAACATTCGTATGCCCCTTCATGCTTTGGCCACCATTCCAGAGGACATGCTTCCATGCTGATGACACTCATTAAAAAAAATATGTGTTAATTACATTTGTGACTGAACTCCTTGGGGGAGAATTGTATGTCTCCTGCTCTGTTTTACTCGCATTCTGCATGTATTTCATGTGATAGGAGTCTCAGATGATGCCCCAGCATGTGTTCATTTTAAGAACACTTTCACTGCAGATTTGACAAAACACAAAGAAGGTACCGATGTGAGATTTCTAAAGATAGCTACAGCACTCAACCCAAGGATTAAGAATCTGAAGTGCCTTACAAAATTGGAGAGGGACGGGGTGTGGAGCATGCTTTTTGAAGTCTTAAAAGAGCAACACTCCAATGCAGAAACTACAGAACCCGAACCACCAAAAAAGAAAATCAACCTTCTACTGGCGGCATCTGACTCAGATGATGAAAATGAATCAATGTGCATTGTTTTAGATTGCTATTGAGCAAAACCCATCATCAGCATGGATGTGTGTCCTCTGGAATAGTGGTTGAAGTATGAAAGGACATATGCATCTTTAGCACATCTGCCATGTAAATATCTTGCAACGGCAGCTACAACAGTGCCATGCGAATGCCTGTTCTCACTTTCAGGTGACATTGTAAACAAGAAGTGGGCAGCATTATCTCCTGCAAATGTAAACAAACTTGTTTGTCCGAGTGATTGGCTGAACAAGAAATAGGACTGAGGTGACTTGTAGGGGCTAAAGTCTTTGAGTGCAGTTATTTTTGTACATAATTCTACATTAGTAAGTTCAACTTTCATGGTAAAGAGATTGACTACAGTACTTGTATTAGGTGAATTGAAAAATACTATTCCTTATGTTTTTTCTGTACAAATATTTGTAATATAAAATAATATAAAGTGAACACTGTACACTTTGTATTCTGTAGTAATTGAAATCAATATATTTGAAAATGTAGGAAACATCCAAAAATATTTAAATAAATGGTATTCTATTATTCTTTAACAGTGCGATTAATTGCAATTAATTTTTTAAGTGCTTGACAGCCCTAACAATTAATGAAGGGTAAGGGTAGGGTAAGGGTATTTGTGTAGCTACATGTGTATATTTTGGTCATATTTGAATGAACATGTCTGTATTTAGAGAGAATCTTTTCCCCATATCTCCTTTATTTATCAACCAATTTTGATAACATTTGAAATGGGGTCAGTTTTTTTCTTTTTTAGAGGCCCCTCATATTGTGAGGCCCTAAACTTTAGTTTAGTTAGTTTATGCCTTAATCTGGCACTGCCAGATTGGGAGCTACAAAAGCAAAGCATTGTGAGGCACCCCAGGTTGCAGAGCAAGTGATGACAGAGCCACTCACTAATCTGGATTGTACTCTAGAATGTTGTACCCACATTCTCCACTTCAGCTGCCCATGTCTTCACCCCCTTCTCTCTGCTTTCTCCCTGCCAGCTGCCCCCACTCCCTGCCCCACGTTCTCTGCCTCCCAACCTTCCGCCTCCATGTTCCCTTTCTTCACCTCTCCTCTTTCTGCCTTATCCCCAGTCTCCACTGGGCCTGGATGCCCCCAGATTCTTCCCTTCACCCAACCCCTAAGAAAGTAGGGTGGTGGTGGTGGTGGTGAGAAGAGGAGCTGCTGGCCTGTAGGTCAGATTCCCTCTTGCTCTGCACTCAGAACCAGCTGGGGCTGGGAATGGGGCCCAGCTCAGACTGATTGCAGCAAGCAGTCTCAGCCAGAGCCTCCAGCCTGCCCAGCAGGAGCAAGAGCAGCCCCTATAGGCAAGAGGCCCAGATGAGTGCTTCTGTTCTGGAGCTGACTGACTGACAGCTACAAGGACAGGCAGGAGTGTTCAGCTGAGTGCCCCTGCACAAAGCAGTCCCAGAAATTCTGCTCTGATGCCCACCCAGCAGCGCTTCCACCAGCTAACTGAACATTGGAATGGGTGACAGGCATAGTGTCAGCTGTTCCTTAGTTGGTAGATTTCAAGGGCCTCCCTTGAGCCACCTAAAATTATGCCCAAACTAGAAAGGAACATTTTTTTGTTCTGATGCTAGAACATCATGCATATTATTGCTTGATTTGCCTGGCAGTTCCTTTTGCATGTGTTACATCATTTCAGCTCTTCTCCATATGTTATCAGCTGCTAAAAACACTAATCTGAAAATATCTGACACTAAAAGTATTTCTGTTAAGTGCTGAAATAGTTTAAACAGATTGTTAATTGAACCACTGACTCTCTCCTAGACAACCATTCCAGCAAATATTCATCACACAAGCATTACATATGCTTTTGTATTTCTTAAACTAAACTGTGCCCGATACAAAATAAGGACAGTGCCTTGATATATAGATTCAGGGTCTGATTTAAACAAGAGGCATTTATTACAGAAAACAGCTACAACCAGACACCAGTAAATAGCCTTCCACAGAGCTCCCAGCTTTGTCTCCCTTGTTTACCAGTCACCACACCCTGTTTGGAATTCTATGTAGCACCTAGAGACAACCAGTGGCTGAATAATACATTGTATGTAAACTAATCATTACATACCCAATCCTACAGGGTGCTAAGTACCCTCAGCTCCCAGTAGATCTACTCCTGACCCTATTGTGGTATGAGGACAAATGTGTCTGGAGCTCTGTGACCTGATCTGATTCTGCACCTACTGAGTTTGCCTTTCTTGAACAGGACCTCTCTCTCTCCCCCCACCCTCATTTATTCATAGCTCTTGTTATCTTTCTGATCAATCTGATTTATAGGTTTGACTCTTTCCCCAGGTGTCTGTTTCTTCTCAAAAAGAAAAGGAGTACTTGTGGCACTTAGAGACTAACAAATTTATTTGAGCATAAGCTTTCATGAGCTAAAGCTCACTTCATCAGATGCATTCAGTGGGAAATACAGTGGGGAAATTTATATACATAGAGAACATGAAACAATGGGTGTTACCATACACACTGTAACGAGAGTGATCACTTAGGTGAGCTATTACCAGCAGGAGAGTGGGGGAAGGCAACCTTTTGTAGTGATAATCAGGGTGGGCCATTTCCAGCAGTTGACAAGAACGTCGGAGGAACAGTGGGGGGTGAAGAATTGCAACTTTTAGGTCTGTAATCGAGTGACCAAAGAGTTTGTCCCACCAACCTGCACTGTAATTTTCTATCTCAGGTGTCTCCTCTCTTTTTCCCATCTTACCAGATCTCTCCAGCCCAGTGCTATGTGTGGCTGGGTGCTGCCTAGCCGGGAGGATCTTCTCAACCATGTTCTGTGTCTCAGATACTGGCCTGGCATAACAGACTAACATTCCAACTGATGTTAATAGTATAACCACAGGCCTGAATTTGGCCAAACACCTCCATCATTCAGTCTTGTAGTTCAGCTTCCACATCCAGCTGTCTAGGACTCATTTAAGAAGAGTGATACATTGCCACTTCATCAACAGCTCCACAATGGGCTGACATAAGGAGTCCTCAGTGGGGGGATGGGCTCCCCCAGCAACCTCCTGCCAAATCAATTCGGTAGACATTGAGGGTCTGAGCTAAAGTCCACTGAAAGGCAGTGGAAAGACTCCCACTGATTTCAGTGGGCTTTGGATCAGGCCCATAAGAAGAAGCTACACATAGAGAAATGGAAAGAAGCAAGAAAAAGCCATTAGTGCTCTTGATCAGATAAGGTCCCCCAGGATATCAGGGGAATGAGAGGCTAACAAATAGGAAGACAACTGACTTCAGTCTTGACAGCCACACACAGAGGAGCCTCTCTGGGAGCCTGGAGACTTTGCCCAAACTAATACTGCTCAGCACTAAGTCCCTTTCTTAAGCCCATTTTTCTTACCAGATGTATGAGAACCTGACAGAAGAGACCAAGGGGGCAGATTTATTTATGTGAACTCTCTACTCTGTTTCTTATGTAACATTCAGGGAAAGAAACATTTCCTTTCCACTAGGGCTGTCAATTAATCGCCATTAACTCACGTGATTAACTAAAAAAAATTAATCGTGATTAAAAATATTAATTGCAATTAATCACACTTATAACAATAGAATACCAATTGAAATGTATTAAATATTTTTCAATATTTTTCTACATTTTCAATATTGATTTAATTACAACACAGAATACAAAGTGCACAGGGCTCACTATATATTATTATTTTTGTTGATGTAAGCAGAGTCAGGATGAGCTCCACCCTGACCTCTGGTGGTGAGTCATGGCAAGTTGTGGAAAAGAACTTCAGGGGTTGATCTCATTTGCATAGGCACACCCACCCTGCCTAGCATGAGCCCATAGCTGCCCAAATGGTCACTTTGGCTGCTGTGGGATCCCCAGTTTCTCTGTTATTGGGGCAGGAAGAATAAATTGTTATTATCCTGATTATGTGAATCAAGGACAGTGGAACTGTACTTGGCCTTTTGTTATAATGGAGGGACTCGCCATCAACTAAGTAGCACTCGCTAGGCAAGACACGTGGGTTCCAAAACACAATTAATTGAGAGATGGTGGGGATAGGTATTAATATGTGGTGGGGAGGGCCCTACATGCTAATTGTACCTTCTTGTCTCTTCACTGTAGAATGTCAGAGCTAGTTTTGATTCTATTAGAAGTCTAGTTACAGCCTGCTGAGCTGAATTCACTTTGGGCCAATGGTGCACCAGCACTGAGGCTCCCCCTACAAGCTGAAATCACAAAAGAGCTAAAATTACTAAGAGCTTAAATCACTGAGTGTTATGTTAAGTGGTGGGGGAGCCTGAAGAAATACTGCGGAGCAGTTTGTCGTGGGGGATGGCAGAGCAGAGTGATTTGTGGGATGCTTGTAGAGTGGAGCGGAGCCCCATGGAGAGGTGGGGTAATCGGCTTCAGACCAGGTAAGGGGCCCCTTACCCCTCCCACCTCCACCCAGGTTGGGAGGTAAAACTCTGCAGATAAATTTTCAAACTCTGGGGCTGCACTGACCAGGGACAGAGACTTTTGGGTTGTTGGACTTTTGGGACTTTGGGTGACTTTTGGGTTGCTGGACTCAAGAACCAAAGGGAAAGGATATGACCCAATTTGCTTGGGATGGGTTTTTGCTCATGGGTTGTGTTATGAATCCTGTTGGTGGTGTTCCTCCAACATAATGCCACATTGTTTCTCTCTGTTATTAAAAGGCTTTTGCTACACTCAGACTCTGTGCTTTTTGGAGGGGAAGTACTGCCTCTTAGAGGCACCCAGCAGGGGTGGTATATATTTGTCCCAGGTCACTGGGTGGGGGCTTGAGATGGTTTGCATTGTGTTATTGGAATGGAACCCCTAGATATTGAACCCGGCCCTTGTTGCTGCCAACTCTGATGGGCAGAAGGGTTACATTTACAAATATATGCACTGTAACAATGATAAACAAAATAAATAGACAGACAGCTGCAGCGGCACAGGAGCTAGCAAACAGAGCTCTAAACAGGGGAGTTTGAGTGGGAGTTCTGTTGGAGGAGAAGGTAGTTGTACTTGGTTTTGTATTTTTAGTATTTGTATTTGTGTGTGTGTAGGGGTTTTGTGCTGGGAGAGCAGCTGAGCCTGATTAGGGGGTGGGGCTTTGTGCTGAGAGAGCAGCTGAGCCCTGCCTAGGGGGAGGGGCTTCTGACTAGGGGCCCTATAAAGGTAGCCAGCCAGTCAGGCAGTGGCACAGACAGCTGCAGCGGCACGGGAGCTAGCAAACAGAGCTCTAAACGGGAGCTTGAGTGGGAGTTTGCAAGGGGAGTTTGTATTGTGGTGCTTGTTTGGGGTTTGCTTTTGCTGGGGGTGGTGGTCTTTTTGGTGTGACTTGTGTTTCCCAGATTAACAGGATTTAGGTGGGAAGGAGATGACAGATACAGAGGCAGCTGTGGGAGTGACTCCTGCAGTGAAAGACACATTGAGGATGACTGGATGTGGAAGCTGTGGTATGTACATGATCCTGGAGGGGGGAACCGGTAAGAGTTTTTTCTGCATGAAATGCCGTCTGATAGAGCTGATGGAGGAAAAGATCCGAGGTTTGGAAATGCAGGTGGAAAGTCTGGTTGAGTTTAGGAAGGGGTTTGAGCAGATGATGGAGCAAAGATATGAGGTATCTGAAGGGAAAAGCTCAGACTCACAGATGGAAGTAGGGCTGGGGAATTTTGAGGAGAGACTGGATGAGGAAAGTGGTCAGTGGAAACATGTGACTCAAAGAACCAGGCAGAGAAAAAGACGGGCTAGTGAAGGAGAACTAGAGCTTAGGAACAGGTTTGCAGAGTTGGAAAATGAAGAAGGGGCTCAGCAGGTACTTGTTGAAGGTGGAAGGGTAAGGAAGAAGAGAAGAGAGGCTAGCCCTATAGAAAAAGGGGAAGAGTCAAGGGAGACTACACCAAATATGAGCCCCAGGAGGATACAGGATGGGTTGAAGAAGATTGTAAGGGAAAATAGGAATGGAAAGAACTTGCAGCCAGAGAGAACAGGGGAGACACTGGAGAATAGCACTGTCACCAGGAAAAGGCAGGTCTATGTGATCGGGGACTCTTTACTGAGAAGAATAGACAGGCCTGTAACTAGAGCTGATCCTGAGAATAGAAGGGTGTGCTGTCTTCCGGGTGCTAAGATACGGGATGTAGACCTGAGGTTGAAAAGGATCCTAAAGGGAGCGGGAAAGAATCCCCTAATTATCCTTCATGTGGGAACAAATGATACGGCTAGATTCTCGCTGGAAAGTATTAAGGGAGACTATGCTAGGCTGGGGAAGACGCTTAAGGAAATTGAGGCTCAGGTGATCTTCAGTGGGATCCTTCCTGTTCCTAGAGAAGGGCAACAAAGGTGTGACAAGATTATGACTGTCAACAGATGGCTTAGGCAGTGGTGCTATAAGGAGGGCTTTGGGATGTATGACCACTGGGAGGCATTCACGGACAGAGGTCAGTTCTCTCGGGATGGACTTCATCTCAGTAGGGAAGGAAATAGACTTCTAGGATCGAGGCTGGCACAACTGATAAAGAGAGCTTTAAACTAGGAATTGGGGGGAGATGGATGGGAGATGTCCAGAAAATCTCCACGCCAGATTTTAGCATTGAGAGGGAAGAAGACGAAGTAAGAATGGATACAGCCGTGGGTAGGAGAATGTATATAAGGAGCGAGGGCGGTGTGGATACTAGTCTAATAGGTTATACCGGCTGTAGAATGACTGTGCCTAATAGGTACAAAATGTGAGCGAGGCCAAACAGCAAAAATTAAGATGTTTGTACACCAATGCGAGGAGTCTAGGTAACAAAATGGAGGAACTAGAGCTACTGGTGCAGGAAGTGAAACCAGATATCATAGGGATAACAGAAACATGGTGGAATAGTAGTCATGACTAGACTACAGGTATTGAAGGGTATGTGCTGTTTAGGAAAGACAGAAACAAAGGTAAAGGGGGTGGAGTAGCATTGTATATCAATGATGAGGTAGAATGTAAAGAAATAAGAAGCGATGCAATGGATAAGACAGAGTCTGTCTGGGCAAAAATTACATTGGGGAAGAAAACTAGTAAAGCCTCTCCTACGATAGTGCTTGGGGTGTGCTATAGACCTCCGGGATCTAATTTGGATATGGATAGAGCTCTTTTTAATGTCTTTAATAAAGTAAATACTAATGGAAACTGCGTGATCATGGGAGACTTTAACTTCCCAGATATAGACTGGAGGACCAGTGCTAGTAATAATAATAGGGCTCAGATTTTCCTAGATGCGATAGCTGATGGATTCCTTCATCAAGTAGTTGCTGAACCGACTAGAGGGGATGCCATTTTAGATTTAATTTTGGTGAGTAGTGAGGACCTCATAGAAGAAATGGTTGTAGGGGACAATCTTGGCTCAAGTGATCATGAGCTAATTCAGTTCAAACTAAATGGAAGGATTAACAAAAAATAAATCTGCAACTAGGGTTTTTGATTTCAAAAGGGCTGACTTTCAAAAATTAAGCAAATTAGTTAGGGAAGTGGATTGGACTGAAGAACTTATGGATCTAAAGGTAGAGGAGGCCTGGGATTACTTTAAATCAAAGCTGCAGAAGCTATCGGAAGCCTGTATCCCAAGAAAGGGGAAAAAATTCATAGGAAGGAGTTGTAGACCAAGCTGGATGAGCAAACATCTTAGAGAGGTGATTAAGAAGAAGCAGAAAACATACAGTGAGTGGAAGATGGGAGGGATCAGCAAGGAAAGCTACCTAATTGAGGTCAGAACATGTAGGGATCAAGTGAGACAGGCTAAAAGTCGAGTAGAGTTGGACCTTGCAAAGGGAATTAAAACCAATAGTAAAAGGTTCTATAGCCATATAAATAAGAAGAAAACTAAGAAGGAAGAAGTGGGGCCGCTTAACACTGAGGATGGAGCGGAGGTTAAAGATAATCTAGGCATGGCCCAATATCTAAACAAATACTTTGCCTCAGTCTTTAATAAGGCTAAAGAGGATCTTAGGGATAATGGTAGCATGACAAATGGGAAGGAGGATATAGAGGTAGATATTACCATATCAGAGGTAGAAGCGAAACTGAAACAGCTTAATGGGACTAAATCGGGGGGCCCATATAATCTTCATCCAAGAATATTAAAGGAATTGGCACCTGAAATTGCAAGCCCATTAGCAAGAATTTTTAATGAATCTGTAAACTCAGGAATAGTACCGAATGATTGGAGAATTGCTAATATAGTTCCTATTTTTAAGAAAGGAAAAAAAAGTGATCCGGGTAACTACAGGCCAGTTAGTTTGACATCTGTAGTATGCAAGGTCCTGGAAAAAATTTTGAAGGAGAAATTAGTTAAGGACATTGAAGTCAATGGTAAATGGGACAAAATACAACATGGCTTTACAAAAGGTAGATCGTGCCAAACCAACCTAATCTCCTTTTTTGAAAAAGTAACAGATTTTTTAGATAAAGGAAATGCAGTGGATCTAATTTACCTAGATTTCAGTAAGGCATTTGATACCGTGCCACATGGGGAATTATTAGTTAAATTGGAGAAGATGGGGATCAATATGAACATCAAAAGGTGGATAAGGAATTGGTTAAAGGGGAGACTGCAATGGGTCATACTGAAAGGCGAACTGTCAGGTTGGAGGGAGGTTACCAGTGGAGTTCCTCAGGGATCGGTTTTGGGACCAATCTTATTTAATCTTTTTATTACTGACCTTGGCACAAAAAGTGGGAGTGTGCTCATAAAGTTTGCAGATGATACAAAGCTGGGAGGTATTGCCAATTCGGAGAAGGATCGGGATATTATACAGGAGGATCTGGATGACCTTGTAAACTGGAGTAATAGTAATAGGATGAAATTTAATAGTGAGAAGTGTAAGGTTATGCATTTAGGGATTAATAACAAGAATTTTAGTTATAAGTTGGGGACGCATCAGTTAGAAGTAACGGAAGAGGAGAAGGACCTTGGAGTATTGGTTGATCATAGGATGACTATGAGCTGCCAATGTGATATGGCTGTGAAAAAAGCTAATGCGGTTTTGGGATGCATCAGGAGAGGCATTTCCAGTAGGGATAAGGAGGTTTTAGTACCGTTATACAAGGCACTGGTGAGACCTCACCTAGAATACTGTGTGCAGTTCTGGTCTCCCATGTTTAAAAAGGATGAATTCAAACTGGAGCAGGTACAGAGAAGGGCTACTAGGATGATCCGAGGAATGGAAAACTTGTCTTATGAAAGGAGACTTTAGGAGCTTGGCTTGTTTAGCCTAACTAAAAGAAGGTTGAGGGGAGATATGATTGCTCTCTATAAATATATCAGAGGGATAAATACAGGAGAGGGAGAGGAATTATTTCAGCTCAGCACCAATGTGGACACAAGAACAAATGGGTATAAACTGGCAACCAGGAAGTTTAGACTTGAAATCAGACGAAGGTTTTTAACCATCAGAGGAGTGAAGTTTTGGAATAGCCTTCCAAGGGAAGCAGTGGGGACAAAAGATCTATCTGGCTTTAAAATTCTACTCGATAAGTTTATGGAGGAGATGGTATGATGGGATAATGGGATTTTGGTAAGTAATTGATCTTTAAATATTCAGGGTAAATAGGCCAAATCCCCTGAGATGGGATATTAGATGGATGGGATCTGAGTTACTATAGAAAATTCTTTCCTGGGTATCTGGCTGGTGAATCTTGCCCATATGCTCAGGGTTTAGCTGATTGCCATATTTGGGGTCGGGAAGGAATTTTCCTCCAGGGCAGATTGGAGAGGCCCTGGAGGTTTTTCGCCTTCCTCTGTAGCATGGGGCATGGTTGACTTGAGGGAGGCTTCTCTGCTCCTTGAAGTCTTTGAACCATGATTTAAGGACTTCAATAGCTCAGACATGGGTGAGGTTTTTCATAGGAGTGGGTGGGTGAGATTCTGTGGCCTGCGCTGTGCAGGAGGTCGGACCAGATGATCAGAATGGTCCCTTCTGACCTTAGTATCTATGAATCTATGAATTCACTTCGTACAAGTACTATAATGCAAGCTCTTTACTGTGACAGTGTAACTTACAAATGCAGATTTTTTTTGGTTACATAACTGCACTCAAAAAGAAAACAGTGTAAAACTTTAGAGCCTACAAGTCCACTCAGTCCTACTTCTTGTTCAGCCAGTCGCTAAGACAAACAAGTTTGTTTAGATTGATGGGAGATACTGCTGCCTGCTTCTTATTTACAATGTCACCTGAAAGTGAGAAGAGGCGTTCGCATGGCACTTTTATAGCTGGCGTTGCAAGGTATTTACATGCCAGATATGCTAAATGTTCATATGCCCCTTCATGCTTCGGCCACCATTCCAGAGGACATGCTTCCATGCTGATGATGCTTGTCAGAAAAATAATGCGTCATTTAAATTTGTGACTGAACTCTTTGCAGGGAGAATTGTATGTCTCCTGCGCTATTTTACTCGCATTCTGCAAGTATTTCATGTTGTTATAGCAGTCTTGGATGCTGCCCCAGCACATGTTCATTTTAAGAACACTTTCACAGCAGATTTGACAAAACACAAAGAAGATACCAATGTGAGATTTCTAAAGATAGCTACAGCACTCGACCCAAGGGTTAAGAATCATAGAATCATAGAATCATAGAATATCAGGGTTGGAAGGGACCCCAGACGGTCATCTAGTCCAACCCCCTGCTCAAAGCAGGACCAAGTCCCAGTTAAATCATCCCAGCTAGGGCTTTGTCAAGCCTGACCTTAAAAACCTCTAAGGAAGGAGATTCTACCACCTCCCTAGGTAACGCATTCCAGTGTTTCACCACCCTCTTAGTGAAAAAGTTTTTCCTAATATCCAATCTAAACCTCCCCCATTGCAACTTGAGACCATTACTCCTCGTTCTGTCATCTGCTACCATTGAGAACAGTCTAGAGCCATCCTCTTTGAAACCCCCTTTCAGGTAGTTGAAAGCAGCTATCAAATCCCCCCTCATTCTTCTCTTCTGCAGACTAAACAATCCCAGCTCCCTCAGCCTCTCCTCATAAGTCATGTGCTCTAGACCCCTAATCATTTTCGTTGCCCTTCGTTGTACTCTTTCCAATTTATCCACATCCTTCCTGTAGTGTGGGGCCCAAAACTGGACACAGTACTCCAGATGAGGCCTCACCAGTGTCGAATAGAGGGGAACGATCACGTCCCTCGATCTGCTCGCTATGCCCCTACTTATACAACCCAAAATGCCATTGGCCTTCTTGGCAACAAGGGCACACTGCTGACTCATATCCAGCTTCTCGTCCACTGTCACCCCTAGGTCCTTTTCCGCAGAACTGCTGCCGAGCCATTCGGTCCCTAGTCTGTAGCGGTGCATTGGATTCTTCCATCCTAAGTGCAGGACCCTGCATTTATCCTTATTGAACCTCATTAGATTTCTTTTGGCCCAATCCTCCAATTTGTCTAGGTCCTTCTGTATCCTATCCCTCCCCTCCAGCGTATCTACCACTCCTCCCAGTTTAGTATCATCCGCAAATTTGCTGAGAGTGCAATCCACACCATCCTCCAGATCATTTATGAAGATATTGAACAAAACGGGCCCCAGGACCGACCCCTGGGGCACTCCACTTGACACCGGCTGCCAACTAGACATGGAGCCATTGATCACTACCCGTTGAGCCCGACAATCTAGCCAGCTTTCTACCCACCTTATAGTGCATTCATCCAGCCCATACTTCCTTAACTTGCTGACAAGAATGCTGTGGGAGACCGTGTCAAAAGCTTTGCTAAAGTCAAGAAACAATACATCCACTGCTTTCCCTTCATCCACAGAACCAGTAATCTCATCATAAAAGGCGATTAGATTAGTCAGGCATGACCTTCCCTTGGTGAATCCATGCTGACTGTTCCTGAATCTGAAGTGCCCTCCAAAATCTGAGAGGGACGAGGTGTGGAGCATGCTTTTAGAAGTCTTAAAAGAGCAATACTCTGATGGGGAAATTACAGAACCCAAACTACCAAAAAAGAAAATCAACCTTCTGCTGGTGGCGTTTGACTCAGATGATGAAAATGAACATGCATTGGTCTACTCTGCTTTGGATCGTTAGCAAGCAGAACCCATCATCAGCATGGATGCGTGTCCTCTGGAATGGTGGTTGAAGCATGAAGGGACATGTGAATCTTTAGTGCATCTGGTATGTAAATATCTTGCAATGCCATCTACAACAGAGCCATGTGAATGCCTGTTCTCACTTTCAGGTGACATTGTGAACAAGAAGCAAGCAGCATTATCTCCTGCAAATTGTAACCAACCTTGTTTGTCTGAGTGATTGGCTGACCAAGAAGTAGGACTGATTAGACTTATAGGCTCTAAAGTTCTACATTGTTTTATTTTTGAATGCAGTTTTTTGTACATAGTTCTACATTTGTAAGTTCAACTTTCATGATAAAGAGATTGCACTACTGTACTTGTATGAGGTGAATTGAAAAATTCATTAAAAGAAAAGGAGTACTTGTGGCACCTTAGAGACTAACAAATTTATTAGAGCATAAGCTTTCGTGAGCTACAGCTCACTTCATCGGATGCTGTAGCTCACGAAAGCTTATGCTCTAATAAATTTTAGTCTCTAAGGTGCCACAAGTCCTCCTTTTCTTTTTGTGAATACAGACTAACATGGCTGCTACTCTGAAACCTGAAAAATACATTGTTTTTGTTTTTTGCAGTGCAAATATTTGTAATAAAAATAAATATAAAGTGAGCACAGTACACTGTATTCAGTGCTGTAATTGAAATTAATATATTTGAAAATGTAGTAAACATCCAAAATATTTAAATAAATGGTATTCTATTGTTGTTTAACAGCGCAATTAATTGCACGATTAATCGTGATTAATTTTTTAAATCTCTTGAGAGCCCTACTTTCCACATATACATTAGTTTTTGGCCTAGTAAGTAGCTGTGATGGATGCAGAAACATTTGTTCTGTCTTCTTTAATTCCCTTCCAGTATATGCCTCTCTGACTTTTGTTGCATGCCACAGTTTCACTTTTCAGTGCAGATGGCACCAAAAACTGGGGACATGTATTACAGTTCTTTTACTGAGCAGGTGGGTGGTTTGGGAGAAAAGTAGCTTACTGGGTGTGTTGAATCTTTTCTTCCCAAAGTCCCTATGCTTTGGAACTGCTTGCCTGGCCAAATGCAGATCTTTGCTTCTATAGGGCACGTCCTCAAGTGGGGTAAGTCAGCATAATCAGTGGAGCTATGATTTACCAGGGCTGAGACTCTGACCTGATATTCTCTTAGTCACTGTTCTAGGGACCTTTTCTATCTCTCATTTCTTTTATATGAATTTTATTTTACCTCTTACCCTCTTCGCGGATATCAATTTATGTCTCCCACGTCATCACTTTCTTTCCATTTTAAACACAAGTAGCACTCGGGTGCAGACTAGCATTAAAAAGATGAATAAATTGAAAAAAATCCCATACATTGCTATGAGCTCCCTACTTTCTCTTAGTTCCTATAGCAACCCCTCCAAATGTCCATAAAACCTGAGCTCTGAAGCACAGGTCTATGAAGACTTAGCGCAGGCGAGTAAGTAACCTGCTTGGCGTTTGGCTTGTTTAATCTATTTTTCACATACAGCTCTTTCATCTCATTTCTGATTAAGTAGGATCCAGAATGCAGCAGGGTTCTATCAGCTGTTATTTTTAACAAGAAGCCTGACTGACAATGAGTTGCACTTCAATGATAAAGATTAGAAGTCAAGATGAAAAAGAATAAAAAGAGAAATGTTCCTATTTATTGAACTGTGTCTCTAAAGCCTGAAATGTATATTGCATCATGAGAATGCCTTAGTACTATAGTTTTTATATATGCATCAAGCTAAAACAAGTGTGGTATTTTGAACTGATAAGATCATATTTAATGCAACGTTCTAGGGCACAAGACCAAAGGATCACCAAAAAAGTAAGTCATCCTTAAATGCATAGAATATCAGGGTTGGAAGGACCTCAGGAGGTCATCTAGTCCAACCTCCCTGCTCAAAGCAGGACCAATCCCCAATTTTTGCCCCAGATCCCTAAATGGCCCCCTCAAGGATTGATCTCACAACCCTGGTTTTAGCAGGCCAATGCTCAAACCACTGACCTATCCCTCCCGCCCCACAAATGACTGAACTGGGTAGAAGGGCTGGATCCAGGCTAGAGGGATTTCTAGCCTGTGAATGAAACATCTGAGAACCCAGGGATAGCTCAGTGGTTTGAGCATTGGCCTGCTAAACCCAGGGCTGTGAGTTCAATCCTTGAGGGGGCCATTTAGGGAACGGGGCAAAAATTGGGGATTATTGGTCCTGCTTTGAACAGGGGATTGGACTAGATGACCTCCTGAGGTCCCTTCCAACCCTGATATTCTATGATTCATAGCCTAGAGTGTCTTGTTAAATAGATAGTAGATATAAATATAGCTGACATTGCTTGCCAGTGAGAAAGCGTTAGCTTTTTGTATCAGGAGATGGGTCAAAACTGACCCTGTTCCATAAACTGTTTTGATTTTGTCAAACTGGTGTTTTCCAATGGAAAGGCATTTTATCAGAAAACTCCTGACCAGCTCAACTTACGTTCTAAATAGATAGAGTAGGAGGGGGAACAGAAACAGGAAGCTGAAATGAGTTCCCAGGGTTCCTCAGCATGTCAACATCAGAGCTGGAAAGAGAAGCCAGGTCGCCTGCAGCTCAGGGTACAGCTACGTGGCCGCCGAGGGTGCGAACGGCAGCTCGCGTCGATGTACCTGTGCAAGCTGTACTCTAGGTAGCTTGCTAAGGGTTAGAAGTGAAGAAGCTGCTGCAGAGGCGTTGGCCCTAGCTGTACAAGAGAGCACCTTCGCAGTGGGGCGGGGGGTAGTCTGCACTGACACCTGGGCCACGGTGCCTCACTTCGATCTTTAGCATGTTAGCTAGAGCACGGCTAGCGCGGGTTCGTCTGCATGAGCTGCCCATTCACACTCCCGGCTGGAACGCAGACAGACCCTTAGTCTAATTCCCAGTCCATTAGGCAACACTGCTACTCCTGTCTTCGCACTATGCCAGGGAAGGCCAGTGTGTTTGAACGTGTCATGGTAAGTGTGGAGATCCATTGTCATTTTCTCTTTCCTTTTGTCACAGAGAATCATGCGCTGACAACAAGAAGGCAACCCCCCCTTCACTTCTCTGGAATTGTAAGGGAGTCTATATCACACAACAGTCTTTCCTGTTGATTGAATAGCACTGGCAGTCACTTCTCATTTCATGCTGCTTAACCTCCAATCCACCTCACGCTGCGGTAAGCTCTAAACGAGCTGCTTTCTAACACGTTGACACAATTGCTTGAAATGGCAGAGTAAATACAGTTTGTTTTTTCAGCCTCACTCCGTTGCTTTATTGACAGGGAGAATTTAGGAGCACTGCTGCTTTTTGTCCCCTAGTAATTGAAATTGTTTGCTAGGCAGGTGCTCTTGTTAACCAGATCGTGCAGGGGAAAATGATTGCGGTTTGCAGCCCTGTTTGGAGCTGCTGTCTGCGGAATAGAGCTAGCTATACTCGGTTCCATGTTAAGCCAAGCCAAGGCTCTATTCCCCTCCCAGCCCCACAAGGCCACCCACACGAGCTATCTACTGGGTTGGTGGAGAACCCAGGACTACTCCTCGTGGGGCAGGCTATGCCTCTTCCATCCTCTTCACCTCAGACAACTGCTTTGTGTGTTCAGGCCTGGTTCAGGTCCAACCTGGAGGAGGGAGGACTCAGCAAGTTCTGGCCATGGCCAGGGAGGTGGCTCCGCTCAGACTGAGGGGAAGCTGAGTGGGACAATGGCACCCGTAGTCCCCTCCCCTCAGTAGGCCAAGGGGGGCACTTGTGGAAGCTAGGCTGGGGGAGGGCACTGGGTTGTGTGTAGGCATGGGGTGGGGGGGGGAAGGTGGACTGTTTGTCTGGAACACTGGAATTTGGGGGGGCAGGGTTTGGGGTGGGCATGTGCAGTAGCTAGATAGCCTCAGTGGCACCCCGTCTGTGGTGGGGGAGTCTGAATGGCAAACATGCTAGCTCACCTAACCTCTGGGCTCGCTCTCACTTTTCGGCCCCTGCCTGAGTAAGACCCATTCTGCAACGCAGGGCCAAGGGGCTTGGGTAACACATAGGGGACCAGTGCTGCACTTGGGTTGGCAACCAGCCCCACAAAGATTGTATTTGCTTTGAAACATACAGCAGCGGTCTGTTCAGTGCTAACAATTTTCATGCAGGTCTGGCAGCATCCAGAAAACCTGTCCCCGTGAAGGAAGAGTGAGATTAAAACACAATAATAGAAACTTTCTGAAGTGCCTAATGATTTTGGGTACCTTATTTCTGAGTCTCCAACTTGAGACTGCCTGAAGAGATTGGAAAGTGCTGAGCACCCATCCTCTGGAAATCAGCTTTCTTAAGCAGAGTACATGTAATCACTAGTCACCTCAGGAAATCTAGACCAACATTTGTTTGTTGCTTTTTGCAGTCAAGATCACTGACTTCTTCAGTGGAAGGAGATGGCCTCTGAGGAGAAGGTCCTTTAGCTCTTTGTTTTATTCAAAATTAAAATCTCTCAAGTAAATTCTCTCTTTTTAATAATAATCATTCTCTAAAACTTCCTTTACTCAAGGTCTCCTGGAGGGCTCGCCTGACAGTTACATCCTTGATGTTTCTTCCTCTCTTCCTGTGCCAATATTCTGAACGGCTGCTGTTCAGTCAGAATGACAGACGAAGTGGGGTGAATCAGTACGCTGTATCCTATGTCATTTCTCTTAACGACCACCAGATATCTTTAAAAGCACTTTACAGAAACTGTAAGTGTGTTTTTATCTCAAAGGAAGTTTATACATGTCACATTTGGAAATGTGGCTTATTTGAAAGATGTAAAAATACAGCTCTAAAAGGTTTGTAAACTTGTACTCTCTCAGCTTGCTTGGTAGAAGGACAATTCTTCACTCTATGAAAGTACCACGTTTAACATTTTCAAAGAGGAAATAAGGAGTTCAGAAGAATCTGAGCTAGATGTATAAACTGTAGCCTTGTACTGCCTTTTAATAGTCATTAAAATCATAGAAGATTAGGCTGAAAGAGATCTCAGGAGGTCATCTAGTCCAACCCCCTGCTTAAAGCAGGATCAACGCTAATTAAAACATCCCAGCCAGAGCTTTGTCAAGCCAGACCTTAAAAACCACTAAGGATGGAGATTCCACCACCTCCCTAAGTAACCCATTCCAGTGCTTCACCACCCTCCTAGTGAAAAAGTTTTTCCTAATATCCAACCTAAACCACCCCACTGCAACTTGAGACTATTGCTCCTTGTTTTGTCATCTGCCACCACTGAGAACAGTCTAGATCCATCCTCTTTGGAACCCTCTTTCAGGTAGCTGAAAGCAGCTATCAGATCCCCCCTCACTCTTCTCTTCTGCAGACGAAATAATCCCAGTTCCCTCAGCCTCTCCTCATAAGTCATGTTCTCCAGCTCCCTAATCATTTTTGTTGCCCTTAGCTGGACTCTTTCCAATTTTTCCACATCTTTTCTGTAGTGGGGGGCCCAAAACTGGACACAGTACTCCAGATGTGGCCTCACCAGTGCCAAATAGAGGGGAATAATCACTTCCCTTGATTTGCTGGCAATGCTCCTACTAATGCAGCCCAATATGCCATTAGCCTTCTTGGCAACAATGGCACACTGTTGACTCATGTCCAGCTTCTCATCCACTGTAATCCCCAGGTCCTTTTCTGCAGAACTGCTGCTTAGGCACTCTGTTCCATTCTAAGTGCAGGACTCTGCAGTTGTCCTTGCTGAACTTCATCTGATTTCTTTTGGCCCAATCCTCCAATTTGGTCACTCTGGACCCTATCCCTACCCTCCAGCGTATCTACCTCTCCTCCCAGTTTAGTGTCATCTACGAACTTGCTGAGGGTTCAATCCATCCCATCATCCAAATTATTAATAAAGATATTGAACAAAAACGGCCCCAGGATCGACCCCTGGGGCACGCTGCTTGATACCGACTGCCAACTAGACATCAAGCCATTGATCACTACCCATTGAGCCCGACAATCTAGCCAGCTTTCTATCCACCTTATAGTCCATTCATCCAATCCGAGAGGTAAGAATACCTCTTAGAGTGATATTCCTTTTTCTTTTCAGAGCAAGTGTAAAATTGGCACACTTAAATGTCAAGAAATGCTTTAAAAATAGCAACACCAGTATTCAGTAACTCACACTTTTGTGGGCAAACATGAAGATATGGGATTTTGGTGAAAGCATCCTCCCATCCCAAGTAAATATGATTTAACAAATATTTTGTTGAGGTATATGAACGTTGATGCTATTTTGACATAGGAGGGGGAGCAGCTTTTGCTGAGATTACAAACCACTGGAGATCAGGATTGACAGAAACTTTAACTCTGAGATGCAAAATGACAGATATGAAATGACTGTTGCTAGGGTGGTTAGTACGTAGAAGTGAAGGAGGTCATACTGATGGTCATATGAAGATAAGAGATGCTATGATGGTGTGTGGCATAACTATCTCTAGACCACAGAGTTGCAGTGGGCTCTGGGTACTAGTTATTAAATTGTTGTTTAATCAGCTGTTTGGTTGATTATTGAACAAAATTAGTGCTATTTAAAAGTAAAATTAGATAGTAGTTTTTGTACCTACTGTCACAAACTAAAAGAAAAGGAGTACTTGTGGCACCTTAGAGACTAACAAATTTATTAGAGCATAAGCTTTCGTGAGCTACAGCTCACTTCATCGGATGCGTGAGCTGTAGCTCACGAAAGCTTATGCTCTAATAAATTTGTTAGTCTCTAAGGTGCCACAAGTACTCCTTTTCTTTTTGCGAATACAGACTAACACGGCTGCTACTCTGAAACCTGTCACAAACTAAGTACTTGATAGAAGTAGACGTTCTTTTGAAATGGCTAGTTTGGGGCTACTTTTCTCACACAACTGGCTAAAACTGGAGCCCTGAGGCTGATAACACTGCCTTTGGTTTTCACCCTGAGCCCTTGCCCCCCATATCGCACATCAAGTCTCTCCCCACCCCCATTCCGCTCCACCCCTACTGGTATGTCTAGTCAGAACTGCTACCCACCAGTCTCCTCCACCTTATGTTGAACATAAACTTCTTGGGTATTCACCCTGATCTTCCCCCACTTGGGGCCCACCCTAAACTGCTTCCCGAAGTTGTCAGAATCCTTCAGCTGAGAACAGGGGTTGTCATGGGACATGTTAGGCAAACATCTATATGTCACTATACCAGTGGACTTCATGATCACAGAGAGCAGAAAAAGCATTCACCATACAGGCATATTCCTTTTGTGGCTATTCTTTGAAATGGGTTTTCAGATACTGCACAGCCATCTTTATCAGAGCCCTTTGGAGCACTCTGAAGTTCAGCAGCTCCAGAATGAAAGCAGAGAATTACTCTGCATGTTTGATAGTGAGTCATAACACTCTGCTCCCATAGGCCACAAGACATTATGTTCAATGCATGTAAGGCAGCAGAGCTGTTTCTCTCTGAGCTTCAAGATAATGGGGAGGGAGGGGGAAATTCATGGTATGTACCAAGCACAGATCACTCTCTAAAACCAACACGTGATACATTTTAGTTTAATCCTTTTCACATGGCCAAGAAAGACCCCAGATGCACTGGTTCATTCCTGGTAATGAACTCTGACTGTAACAAGGTTTGCTGCAGTGTTGTGGCATCACTAACACTATTAATGTAAGTGGCAATAATAATTTCCTTTGTATTTCCTCGCCCTAGCTTGACTAATTGGTATCAATAGAAACAGCTACATTCAGGGCCCTGCTAGCCCTTGCAGCTTTGCAAGCAAATATGGAAATGTTTGTTATCTAAGGAGAGCACAAAAGTTTGATCTGCAGAACTAATTGTGTTTAGATAGGTTTCAGAGTAGCAGCCGTGTTAGTCTGTATTCGCAAAAAGAAAAGGAGTACTTGTGGCACCTTAGACTAACAAATTTATTTGAGCATAAGCTTTCGTGAGCTACAGATCACTTCACTTCACTGCATACGATGAAGTGAGCTGTAGCTCACGAAAGCTTATGCTCAAATAAATTTGTTAGTCTCTAAGGTGCCACAAGTACTCCTTTTCTTTTTGTGTTTAGATAGAGGCTAATCTTCATACACAAATGAGCACATTAATTACAGACTGCATTTTGCTGCAGGGCGAGTTGTCTTTTAACCTTTGAAAAATGGAATTCCTATGTTTCTACTGTATGGGAAGATAAAGGCTTTGTGTATTGAAACTGATTAGCCTCATTTGCATTCATGAATAAGCGGAGTGATTTCTGCTCAGGGCAGATGCAGAAGTATTAGTGCTTTGTAAGCAGGAAGCTAGCTGTTATTGATTTATTTTTCCCCTTAAGTTGGAGTTTCTCTCTGCAGATTCCTCAGCAGTCCAGTTGGAGGATAACACTTTTGGTGTTATTTTTCTGTAAGTTTAGTTTTTTGATTTCTTATGGGATTGAAAATTTTCATGTGAAAATGAAGCAGGACAAGGTTTGAGCTAGTCCAAGAGTAAGATTCGGCATGAGTGTACAGGCCATTTGTATTCAAGCTGCATATCAGACAGACATAGTTTAGGATGACCTAGTGATTAGAGCACAGGACTAGAAATCAGTAATATTGTTCAATCCCAACTCAATCAAGTTTTCAGAGAAAGCTGGCACTGGACACAAATTCCTGTGGTGTTGAAAAAGCTATAAAAAAAAGTGTGGGTGAAAAGCTTAACCAGCTCTAATGCTTTTTACATTACAGTTGGCATGGGAAGTGTCGTGGCCTCATCTTTCAAACCAAGGTACCTGAAATTAGACTCCTTAAATCCATATGTAGGCATCGAAATTGAAAAGTGGCCTGATTTTCAGGAGTGCTGAGCAATCCCAGCTCTCACTGGAATTAATGGGTGGTACAGAGGCTCAGAATCTTTAAAGTCAGAACATGTCTGTTTAGGTGATTTACTTTAGGCATCAGAGTTTGAAAGTTTTTGGAAATTGTTTGTAGAGATCATTGAACGGAAAGGACCGTGTCTCCCGTCGACCCAGCGCAGTGCGGACACTGCAGTAAGTCGACTTACGCTATGTCGACTGCAGCTACATTATTCACGTAGCTGGAGTAGCATAATTTAGGTCGACTTACTGCAGCAGTGTAGACATAGTGAAAGTTTCATGTTTGGTCTTAAACGAGTAGCAATATTATTTGGTCATGTTGTAATGAAGAGGACGACATCTCTAGCATGCAGCTCTCCTTCACATGTGAACCTACTACTGTTGCTTAGGGGCAAACACAAGAACACTGCAGTGCAGTTATGCTGGTGAGCCAATAGGCGATTTTTCAATTAAATGAAGCCATAAATTTCATAATCTGCTAACCCTTAGATAATTTGCCAGACAGCAATTTCCGAAAAATGGTGAATGCAGCAGCCAGAGTCCTAGAATGGAAATGGTAATTGTTTATGAAAGGCACGCAAATGTTCAAATCCAAGCCAGGCTGTAAAAGACGGCCAAATAAATGAAGGAGTAGAGTGTAAAGTGACCTTGAAATCTAAATTAACTTGTGCTAATTGGATTTAAGTGATCGTAATTTCCAATTTGGAGTTTGTAAAGCTGGTTTCTACTAGTCAGCCCTCCCCTAGACGAGCATGTTCTCTCGTAATTAAAGTGAGAGGGACGTTCTTCTGATAGTTCAATCAACTAGATTAGGGGCACTGATTTAGTACCACAATAACCAAGCCACTGATTACATAGATTTACAGCCATCCTTAGAAATAAGTTCGCTGTGGCCTGGCCAACTCTTGTGCTAAAGTTTTATAGCTCTTATCACTTTATTTTATGGGCCGTTAGAGATCATGGAAATGTTGCACTCGTGAAATATTGAACCCCTTTGGCTCCTCTTTTCCTTTTGGGAAACCTGTTGGCCAACTGGTAGACACCTGAGACGAGTTATTTTCTTGCTGAGGCTTCCGATTACATGTGACACCTCCAGCGTACACATGAAAGGACTACACACTTAGTGTGGGTTTTGGCCAGCAGTCAGCACTGGCCTAGCTCTGCTCCACTGAAATCGATGGGCTTTGTTTTTCCATTCATTTCAGTGGCAGCCAATGTGGAATTCTTTTGAAAATCCCACCCATGCCTATACATGTCTGTGCTGCATGCCCCTACCGTTTCCCATGGCAGCTGGCATCCTGGCTGCTGAGCAGGCCCTGCTTTTCCATCTGGCTGCGCAAGTGACACACAAACCAGCTACTCAGATGACATTAGGCATCTAGCATATATTTCTGAGAGCACCTCAGAATGATCAGTATGAGGGGTGGGTTCCTGATCAGAAGGCCATGCCTGGCCAGTGCATCACATTAGGTGTCATGCTAACCCTAACCAGTAATGTGGGCCACAACATTTTCCAAGCGGCTGTTTTCTGCCCCCTGCCCCCATAAACCCACCTAACTGGTGTCACCTGCCATTTAGCCATGTGGAAAGGGCAGGGTGGTCATGACCCCTTGACACCT
Source organism: Dermochelys coriacea (assembly GCF_009764565.3). Lineage (NCBI taxonomy): Eukaryota > Metazoa > Chordata > Testudines > Dermochelyidae > Dermochelys > Dermochelys coriacea. The sequence continues at coordinate 132,006,368 of NC_050072.1, forward strand.
ATTTGTGGCACCCCCCTCAGAGGTTGTGACCCCCAGATTGAAAACCCAGGCAGAAGTCCACTCTCCTACTGTATACTACTCTTTGTGTAGTGAGGGGGGGTCACTCATTTCCAGGCTCTGACATTTCACTTTGGCAGCTCAGGTTGCAGAGTTGGGGATTTGAAAAAAGGCCTTTTTATTTGCCCTGAACAGCAATTTGTTATGCCAGCTGACACCCACAGTGGTATGTCCTGCGCTTACTTAAACCATATGCTCTGAACTGAGGCTATGGCTGTGTCTAGTAGACAATATAATTAGCTTGACACCTGGCAGCATTAAGAAGTTAAGGGTGTGTTGGCATTTTCATGGCAGGCTCCGTGAATAGAGGTGTCTAGCCCAGCAGCTGAGTGTCTCTGCAGGCTGAGGGCCGGCATGTGAAGTTGCAGTGCATTCTCAGTGAGTGCGTCCTGAGTTCCATTTTACCAAATTGTTATCGATCCTGTGTTAGTTTATCAGAGGTACGATAGTTTAGCTCAGAGTCGAGGCTCAGTGGTGGCTCTGCCCCAAGGCCTGAGCAGGGGGCAGTGCATAGCTGAGCTACCTCTGGAGAAGAGCAGGAACAAGACTGTGACTCGAAGCATTACAATCTGGCTGCTTGCTCCCTGACCTGCTCCAGTCAAGGAGGTATTCTGTGCCAATCCCTCTCCCTGGTGCAGATGACTCCCCTACTCCACACTGGCTGGCATGTTGTTGTAGCTGGATGGGGGAAGAGTCCAGCAGCCACCCATTCCCTGCTCACCTGGGTGGGGAGGGAGCAGGGGGCTCCATTTGTAGCCACATCAGTCCTTACTGCTATTTAGCGTGCATTGCACATGAGATCTATGTACCTGTGTACTTTCTGTATTGCTGAAACCTGAGCCCTCTTACTGGCAGATGTGGGGGCTAGAGGCATTCCATATGTGTTGGCAGTGCCAAATCCTGAGCATAAAGTGGTTTGACCTAATGTGAAATGTCTCATTCTTGCAGAGATCTGGCCTTCCTTCGGGTGCTCGTTATAATCAATGGCAGTGTTGCATGGTCTTTGGTCACGTCACCAGGATGGAAAATACCCCGACACACCATGCTCTCAAATGCTCCATCAACATGGGACAGGGTGCGCATCCTGCTCCCAGCCTGGCATTTGGGGCCGCTCCCGAGATTTGTGGATTGGCAGGATTGATTCAGATCTAGGAATTTTGCTACATGACGCCTTTTGCGACTCCATCAACCGTGGTCACTCTGGCTGGTGCGACGGCCCTCCCTCAACTATGCATGTTAGACGCTTGCACACCAGGAAACCAGTACGTCCAACAGTCTGCAGCAAAAGCAATCCCTAGGGTAGTCAGCATTCCTCCCAGACGCTTCCTTTTTGCACATTCCATAACTTGGTTCCAAATCAGTAAAGATTTAATGAGCAATTAACAGTCAATGTATTACCTGCAATCTGATCAGTGCTCAGCCACGGAACAACTCTTTATCACAGCTTCTATTACTATCAGAAGACCTGTCTTTGCTCAGGGAAGTTCTTAGAAAATTCTTCCAGTGTCTTCCTCTGATTTCCCCATGCAGCCCACTCTATACAGGGAAGTCCCTTGCTACCTGTAAAGGGAGTTATCTGGGTGGGGGGAGGGGGACACCCGTTTGCCATTAATGTTAAAGGTTTCACTTAAAAACAAAGCCAGGAAAAAGGCAAAGCTGCCATCCCACAACCTAGCAGCACGGATGGAAAGTGTTAGGGTGACCCTGCTGAAGTAAATGGCCGTTTGATGGGGGGGGGGCCCAGGATTTTACCCTCAGGGTAAATGAGGATTGGCTTCAAATTCCCTTTGCACCACGCTGTCAGTGTAAAAGGGCCATACTGTGGGCCTTTATACTCACTTCACAGCCCTTTTACACTGTGAGCGTGGTGAAAGGAAGCCTTCATGTAAATGAGATTCTGGCCCTGTGTCATAATGCATAAGCACAGCAGGACAGTGCTAATGATGCATGAGCAATTCTGGCATCGCCTAACTTTAACGTGCTCGACTTTGCAACCTCAATAATGTTCTTTTGATGCAGTTTTGCTGTGTGAACCAGATTAACTAGAAATAACATTATTCCAGGGGGAGGATCACAAGGGGGGCTGAAACCTCATTGAAGCTGGTGGTGTAATTGATGCCCTTCATTCAGGATACATGTACCCAAGTAGCTGAAGCAGTAGGAGCCACCACCCAAAACACAGGCACATGGCAAGGCTTGAGTACAAGGTGAATCATGTGACCCAATGGGTTTCTCTGGTGACTGATGTAGCAAACGCTTGGGCTAGGGCCTTGATTGCAGGAGCTGTGTGTGAGAGAGAAGCAGCAGAAACACACAAAGGAGCAAAGAAGCCCCAGATGCAGACAGAGAAGCCCTAGTAGGACCCAGAGAAAAAGGCTAAGAGAGCTTTTGGGCTGATTGCTGGCTGAAAGAGGCTTGGAACTACGAGCAAAGAAACACTCCCCTGTTTCAGAGTAGCAGCCGTGTTAGTCTGTATTTGCAAAAAGAAAAGGAGTACTTGTGGCACCTTAGAGACTAACAAATTTATTAGAACATAAGCTTTCGTGAGTTACAGCTCGTTTGACTCCTGTTGGGATCCAGGAAACAGACTTTGTACCTTATGGATAAATAAACAAGATTGCATCAGTGAACTACCTGATTCCATTAGGAGGAGAAAATGATGATACGAAACAACCTGATAACCCTCCACCCCCTCCAAAACTGGACAACAGCTCAGGTGAAAAGGAGATAACATTATTCGCTTGTGAATGAAAGCTATGGTTAAGGCTGCACCATGGTTCCAGTGCTTAAGTTGTTTATTTGTTCATTGCTTTTTACCCATCTGGATGATACTTTTCCATACTTGGTTTCAATCCAAAAAGTGTTTTTATTTTTAAAAAGCAAAAATTTTATTTTTATTTTATTTTTAGAGCAAAATCCCACCTCCCATGATTTAGGCAGATTAAGATGGAACAAACATGCATTTTTCTGTTTTGTTTTTAAAAAAAAATCTCTTTTTTGAGAGAGAGAGAGAGAGAGAGAGAGAGAGACCTCTGCACAAAACAGCTGAAGTTTGAAACATGAAATTTGGCCTCTGACTGATTCCTCAGTCAGGCGAGGATCCTGTGGGTTTTTTTTTTGTTTTTAAAAACATTTGCAAATCACAAACATAGCAGAAAATGTTAAGTCAGAAGGTATGTGCTTGGGTTACGTGCCAGCCCATAGAGCAGAGCAAGGTACTGGCAGAGCTCCTGGGATAAAAGGCAAGAAATCTGCCCCCCAAGCCTTGGCAAGGCAGCAGGCCTCCCACACCACATTCAGGGGTACCCCTAGAGGCAGAGCCATTGTTCTTTTCCTCAAATCCTTGCAGCACAGCGAGGCAAAGGATGCAAGGCTACCCCCTGCTGCATGGAGGCACTGAATTCCATCCCCAAACTGGTGCTACTAGAAATGGACGGGGTCTCGTTACCCTCCGAGGCAGGTCAGGAGCGATGCACCATGCCGGCACAGCAGTGTGCACTTAAACTCAACAATACGGATTCAGCAGTTGAGCAACAGATGACACCCCCCCCCAAGCCTGGACCCCTCAGCCCCAGTGTTATTCTCATCAGGATGGGTAATGGGGTGCACTCACCTCTCGTGAGTGCCCCCTTCACCAAGTCACACACCTGCACATTCTCTCTCTCTCCAATTGTCTCTGGAGAGGATGCCCTGGGGCACTGCTCTATCCCAGAGCTGGGACAGTGTCTTCACCCTCTTGGGGCTTCCCGGCTACAGCTCTCCAGCTGGGCCACTATAGTTCAGTCCCCCCTCTGGAGTGCCTCAATGTCCAGGCTACCTTCCCACAGTCACTAATAGGGGGTGAGAGGGACGCAGGCCTTCCCACTACTCCAGGTCTCAGCCCAGGGACCCTGTAGAAAGCAGCCATCTGCAGTGTCCCTTTAACTATGTCACACAGTTTCTCTAATTCCCTGGGCCACTTCCCTGCAGCATTTTCACCCTTCGCTCAGGGCCTTGTCCTAATGGAGTCCCATCAACCTCACTCCTGTCCTTGGCTTCTGGCAGTTCTGCCCTATCTGGGGCTCTATCAGCCAGCCACAGTCCTAGAGCTCCAACAAGGAACCAAACTCCCTCTGGCCCTGCAGCTCTTCTTATACTAGGCTGCTTGGCCCTGATTGGCTGTGTCCCACACAGCCACTCTAGGCAGCTTGGCGGCCCCTCTCCACTGCCCTTTTTGGGGCGGGATGTGGCACAGCCACAAGACCTCCAGCAGGGGGCCTCAGAGGGTCTGGTATACCCCGTCACAGGATCACACACCCTGTTCCCAAGTGCTTGGGCTTTGGAGTACACTGGTGTACTGCAAGGACCTTGGTATCTGGGCACGGCTGAGTGGGGGCTTTGCTCCCAAGACTCAGCTGCGGCCTGTCCTTCCTGACTAGGGAGCAGGTTTCCCGTTCTGTCATAGATGATTGGCCCTGGCCATGACGCAGAGCTGCACTGAGACCCCCTGTGACGTGTTCCCCATTAGGGGGACGTGTGTGAATGGTACAGTGGAGGAAAAGAACACAGGGCACTGAAAGTAACTGCCCCAGTGGGAAATGAAGTAAATGATTTGCAAAATAATCCGTTCATGCTCCATTCAGGTCCCACCATTTAGGTCAATGTCAGCGAAGGAACCTAGAGCAGGAGCCATGCTGCATATTGAGGACTCGTTAACGCCTCTCCAGGCATGGTGTTGAACTACGGCAGGAAGGTGACATACTAATTTAGCACCAGTGGGGTCATGTAGGAGGGATGATTACAGCTTTAAACAGTCGCTCCTTCCAAGGCAAGTATCCTTGCCTAGGCCTCACTCATAAACACCTTCCTTGAGGACTGGATCAAGCCTACGTCTATCCCCCTTGCAGATATAGTGGGACACGATGCTCCCAGGGGCCTACACTCCACCGGTCCTCCAGTGGGGAGCTGTCTCCTAGCCCACCGTAGGAGATGTTTTCTAGTGTTGTCCGCCTTGTTCAATGTATAACTCAGTGTGACTGTGTCAAATGAACACAGCCAAGTTCAGCACACATGCTGCCTGGCCCAAGGGGATGTGGGCACATCGAGCGTGGGCATTTCCTGTGGGCGGCCCTTGCACCGGTGTCTAGGGGGTTGCACGAAGTTGCCCTGCCCTGGCACAAGTGCCTGCCACAGCAGCAGTCTGCGCTCCCAGCACTCTGCAAGCACGGGGCTGCTCACTTAATCTAAAGTATTTAGCAGGCTCCCCTCTCTGCAGCAGCTGATTGCCTCATGGTTTTAATGTATTAATCCTTGCAACACCTGCTGCTATTATCCCCCTTGCACTGCTTGGAAGGGAGGCGCAGAGAGGCTAAGTGACATTCTCAAGGTCAAACAGGCACTCTGTGGCAGAGCAAGGAACTGAGGCTGGGTCTCCTAAATCTTAGGCTTGTGCCCTGACCACTGGACCATCCTTCCTCCTTCTTACCCCTGTAGGACTCCAAAAAGGGTGTGGACAGATGAGAGAGAGAGGGGCGTGTTTCTCCCTTCCTCTCTACACTCATCCAACAAAGCAACCTTGTCCATCCAAGACAAGTAGCCTCAGGAGAGATTGTTCCTGCCTGGGGATGTGTCCCTCCCATACTGCTGCTGGAGCAGTTATTCCACGCTACTCAAAGGGTGTCACTTCAAATGGAGCGGTTCAGCTTTACTGTGCAACCTCCACAGTGCACAGGCACATACATATCTTCTTACTATATGTTCCATTCTGTGCATCTGATGAAGTGGGCTGTAGCCCCCGAAAGCTTATGCTCTAATAAATTTGTTAGGCTCTAAGTCCTCCTGTTCTTTATAGGCACATCCCTTGTGCGTGTTACATCGTGGAGTTGTGTGTAGCAGCTCCAGTATGACGGTGGTGCTGGGCTTGTCTCTTTGACAGGATTTGGGGTGTGAGGAATAGCCAGTTCAGATTTGATTTGTATATGAATCCTCTCCAAGTCAACATGTTGATGGACCAGAAGAGTGATATGAAAAAATATGGATCTCAGCTCATTCTTGTGAAGCACGGATGGGTCTGCAATGTGCTGGGAAAGGGAGTGTGGTATTATAAAGTAGTTGAGCAGGCCGTTTTTGGCACGAAGGCTTCAGTTTTGCCTCTGTTTGCCATCAGATTTTGGCCAAATTCGAGTCAGGCACAGACGATTCCCATAACTCTCTAAAACTCTCCACTTCTTGTTACCCATCATGAGCAAATTGTGCAGCCTCCACCCTCTCTCCTGGCCTGCCAATGCTTCCCAAGATGCACAGCAAAGGGCTACCAGGGAGCAGTGTCTTTAAATTAGCAATTCTGCCCAGAGAGCTACACAAGGATGCATAGGCCAAAGGAGACCTTGGAAAATAAATTCTCCGAAGGCAAAGAGAATTCACAGTGCCATAGACATATTGGGGTTCTACTACTGTCTCTCCTCCCACATGCGTTAAATTAACTGTGAGTGGCAGGAAAGAGTTTGGCAGCAAATCAGATAAGCCCGATAAAAGCTGATAATACCGACAATGGTACTCCTGTGGAAAACACATGGGTCCAGCAGAATACCAGGCTGTCTAACCACCTGGGTTAGACTTGGGCCTGATTCGCCTTTGCACACATCCCCTTTACTCTGTTAATGCAGTGTAAAAGGCCCTGGATGGAAATGGGACTGGAGCCCAAGGAGTTCACAAAAGCAGGCAGAAGAGGCTGTTGACAGTACTCACAGGAATCACCATCTCTGGGCCTGTTTGATAGATGGCAGCTTCCCCCAAGTGGAAATGAGGGCAGCCCGTACAGCTTGGCATGCGCTGAGACGCAAGGCTCAGCCAGGAGTTGGCTGGGCATTTTAAACCTTCTTCTTCTGCGCTCGCTCAGCTGCACCTGAGACAAAGCAAATTAGGTCCGGGAGTCCCCCGCCCAAGCCCAGACGTTGCGGCCCTGTGGAACTCCACTTGCAGTATGCCCTTTCCCCTGCTGCAAACCACACAGGCAGGCGCCCCTCCTCCTTTACTCTGAAGGTCTTTCTGTCCATCTGCTGCCTCACCCACTGGAGACTTACAGAGACTAGAACTCAACCATGTCGAGCTGTGAAAGGAGCGAGCCTGAGCTCTAGGCTCAAGCCAGCACTTCTGGGGTGATCCCCAGTGTCAAAAGAACTCAGCTCTCACTTAGAAGAACAATGGGATGCTAAACTTGTAAGTCGACTGGGGCAGGGGCTGTCTTTATGTTCTGTCTGTACAGTGCTTAGTGCTATACCAGCAAGACTCAGACTGAGGCTCACGAGCCACAAGTGGCTCTTTGCACCACATGATGTTAAAACACCATGTGATTTAATTATTAACTAATCTAAGCTATTAACCAATCAGGAGGCTGTTACTATGTCATTAACCAATTGTTGTTAATAAAATAAAAATACTTGGTCAGTCATTTTGCTGTGAGAATTATATATATATATATATATATATATATATATAAATGAAACAATGAATTCATACTCCTGTGGCTCCCTTGGGGAATGTGGATCACTAATTTGTCTCCTGACCCACTAAGGTCTGAGTATCACTGTTCTCTAGAGTCCTGATCTGTGCTGGGGCTCTTAGGTGCTATGACAATAAGTAAAACAACAAACAAAAATCAGATTTTTAGAAAATCCAGCCCCGACTGTGAGCACTTTTAAATCTTGGCTTGAATGCTCCAGCTGATAGCAACACAGCCACAAAGAAACAAAGTAGAGAAGGAGCCCAACACAAAAATCGTGACACTTTCCTTAGAGGAAAGATTGACAAAATTGAACCAGGAATTGCTATTAAACGAACAATGTATTGATGCGGGAGTGTCTTAAATTTCATATCCAAAAATCTTTCCATTAGTCTATATTATTTTGCTACTCCACTCCAATGCACCTGTTCGTTTTTCAGTTGAGCCATTTAAGGACACGTGAGACATGACACTGGAGAATTTCTTTCTTCCTTTTTTACTTTCTTTTAAAATCATTATTGAACCCTGGTCTATGCCAAACTGCTCAGCAGCAATTAGACCTGCGATCTCTATGAACAAAGGAGTCAGACAGCAGACTGGATGGCAAACTCGACCCCAGAAATTAGGATACGAGAGAAAAATCAGGCAAAAATGACAGTAAAAGAACGTAACTCACCAAGACAAATGTTGGTGCTAGACAACTTTGTAACTGTAGTGTAGTATCTGGACTAGGGAGCCAGACAGGTGAGGTCTAATGGACTAAAGGAGTCTGCTGAGCAACTGTGCCAGTACTACACAGTAGCAGTTTATTCCAGCACCTCTTTTACTGAAATTGAACAATAAAACCTTAAATAAATCAACAATTGCTTATTGCTTCAAAATTGGGATAATAAATTCTTTAGTTTATCAGTACCTTATGGCCTTCCAGGGTGCATTCTTTGAACAGTTTCATTACAGATACAATCCTCTCTTCTCAACAATAAATTATTTTTTTTTAAAAGGAAAAGAGAAACAAGAGGATACATGACAATTTTAAAGCAAAAGGAAAACAAAACCTATTTTTGACATATATCTTAAAATAATATGAAGCCAACTCTCTCTGTGTTAAATGCCTAAGTATAAATAATAAAGGACATTATGGTATTTACAGTGTTACACAAGGAATTGAGAGAGCATCATTGACACGTAAATCAGAAAGACAATAAATGATGGAGGAAAACATTCAAGTATGTACAAGATGTATTTACAACAGAATATATCATTAAAATAATGATATGTGGCCATTTTCTTTGTCTGCATTTCTCTGCAGCATTTCATAGGTGCTCTTCTCATTGGAAGTCAGTGTGGCTGATGGAATCTAGCTAGTATTGAAGACAGAGAACAGGCCTTGCTTATGTTTGCCAGTGGGCGACATGCCCTTTTAGCAGGTACAAGTTTGCTATTCTGAATGCACGAGTAATGGTTTGTAATCTGTACAAAGATATAGTCACTGGATGAAAACAGGAGACAATGCTTTGTTGTCATGAAACAAGAGCAAGGAAAGGAAGTTTTATTGTTTCCATGGCAAAGCAAAGCAAAATGATGGTCCTTTCACACCCGGGGAGAAATTTTGCCGGATGAGGTGGGAGATGGGGGAAAACACAAATGTGAGGATACAGGGCCAGATTCTCAGCTAGTATAAATCAGCAGCTGTGGCACCATCCTGATTTATACCAGCTGAGGATCAGGCCCCTATGTTTTACGCACCACTTTCCATTGTTCACCCCGACGGGATCCTCTAATAATGCAGAATTTCCCAAAATGCAAAACTGCTTAGTAGAAATACGTCCTGCTGGGGTAAATGTCATGGTCATGGAACTCGGGGTCATTTTACAGCCACGGAGTCTTTGTTCCCCCTCGGGCTGCTGTTGCACTTACTGTGAGTTTTAGCAGAGAGACAGTGAGGCTGCCAGGAGGTTGCACATTGTTAAAGGGACCCCAATAATACAAAGAGTGCAGCAAATGGCCCCAAGAGATGACTTGGCCTGTCACCGGAAAGCATGTTTGCTCTAATGCTGAGAGTTGAATTTCCTCCCCTCAGTCCTGCGAGGTGAGCAGCAGGTCCAGCGATTGCTCAGCACCTCTTGCAGGCTGAAGCCCATCTCCAGGAGGCAACAGGCCGCAGCAGTGTCAGGGCTAGCCAGGTTACTGGTTCGTTAACGTCATCTCAGACTGTGCAGAGCTGGGTCCTACCATTCTCAGTGCATATTTCTAATATGGCTCATGCAAGGGGCCAAATTCTGCTGTTACACTGGTGCAAAACTAGGGTAACTCTACTGACTTAACACAGGTTTGGTTTTTGCTGGGATTTCCAAAGGCATCTAAGGGCTTTAGGCAGCCAACTCCCATTGACACTTATTGAGCACATGCATCTCTGAAAACCCCAGCTTAAAGCTCTCAGGGCTCACGCTCTGTTGTGCGTTACTCTGCCTGTACACTGGGGCAGCTCCTTTGGCTTGAGAGCTTGACAATGCAATCAGAAGAATGTAACAGATTTCCCCAGGTGTCCCACATGCACAAGGCACGGACTTCCATTTTGTAGTGCTCTTCTGTAATCTTTGATAATACTTTCAACGTTATAAGTAATTTACTCTGCTTTCATGTGATCACCCCCCTGCCCATTAATCTGTGAAAAGCCACAGAGGTCACCGAGACATGGCGTGATTCAGGGGATGGGGCACTGAATGCGGACCCAGGAGATTGGGGCTCTATTCCCAGTGGTGCAGCCTTGGGCAGGTCACTTTCCCTCTCCTTCCCCTCCCACCCTGTGGCCGTCTAGTCTATTTAGTAAGCTCATTGGGGCAGGACTGGGTTGGATTTTCAAAAGCACCTAAGTGACTTGGGAGTACAAGTCCCATTGATAGTCAATAATACTTTTGTTCCTAAACCACTTAGGCCTCTTTGAAAACCCCAGCCACTTCTTCTTACTATGTGTTTGTATAGTTCCTAGCACAATGGGGCCCTGGTCTCTGCTGAGACCATTAGCACTCCCACACTGCCAACAGTAATAATGACTCACATATGAAATGAGCGCAAGGCATCCAGAATTTACACAGGGCCCTGGTTGTGTGTAGATGCTATACAAAGACAGTGGTTAAGCACAGTGAAAATACAGCAATGCATACAAAAGAAGAGGGAAAACTGGGAAGGAATATGAGTCTTGGTAACACATTAATTAAAAACTCTGCAGTCTCCCATATGCTTTTTAAATGCGCAGCGATATGCAAGTACGACTGAGCCCACTGCCTGAGCTCTTTCACTGAAAATCACCTGCCCTTGCTTTCCCTTCCATCAGAAAGATTCTCCCTTTAATCTTGTCACTATTTCCCTACTGTCCTAAGCTCTGAGGCTGCTTGATCAGACGACTAAGTACTCTCATCTTAAAGCAAAAGTGAAGCTGATGCTGTCTGCTTTGATAACACAGTACTGTAGCTCCCTGCCTTCGTCCAGAGTACTGAGCAGCTTCATTTACCACAATAGGCCAGATGCTGCTTTTAAACCATGAATGAGCTGTCCAACCTGTTCAGCAAAGCACTTCAGCGTGTGCTTAACTTTACTCATGTCTTACTAATGTCAATGGGACTAGAGCAAATGCTAAAGATAAGCATGTGCTTAGAGGTTTGCTGAATTGCGACCTTAGTTCCACTGGTGTATATCTGGCATAATTGCCTTGATATATTCTGATTTACACCAGTGTAAGTGGGATCGGAATGTGGCCTCAAGAGTAAATCACGGCTGAAATTTTTGTTGTCCTGAAATGGCTCCTATTTAGGATCAATAATGCTCACAGCACTGATGTTCTCCTATTCATACTCCCAGGGGTCCATGCAGAATGCTTACTATTTACATCAGTCCTGAGTCTGCACTGTGCCAGCTGAATGTAAAATCAAAATCAAATGAGAGGGGGTCACCCCACTAAACTGATCAGAATTCGGTGCAAAAGAGGCAATTTGCTTCTGTCTGAAAGGGTGCAATAACTCCAGTATTGATCCCACACTTGTCTATTACCAGTCAAAGTTTCTAATGCACAAACACCCATGCACATTGTGGGGCTAATCAGCACAGTGTGTTTGTCTACAGAAATGGGCTTTTTCATAGAACTATTAAAAAAAATCAGGTCACCAGATATGAACTCAATGATTCTTCTGCTATGTCTTTCCCACCAGGATTCCTTTTAACTATTCAGCAAATTGATTAGGCTGCAAGTCATTTCTATGTACAAGGATGACTCTCATTCTAACAGCAACTCCAACAAGTCTCAGAGTAGATATTGTTACAGGTTTGCTGTTTTTTTTTCTGGAAACAAAGAATCACTTGTCTATTAAAAATCAACATTAAAAATACAGGTAAAAATGGCTGCACTTTTATTAGTGGCTTTTTTTCCCCAGCTAGTTCTTTTCCTTGTCTGGTTACAGATACCTGGTGTATTTTTCCCAGTAACTTAAGCTAATAGAAATCTTTTGTAAAGTCCTGGGTTCACAGCCTTTGCTACTCTGAGCCCATTTTCTAAGGCATAACTAGGACAATTAATATCTGGAAAAAAATGTAATGACAGTTCCTAGTGAGTACAAGCTGATTTCTGATTAATAATATACTCAGTTTAAAATCACAGTATTACTCTCTTTCTAATATGTAACATTATTTAATGCAATTTTTGTTATCCTGCTGTCATTAATAGTAGCATGCTGTTTGATGTACTATTATTCCAGTGCCCAATGAAGCAAACCTTTTGGCTGGAAGAGAGCAGACACAACTCATTTCAGATATGGAAAGCAAATAAAACCTCCTATAGAAGAAAACAGTATTGTTTTCTTGGTGGGTATGCCATTATAGGGTATTTTGATTGGGGGTGGGGGGTCTACTACAAGCAAACATAGGGACTTTTGCAATTCTTGCAAATCATACATCCAGTTACCATAATGCAATGCACAAAAAAGCCAGGAGAACTGAAGGTTGGAAGGTTCTGCAAAATACCGTGGAACAGCAATTACTGTAACAGTACAAAACTTGCTCTCAACATAACATAACATAAAGGCACCATTGATATTGTTCTCATTTTTGAAATACTGTAAAAAATTGCTACATATGGCACATAACACATTTGTACATACATATATTTAATTTATAAAAGTTTTTTCCCCCCTCCTGTTTTCTATTAGTGGAATTTGCTAAAATAAAATAAATTGTTTAATTTAAAGGTGGAATACTTCATTATATAAAATAAAGTTTTACATGTGAATCTATGCGTTTTGTTTATGTTTTATACAGCAATAGGGTCTTGATTAGCTATTACACTGGACAACCTTGCTTGTAATTCTTCCTGTGTGGAGAACCGGCTAGTTGGGTTAGTCCTGCTGTCAGCCAGTCGGTATGCAGTGGCTGGCTCTAGGCTGGTTGCCATGGGGTTCTGTATGCTCAGGAAAGGTGTATCTTCACCTATTCTTTCATCTTCTGTTTCACTCTCAGAGCTACTGCTCTCAGAGCTTGTGTCGGTGTCCACTTCTAATCTGTTGGAAATGTGGCCGTTGGGCTTTGTTCTTTTTGCCCTCCGGCTGTTGACTAGTTTCTTTGGGGGCTCCTGTGCTGGCTCATACTCCTGTGTGGTTTCATATTCCTCGTCCTCTACTATCCTCAGAGGACTTGGTGGCGGACTGTTGCTCTCATGGGCGGGATTGTGGTGGAAGGAGTTGAACTGCTGAATGTGATGGTCATACTTCTCCCGTAACCGAGGTGGCGTCACCAGAAGCAGAGGCCTCTCCTCTTCCATAAAGGGACTGACCGCCACAGAAGGGACAGATACAGTTAAGCTGGATACCGGTGGAGACATTTCTGAAAGGGGGGACTTTGGAGAACTTGGAGTGTGGAAATCAACAGGTGACATGCGAGCCGGTGTGGTCATAGCTGATACATACCTGAATAAGAACACATACAAAAAGGCCCCATAAAGGTGGAGAAGGAATAAACATAAGAAAGGCCACCTTTGAGGAACAAATCATTGCCATATTATCCATGTCCCATGTTTGTGATGTCACGTGAGATACCCTTGGAAATAAAGGAATTCATTTTCTAATGCATGCAATAGTCAATATGTATTTTGCACGTGCTTGTCTTGCACCTGCCCACTGGATGTTGCATGCATGCGAGCTGTGGATCTGACATGTGCATGTAGCTGCGTGCAGGGATAATCCTGGCAGTAGGGCATGCATACTGCTTTTCATACTGAAAAATGCAGCAGCCTCTGTCAATGCTCCCATAATCAATGCACCTGACAGACAGACATTCCCAGCATTATTAGCCACATGGTATGTTAGCTTAGAATGCTTTTGTTCTTGTGGGGAAAGGCGAGAGAGGAGATGAATTTGACGAAACCAGAGGTATAAGGTTATTGGAAGAGCAGGGGAAGTATTTTCAGTTCTTTGGCGAGTCCAGTGACAGGAGCGAGGGAGCAGGAGATGAAAGAAACACAATGCAGTTGCAAGTAGTTTATAAAAACTACAATGTTTGTTGTTCCAGGAAACATTTGCCCCATGTCTGGGACTTGAGGGAATGAGCAGGGAAAAAGAACTAAAATGAGCAGAGCTGAGGCTATCTGAAGCTTGAGCCTGCATACCTCTGGTAAAAACAGAGGCATAAATTTTGCCACCTTTACTCATGTTGATTAAGTAGTTCTTTACTGTAATAGTAGTTCCATCAGAATTGGAACCAGAGTACTTAGGTGGACCCCTAATGTTAGAACATATCGGGCCTGGGTTTCCAAAATGAACAGGAATCTCCACTTTGTTCAGTGGAAGCATCTGGGTGCTGACCCCTGGAGAAACCATCCTGTCTTAGAGCACTGAGCTGGTTTTTAAATGCATAAAATAGCGTTTTAAAATGGCAGCTGTTCCTTACGTGGAATATGATCCGTATAAGGTCTTTTTTCAGGACACACCTTCCCCCTGCTGCACACAATCTCCTTGCCAGTTCTGTGGGGGCATGAGGAGCCAGCCCATTGACAGAATGACCCGGCAACAGCTTCAGAAATCAAAACACATAGCATTTTCTGTCCCCTGTGTGGAAACAAGAGCCGACACAAAGGACGGTTTGGCTCAGTGTTAATGGCCCCTCTAGAGAATTTACTCAGTGTCTCTTGGTATCCTTCTGGGGAAGGTTAGCCGTTGAAGGTGATTTTTATAAATGGAGCTAAGCTGCCAGGTAGGCAGCCATCCCTTAAAACAAAAGTCCTACTGACGTTTAAACAAGAAAGACAAAGGGCCAGATCCTCTGTTGGTGTAAATCAGTGTTGTTCCCCTGCACTCAGAGAAGCCAGGCTAATTCACCCCAGCTGAGGATCTGGCTCAAAATGTCTGATCAAAGGAACAGTGCCCAGCATGACATTTAACATTGTTTGGTTTTGCCTGTTTTTCCTTTCCCTGTACTTCACCAGCGTGAATTTCAGTTGTATACAAATTTAAGATATATCCTCGTCTTTACAAGTTATAGGCCTTCTGCTGATAAGTGCATTTTATTTTTAATTGGTGAATAGTTATCTGAGTCTGAAATTGTCAAAATCAGTCTAAATCCAAAATTGCCATCCAAAGCATGATTCAATTCTGCATATTCCCCTTGATTAAACACAGCAGGTTAATTGGAAGGAGGGGAAATTTGGTTAGACTCTCAGCTGTAGTAAATGGGTATAGCTCCATGGATTTCAGTGGTGCTTTGCTGATTTACATCTGCCCTTTGTTTCTAGGGAAAAAAGACAGCTGTAACCGTTTGTGGCAATGAATCAAGTTGGCCACCATGAGACCAGAGAGGAACGAATAGGTGTATGTGTCGAATAACAGAATTAAATCATTTCCTCTTTTTCCTTATATTCAGGAGCTCTCTGTTCTATTCAAATCTTTCTATAGTTGGTGCTGAAGGGATAGAACCTTCCACCCAACAAGTGCTGCTGACAGGAAGTTTCACTTCATTTGGTTTAGTTAAACTGGTCCAACGTTGTGTATTGACGCACGGATAGAGATACAGCTGGATGGGGTGTGATATGTTTGTGAATGGGATTATATGATGGCGTTTCCTGTCACAGGAGGGGACTGGTCTAGATGACCCAGGAGGTCCTTTCCAACCCTATGTCATATGTTCCTATGACAATTATACAGGTTTAAAACTGGGTGTATCAGTTAGCATGCGCCTGTAAATTTACCGACATAAACTAAATGGATAGAATCCAGGTTTAAACTTATATAAGAGGATCCACACACAGAGATGCAGTGGTTAAACGAAACCATCACAAATCACTTTGAGTTGTGGAAAATGGCCAATGCTACCGTGATGGGTCCCGCACTTTTTCTTGGTGTGGTGAGTTAGGGTGCCGCCCCTTGCCCCTATTCTTGGGCATTGTGGGCTCCGCTAGTGCCTTGGTGGGAGAGAGAGGGGAGTGGGGAAGGGACCCACGTCCACTCTCCTATCCTGGGTTCCAGCCCTTTCAGCTTTGCAGGCTGCTTACCCTCTCTCCCCTTGGGTAGGGTTTCCCTCAGTCCTCTGTGCCAGGGGAGTCCCTCTGCTCTGCTTGGGCAGGGTTTCCCTTCCCCTAGTCCTCTAGCTAACAGCAATACTCCTCCAAACTCTAGTCAGCTCTTCTTCCTTCTCTCTGTCTGACTGAAGCAGGGTTTTTTTTATTAGGTCTTAGGTGGGGCCTTAATTGGCTCCAGGTGCTCCAATTACCCTGTAGTAACCTTTCTCTAGTCCACAGGGAATAAGGCCTTGATCAGCCTAGGGTTTATATACCTCCCATCGACCACTCCTGCTGCTCTCTTGCCCTGCTGTATCACAGTGTGTAGACCAGGTCTTAGGTCAGCCACAGAGATGGTTTCTACGAGCTTCTCTGGTGTGAGATGCAGCAAATATGTTCCACTGAATACTAGGTGGGTGCCCAGCGGGTGTAAACTGGTGTTGCTCCATGGACTTCAATGGAGCCAGGCCAATGTGCATTAGCTGAGGAGCTGGTCCTCAGCCTTCATTTAGCTTTTAAAGTAAAATTAAGATGTGACTCAGGTTTACTGTAGAGATCAGAGCGTGGAAGGAATATATTCTTGACTCATTAACTCCCTGCTCAGCAAAGTCTTAGAGGAGAAGGGAATCTTCATTTTTATTTTAACCGGTTCTTTTATGGTTCCAATTCAGCTTTAATTTAGAGTCTCTCTCTCTCTCCCCCCCACCCATCTCCCAGAAATAATTTGCCAATTATTTTCTGCACGCTGAAGATAGATGAGGCCTAGTTTAACACCCAGGGTTCACGGTCACATCAGGCACAGGTTTGGGCCACTGCTGACTGGTGATTTATTGTAAAAATGCAGCCTGTATTTCCCCCTGGAATGTTATTTGCAGGAAATGCAATGTTTGGAGATGCGGTGCCCTCTTTCTCCTAGTTAGAATGAAGCGATATATACCCCAAAAGCTTGCTAATGTGTCAAAATGCTGCCCAGGGTAACCTAGACACTCCAGAAGGGCAGTGCAAACAACATCCTCTCTTCTCACCCAGAAGATCAAATATGCTATACTAATGATATATTTTATCTGCATGAACTTGGGAGTACAATCCATGTGGCCTGTAGACGGTAGAGAATACAATATTTGCTGCTATAGGCCCCAATCCAGTAAAGCACTTAAGCACATGTTTGATGGGGTGGCTGCTCCTCACCGGTATGTAAGGGGTTAAAGCCAACCTGGGGAGGCTGCGTGGGAGGCAGCCAATAAGGAAAAGGCTTGCAGAGCCAGCCAATCAGGAGAAGCTTTACTGGAACAGCCAATCAGGGCCGGGCTGGCCCATATAAAAAGGGGTTGCTGAGCAGAGCACAGGCATCACTCCCAGGAGTTTGAGGGAGGAGGACTGGCTGCTTAGAAGGCTAGAGCACCATGGACAGAGCAGGGTCAGCAGAGTAAGAGGAAGCTCCAGGCTGATGACTGCCAAACTGAGGTCCGGATACAAGGGCAGAGGAGGTGCTGGGGCTGCGGAAAAGTGGCCCAGGGAAGGAGACAGCAGAGTTGCAGGAGGGACAGGTACATGGCTGCTGGCTATAGGGTCCCTGGGTTGGGGCCCGGAGTAGTGGGCGGGCCCAGGCTCCCCCCCACCACTCCCACTGAGCAAAGTGGACAGTGCATGGACTGCAGTCTACCAGTGAGATGAGTGGCTGGAACCTGGACAGCAAATGGCCACTGAATCAAGCAGTAGGATTGTCGGTTCCCTGGAAGGGGCGAAAGAACCGAGTGGGGCACAGCTGGAGGGCTGTGCCCGGAAGAGGACAACGTGGTCCGGGGAGTGACATGGGTCCTGGATGCAGAGACAGGAGAGACGATGTGCAAGACACCACCTGAGAATGGCACACTGGCAACCCTGAGTTAATTACCAGGATGGCCAGCAAGAGGCGCCAGAGCGTTGAGTCAAACCTGTCACACATGGTGGAGAATGTGGGCACACGGTCACCCCAATACAAGACGACTGTGGGGAGTATTGCCTATTTGAGAGACTAAGGGATATGTAAGGTAGAGGATGGAATTTGGGGTACACCAAGCCTTCTTTGCAGAGGGTTCTGGGTTCCTTCCGAACTGGACTCCAAAGGCGGTGACCCTGCAAGAAGAGGCTGACAGGCCGGAAGGGCAGCTTCAGACTCTACTGCAGCAGGTGCTCTCCACCCAGCAGAAACAGTGGGAGGTACAGGAGCACCTGCAGGCCTATGTGGCTGGGTTAGCTAAACCGCAGCTGTGTCTGTTTAAGTTGCTGCAAAGGGGAATCCATGAGAGTCAGAGGGAGCGAGAGGGGAAGCCAGGCACCAGGACTAGGAGTTAGAGAAAATGTTTTACCTGTGGGAGGCTGGGACACGTTAAGAGGGAGTGCCCCTACCGGGATGGGGAACGGGGGCCTCACCCAGAGAATAAGAAGGTGAAAGAGCCCAAGAGAGACCCCCCCCCGTGAGGCGAACAGGGAGGCATTGGGCATGTTGGACCTGTGAATTATAGGGGTAAGGCTAGCCCAGAGGAAAGGGCCGAGCAAAAGAGAATGACTATGAGAGGGCCATGGCCAAAGGGAAACATGGGATGTGCCTCCAGTGCCATAAGAAGGGCCATATAAAAAGGCATTGCCCCAAGAGGAGAAAGGGGGGATGCCAGAGGGCCACGCTTGGTCTGAGAAGGCTCAGAGTGAGGGGGCAGTGAGGACTGAGGCCCTGATAGACAACCCTCTCCCACATCCAGCAGGGGGAGGTACGGAGTTGATGGATAAGGTGAGTGGGGCAGAGAAGACCCAGAGAAACCCACACGAGAATAGGACGAGCTACAGTGGGGACCCAGACCCTGGAAGAGGGAGACAGGCTGCTTCCCTTGGTGGAGAGCCTGAGGCAGGAGAGAGATGCCCAGCCACAAAGGAAGCTGGGAAAATAACTCCCTCCTCGAGGGCGTGATCTTAAGTGGGAGGGTGTGTGATGTGGCAGCTGCCCCTCACTGGTATGTAAGGGGTTAAAGCCAACCTGGGGAGGCTGCACGGGAGGCAGCCAATAAGGAAAAGGCTTGTAGAGCCAGCCAATCAGGAGAAGCTTTATTGGAACAGCCAATCATGGCCGGGCTGGCCCATATAAGAAGGGGTTGCTGAGCAGAGCTTCTGAGCAGAGCAGAGGCAGTCACTCCCTGGAGTTTGAGGGAGGAGGACGACTGGCTGCTTAGAAGGCTGGAGTACCATGGACGGAGCAGGAGCAGGAGCAGGAGCAGGAGCAGGAAGAAGCTCCAGGCTGATGGCTGCCAAACTGGGGCCCTGATACAAGGGCAGAGGAGTTGCTAGGGCTGTGGGGAAGTAGCCCAGGGAAGGAGATGGCAGAGCTGGAGGACAGACAGTATGTGGCTGCCAGCTATAGGGTCCCTGGGTCAGCGGGCAGGCCCAGGCTTCCCCCTATTTCCCACACTGGCCAATGAGCAAAGTGGCCAGTGCATGGACTGCAATCTGCCACTGAGATGAGTGTCTAGAACCTGGACTGCAGACTGCCACTGAGGCAAGGGGTTGGTCGAAGAACTGTTGGTCCCCTGGAAGGGGGGAAAGAATCGTGCGGGGCACAGCCGGAGGGCTGTGTCCAGAAGAGGATGATGTGAACTGGGGAGTGATGTGGGTCCTGGATGCAGAGACAGGATTGATGAGGCGCAAGACACCACCTGAGAATGGCGTGCTGGCAACCCTGAGCTAATTCCCAGGATGGCCAGCAGGCGCCGCCACAGTGGTGAGTTGAACCCATCACAACATGCTTAACTTTACACTCAAGTGAGCCCATCAATATTAACAGGACTAAACACATGATTAAAGTTAAGCATGTGCTTAAGGGCTCTGCAGGATCAGGGCCATAGCTGTTTCCCTGATTTTGGAGTTGCTAGATGCTGCATTTATTGAAAGCTAAATACCAGAGTAAAATTACAGGCAGTTTTTTTTTTTTTTTTTTTTTTTTTTTTTACAATAATTCGACAGCTAGTAATGACCCAGCATTAGCTATGTTTTGCATTCCTACATGCTACATTCATAGAGCTCATGTCCATTATTCAAGCTTCCCTGTCTTAACCAGCTCCCCTGTCTGTAAGAACCAATGCAGGATATATGGCTTCTGCTGTCATTTGCACATGCTACTTTTTGAATAATGAAATGTCTCCTGCACAACTCAAGAACTTATTTGATTATGCTTATTTGGTAGTATTAATGCTACCACAGACAGGCAGTTAAACCACCCTGTGAATTCAAACACTTGGAGAGTTGGTCTAGGAACGTTTTGTTCTAACTTTTCTTATATCCCTACCCATAGAACTGTATGACCACACTCAGTGTTAAGTTAGGCCTGCCTATGAGGGCTTAAAGGGCAGATGGGGATAGCTGGTGCTAACTTAATGTATTTATAATTATTTTTAAAAGTTGCAAACACAACAATGTATAAAGAAATGGCTTGTATTTGACAGTATGCCCCTCCCCCACTCCTTCATATGCCACTCGTCCTTTCCAATTGTAAGCTTCTGGAGGCAGGGACTCTGTCTCTGTACATGTTTATACAGTGCAATGCCTCTCACAAAAGATCCTGAGTGGGGCTCTCCTGTGCTCCTATAATGATGAGAACGACAGCGCTTCACAGGGTATTGTAAATATTCGTTCATTTTTCCCTTTTGCCCCTCTCTCTCCTGTGCACGTAGGCTGCCACTATCTGTACTGACACTCCAGTAGTGTTGGTCACCCTACCCGGTTTCAGTTCTAGCCCTGCTTTTATTTACAAGCACAGTGGGGGGGTGTTGTTCAAAAGCACCTAAGGGCTTTAGGAGCAGAAATCCCACTGGAAGACAACGGGGCTTGTGCTCCTAAGGTACATAGGTGCTTTTGAAAAATCTTTCTCCCAGTGGATCAATCAATCAATCCTCTTTATCTTCCTCTTTTGTCTCTCATAAACTCCATAGGCTGCCTTACTTGGGTGCAGGAAGCAACCGAGAAATGGAACTAAGCAAAAGTCCCCCCCTTTGATCTCCTTTCCTAGCTTCATATGCAGGGAAAACCTCTGGCAAATTAGGTCTTGTATGTATGTGAACTACTGCCCAGTAGCCATGAGCCAAGACCAGAAGAGGAAGGAAGGGAAGAAGGAAGATTAATGGGGCACTGCTTGGCACATTTATGAATAAGGAGGAACTTTCCCTAAAGACATGGAATTTTCTTTGTGTTCCTCAGGCATGAGGATTCACTCTGAATCTCTTCAAGCCCATCTTGTCCTGGCAGCTAGAGGGAGCAAAATTAATTTCTTGTGGTACCTTTCGCTGTGAGGTGAATCTCGGCAGGAGTCAGGAGTCTCTCTTGCGCGCCTCAGGAAGCTGTTGCAATCTCGTGGACCTCCGATGCCGCTGAGGCGTCCTCTGGGCCCTGCTGGGCTCGTGTGCCTGCTGTTCTCTACGGAAGAACTCACAAGCACCGAGTGGCTTTCCGAGATAATGCTTTCAGTCTGGCCGTTACTCCAACTGATGGAGGGGAGGGGGAAAGAGGAGAGAAAGAGCTTTTATTTTAAATTCAGAACAGGAGAAAGCAAGCCAATGGAAGTTTAACAATGGGAAAGCAAGGGCTACATGCAGCTCGGGATATGCCTGTTAAACTCCATACCAGTTTATGGCAATCGAAGACCCTAGTTGGTATGAATTCTGCCATCCTACAAATGACAAGATGGTTTTATTTGTATGAATACCAGTGGGTGGTTAAGTTAGGGGTGGGAAAGACTTTTCCAGTCATTAGCGATGCTTCTCAAACTGTGGATTGGGACCCCAGTGGGACCTGTTTTAATGGGGTCACCAGGGCTGGTGTTAGACTTGCTGGGGACTGTGAGTTGTGGAGCTCAGGCTTTGGCTTCAGCCCTGGGTGGTGGGGCTCAGGATACAGATCCCCTTGGGCTGGGGCAGCAGGGCTCAGTTAGGCTCAGGCTTTGGTCCTCCTTTCTGGGGTCGTGTAGTAATTTTTGTTGTCAGAAGGGGGGTCACAGTGCAATGAAGTCTGAGAACCCCTGAGCTAGAGCCATACTAAGTGATCTCACGGTATCTCCAACAATACACAGTATCTCCCCGATTCAGCAATTTGTGTATATTAAAATTCACAGTACCAGTAATGAAACTCCACACAATCATTAGTCTTGGTAAACTCCGAGGAAGTTAATTAGTTTCGGTGGCAGGATATTAAGTCTCAAACATCTTTAGATTAAAACCCCATGACCAGTGCATTTTTATGCATCTGCTTTATGCAATGGTGGCAGAACTGACATCCAACACCAATTTCTCCTTAGGCAGGAAGGTTTGTTTTCTCATTCTGGTACCTATGGCTGGGCGTCTGGGTGACAGTGGTGGAGTGATGCGTTGTCGAGGTGTAGTGACTTGTGGAAAATGACGTCTCTGTCTCTCTCTCAATGACGTGTTCGCTGGATATTACATTTTTAGATACATACTGCTGAAGAAACAGACATATCTCAGGTTTACACAGGAGAATGTACAGCACATCTGCGCGTGCACACACACATTTTTTCAGATATTTATTTTGGGCCCCGGATGAGCATTACCCCTGCAACATTCACCAGCCTTTGGTGGCTTGAGGAACAAGAAAATGGGTTTGATCGTAACCTGGTGACTACAAAACAAAAAGCATCATGATCTACCAACTGGCAGTTAGGCTAGTCCACACCAGGAAGATTAAATATCCCCTTGGTACATTATTTGTAGAGAAACATCTCCAAAGACATGCTTCCTTACAGTACCGTTGCTATGAGCTCTGAGTTTCTTCTGCTAAGGCTGGTATTCTAACATCTCAGCCTCCGACACAGGGCGATCTAGTGACTGATATCAAATGTTCTTCTGAAATGGTTATACATGAAAATGCTCTGAATTTACTGTACAATAGAATCATTTCTTAAAAAGTGTCTAATCATTTCTTGGTGGAGAAATCCCACATTCCTGGAAACCCTGATCATTAATTTTTAGCAGCTAGCAGTTGAAAAGCCCTCAGATAACTGCAGTGGCTACCTACATTGACCAGCTGGACGTTTTCGGGTGGTGGATTGGGATGGTGGGGCCCATTAGCCATATTCACCATGTTGTTCTGCTCAGAGCGAGGGCTCTGTCTAAGACGATCATGCAACTTTTTCCGTTGCTTCCTGTATGTGAAAAAGGGAAATGGTTTTAATAGACAAAAGAGAGACAGCTGCACCATCTAGCATGATAGAAGCACTTTATTGTCAACCCATGCCCATTGTTGAGGGTCTTCTAGTAATTCCTAACACCAGCGTGAAAAGCACTGGCAGAGCTGTGGAAGGTGTGTGTGGGAGTGAAGGAAGTTGCAGAAGGACAGGGAAAGGTGGGAAAGGAGGAGATCCACTTCCAAAACTTACTCCATTTCAGAAGCAGTTCTCCTCTGAAGATCAGATTGACTAGGTGACATTCTGGATTTTTACAATCCACTGATTTATATATAGCTTGGTTGCCTTCTACTGTACTGAGCTGCCACTCCTCATAACTATGCAATCAAACCACAAAACACAGTGGATGTACTTCTGCCTTTGCTTGTGCATGTAAATGCAATATGGTACCATGCAGGCTGCTTATGTGTTTGATAGCATGGGCTGGATGGACATGCTGGAAACGATTCATCTATAACACATCCTATGGGTATAGGATCTGAGCCAGGGAGCACCCAGGTTACAAACAACAGCTAATGCTTTGCATTGGCAGCAGCAGCAGCAGATCCTGTTCAAATACCACCCTGCTCAGAAGAGCAGCAATATGCATCCTGCAGTGGCTGTTCACTGTGAGCCCTTCAGTCCTGTACTTCTTCCACCAGCCTTGCAGCTAGCAATGTGTTACTATGAGGACTTTTCTCAGTCAAGACAGGAGGTAGCCCAATGTTTCATACTGTGTGTTCTGGGACAGTGCATCTACAGAATTTGCCATGGAATTCTCCCCCCTACCACAGAACTGTGCTCTACAATTCAAGCTTTCATGTAAAATATATTTAGAGTCTTTATGGTTGCAGAGGAAATCTTGAAAATATTAATTAAGTGCTAACTGATGAAGTGAGGTTGGCCTAAGTATGCAGACACCCTGACAGCTCTGAGAGGTGTGAACTGCCTCATTTATGTAAATGGAATGTTAACTCTGAAACCTAGTGATTGTCACATTGATGTCAACACTGTTAATAGGTTCACTGCTATTTTGACAAAAACATCCAACTTTTGTGTTTCTGCCACCATCTCAAAATGCCTCGGATTCCTCTTCTTAAACCACAACCTTGATGTCCCCTGCTCAGCTGCTAAACTGTCTATGAACACTTCTATGGGCTGATAACAAGCTGCCAGTACAAAATCTACAGCACACCAAAAACTGAAACTGCAGTATAAAATATATCAGGACTACAGTATTACAACTATGTTATTCAATTTCATACTTAATTTATAAATATCCTCCAAATTTGTTTGAAGGTACTGCAGAATTTCCGTGATAGTGCTGCAGAACCCAGGGAATTGAGTGTAAAATTTAGGTCGTTTACTGCAGAGTATATAGGGTCTTGCCTATAGTACCTACAGTTCCCAAAGCTGTCTACAGAAGTGTAGATATTTTAGCAGGATAAGATACTGCAGGATATAACCATGTTATTTTCAACCCTTTTCAGAAATCAAGGGAGGATATTCCAGGCTTGCCAAAAATGGAAAATAAGAAGCTGAAGCTTCTTAAAAGATGCTGCGATCAAGGAAGCTTGAATGCAAAGAATGAATTACTGTACACTGTGCACTTTAATATTTTTTCATGAATTACTGGAGGCACATTTTGGTTTTTGTTATAATTTAGTGCAGTGGTTTTCAACCTTTTGTCATTTGAGGACCCCTAAAAAATTTCCAATGGATGTGCAGACCCCTTTGGAAATCTTAGATATAGGGGTCCACGGACCACAGGTTGAAAATCACTGATTTCCACTCCTCCTGCACTGGTGAGGGCAAGATGTAGCATAGGTTTCCTGGATGCACTACAAATACAGCAGAGTCAGGAGGTATGATTACTACACAATTCCAATGCACACAACTTTAGGCAAGTTAGGGAACATGATTCTGGTTGCATCTACGCTAGAACCTGGATCCGTGTTAGTGGATAGCTGTATGGTAACTAGAACACCTGACTCAGCTGTATTTGTAGTGTAGGCAGGTCCTGAACAGGCTTAGATTCATAATTTAGGGGTCAGATTCTTAGCTGGTATAAATGGCATAGCTCCACTAAAGTCAATGGAATTCTGCCAGTTTGCATCATGTGAGAATATGGCCCTATGAGTCTATGCTACTTCTCACCTTCAGTAATATAACTGGGCACATTTTGCCAATGTGTCATCCTTTTTGCATTTAAAGGACATCAACTACAAAGAAATTGCAAAAGGGAGCTGAGAGGAAAGAGTAATGGGAAGCCTAACATGCACATCCTTCGTTCTGCGACGTCTCTTCATTAATTTGATTGCTGTGCAGATAGAACACTTTGGAATTAAAAATTCACTGTTAGATGTTGTCTTCACACTCCATCAGCAGTGTCATTTGCAAAGATGCCCATGCATTTCTAGATCTTTCTTTCTTTATGTATTCTTTTCAAACCCATTAGGGGTTTTCCTAAAGACAGAATGGGGGAGGGGGAAGCACACCGAGCATCTCCAAATGCTAGCATGACTCCACTGCCACAGTTGGAGGGCTTAACCTATCAGTCCCCTTTTCACACTCATCAAGTGCTTTAAAAATATTTCACAGGCCGCTGACAGCAATTCCCGATATCTCCTGCCCCTCCTGATTATCAAGGGCTGGTTTGGATTCCAGGCTGCTCTAGAGAGGTATTTTAGGATGTGTATATTTAAAAAGCTGTAGGTTAGAAGCCTGATCCAAACCCCACTGTCCATTGGTTTCAGTGAGCTTTGGATCAAGTCCTAGAAGAGCAAATCTAATGGAACATCTGCTTTGTGCAAATGTGGAAGACGTACAATACTTTATTTTAGTGTTTGGTAGGTACAATTAGAAGAGTTTTATAAAAGCAGCAAAATAATTTCACAGCACAAATCCTATTGACTTTCACTGGGACTTGCTCCTAAATTTTTTACATTAGCCCCATAATTTACAGAGACATTACAGAATTTAACAGCACATGTCTATATGTCAAATTCAATCCTTTAGTCTTTTGGATTTCCAAGTTCCTACGGCCGCTGATCTTGTTCTCAAATACTTACAAACTAGTCTGATCTTTTTACTTCTAGTCCCTAAAACCCACATTACAGTGTTAAAAAGCTGGGTTCTCTTGTCCCATCATGATTCCCATGGGAATTATGAACATGTGACAAAAAAGGAATGAGCAAATCAGTAAAGTTAGTTTGAATCACATTCTAGTTGGGAGGATTAGTTAATAAATTAATGTTTGCAAAGCCCTTTGATATCATCCCAGGTGTGATATTAGAAATACAATTATATATAATTGTACTTCTAATATCACAATCAAATTAGTATACTTTCACCTGCTATTGAGTGAGATTTGTATCTGCCAGTATTTAATCTGAGTGTACCGATTCCAATTTTGTCACTTACATTCGAATTTAGATAAAAACAGATTGACTTTGCATGATGAAATCATCATGCTTGCATACATGGCCATCACATAGCAATGGTGTGAATCAACAATGCAAGCCTATGGCAGGTTTCAATCAGGCACTGACTATCACCCCACAACTGTCCAATGGGACTAATCCTGGGCAGTAAGCATTATGTTCAGCTGTGCGAGTTTGTGGTATAAAGCCCTTAGGGATAATCACAGAGATAAAAAGGAAGAGAAAAGTTTACTTGGTTTTGCAGTAGGCCACAACACACATGATGCCAACTACAAGGAGGGCAATGCAGATGCCAGTTATGGTCAAGACCCTTTTCTGGTATAGTTCCTCTGCTTCTAGAAAGGGACAAAAACAGAGAAGATTACAAGATGCAGGCTGACGATTCAAGCAGATGACAGTGGACATGCTACATACCACCATACAGGACCACACAGTAAAACAAACCCATGATCACCGTGCACTTTGGGCAAAACTCTATTGCAGGATCAGAACTTAATCTCTTAACACAATATCAGCGGCTAGTGGGTGCCAAAAAAAAACATAAGTAAAATAAAAAAGATACTTATATTGTTAACTAGAACAATATCCAAAATATGACTTTTAAAACTGACAAAATATCAGCATTTGCTGAAAATAAAAACACAATGCACTAAGGTAATAATGTGATTTGAAAATGCTTTGGATGTTTTGCTCTTGCAAAGACAGCTGAAATAAAGGTTAATTCCCAGTCTCAGAAAACAAATTTAGCTTGTTTCTTCTTCTGTTGTTTTGTTTTAACATTCAATGTCGTCCCTTCCCCCAGCATCCCCACTCCCCAAAAAAATCATATTTATATCTCAGTGGTCTTTACAGGAGAAATTTCGGAGTATCTTTTTACATTCGTAACATGAGGTTGGCTTGTAATTGTATCACCAATGAAAATGAGACAAATGGTCAGAGGTCGCTAATAACGCTCAGCAGTTGAGCCTTTTGCCCCCAAATATGGCAATAGCAATTATTAGTGATGCACTGTATCAAAGAAACACTGTAAGATTACTTACATGTCCAGATTTGTATTAAAGGAATGGTCCTAGCTAGAGAGTAGCCTTGCCCTCTGAAGAAAATCTGTTCTACTTCACTGATCTCATTTGCAGAGATATTTCACCATTCTAAAGAAATCATTAGCACCAGCGATGTTTGGGTTGGCTCAGCCTTCACATTCCGTCATTGGTCACACTTGGTGAAAGTATCATTGTATGTTGCAGTATGGAAATGTTATGCTTAGAACTTTGAACTGGAGACACGTAGGCCCAGATCCTCATAGGCATTTAAGTGCCTAACTCCTACTGAGTGGATCTGGGCCCAACTGAGGGTTGACTCAAGACATGGCATTGCGAATCTGACCTGTTTCCCTCTCTTTGGGACTGAAATGGTAACCATGGTTGGGCTTTTAAAAAAAAATTTGGCACTGCTGGACAAACTAGTCAGAATTCCCCACGGCAATGAGAAATGTGGCCTTAACAGTGATGTGACACCAGTAGGAACTTGGCCTTAAATCTGGCAGGGCATCATCTTGGCACCAACGGTGAAACAATCATAAGAGAGATTTACAGACAAAAAGAAATGCAGCTCCCCACCATGGTGGGGACTGAATCCTGGCAGAATGGGCGCGGGATTTGAAATCTGCTGGCCTGTTTCCTAGGGGGCAGTTCTAATTGGTGTGCCCTGGACCTGTCAGTCTGCCTCTGACCTCACAGGAGTAACCCAGGGGCATGGAAGGTCACTGCTAGGCACAGATATACACTTACTGTTGACCTGACACTGACCTGCCCTCTGATCCCTTCATACAGGTTTATGGCAATACAGGTTGCCATTAGTGTCTCTTTAAACCCAGGAGCTAAATGCTTCACTGTCTTATGTCCCTTGCAAACACACCAATGTCAATGGAGCTGCAGGCAATGTGAGACAGTGAAGAACTGCCCCCAGCATATCCTTTGGTTATCACATGACTAAAGCAAAGGATTAGCAACATGCTCTGGCATACCGTGGGCTGCCTCTGGTACCCAGTGTGGAAAATTGGAAGAAACCCTGAGTGGCTTGGTATAGTTTTAACTTAGCTGATAGTACTGAGGCTCTCGGAAAGAAGGTCAGGTTTGTCAGAAAGGCTTTAGGAACCAACATGGGTGAGTTGGTGTCTATTTCTAGGCTAAGTGTTATAGTAATTGGCAGTAGATCCATGTGGCTTAAGGGTACTGGTTGGTTCCATTTCTATGTCATATGATCTGAATAAAGGGGGAAAGTGAGGTGTCAGGGGATGGGGAGTGAGATTGGATGTGGGGATTGGCCTTACAGTCATGTCTCCATCAAGGTCCTGATTCTTCACGTTGCGAAAGGGCCAATTCAGGAGTTTTGGTTGGGAGACTGAACTTCCTGGTAATAAAGACACATCATACTCATAACATATGGTGAACCAGTTAGGCTACTATTTAGAAATGGAAAAGGGACTTTGGAGAATTTAGTTGATATCTAGGTAGCAATCCTAGGTGCTACGGTAATACAGATAAATAATAATTTCCTGAGAACCTGTTAATTAATTTAAGAAATGTTGTGGTTGGTTGATGAGGCATAACCCTGTATCTGTGTATGTATTGCCCACTGCAGAATGGCAGTGGCTATGCAAGGGGGTACACAAAAGCTGCTCAGATATTGTATGTCCTTTAAGGCCTGCGTCTCTTGCAGAAACTAATTGTGTAAGGTAACAAGTTTCAGCGTCAGTGGAGATTCTCTTCTCCCCCCCTTCCAAAAAAAAAGTATCTTAGTTTCTATGATACAATGCACCTTATCATGAAATGAACACTTCCTGCAAGCCAACTCCATTGTAAATCAAAACACCGGTAAAGAGATCATGATCACCGTCAGATAAAATTAATAGCACTGAGTATTAACAGAGGGGAAGAAGAAGTCAGTGTGGTAAAACTAGAATGCTGCAAAATTTATTAAACAACTCAAAATCCAAGAACAGGAAGTCAAAAGGGGGAAAAAAAAGCCCAAAACAAACATGACAGACAGGAAAAGACAGAAGGTGAAATACAGGGAAAGACAAGGTTATAAGTTGAGGAGTCAACTGCAGGCCTGGCACAGCATGCTTGATACTAGAAAAAACAGAGTGAAGAAATGCTTGAAAAAAAGGTTTAAGCAGAGTCCGAAGGGATTTCTCATACAGCATAACTCCTAGCCTAGGCTAGTTAGATGCTTCCTTGAAAGTACTTATTGGTTAGCCAAGCAAATGGTGCATTGTGAGGGCACAATAAACCAACATATAGGAGAACTGTGTTAAATACAACATATTAAATGTAAATTCAAAATGATTTGAACTGGAAGTCTGGTTTCATGTTATCATGTTAGCATATATTTTATTCTAAATAACTCTGGAAAAGTCCTGCTCTCGGTTATATCAGCGTAAATCCTATTAACTCCAGAGGCGTCACTGAGGTTACACCAGACACTGAGGTAATGGAAACGACATTCTGCACTGTGATAGCTTTGCTAACAGTGTTAGAGATATTGAGGCTTGTTATAGGTACGTTGGTGTGTTCCGTGGTGGTCATGTGATGTCTGTCATGTGCGACATATAAATAGACACAGTGGTTTGTGTGTGTTTATGAAGAGACTCTTGCACCGACAGTCCACCGCCTCCTCATGGGTGTGGAGCACAATGTGTTGTGGGTACTACATGACAAGCTCCTGTAGCCTGATTCCGAGCGGTGTAAAGGGGCCTTAGGGTAAGTGAGAACCAGGCCCTAATTTAAAAGTGGAGGAGACTGAAGGACGGCAGTACAGGCAGGTATGATGGCTGGGGTGCTCACAGCAGAGCTGCTCCTTTAGTTTAGTAACAGGTTTCTTGCCTAGTGAACTAATTTCCCATTTGATCTGGGCCACTTCACTGGGAATAGCCCCTTCGAATATGTGCTAACTACTCGTGGTAAACAACCGGTTAGATCGTGTAGTTAGCTGTGATTCTCTGAGTACCCTTCCCAGGCCTGAGGAAGAGCTCAGTGTAGCTCGTCCCTCTCAGCAACAGAAGCTGGTCCAGGATATTAACTCCCCTACCTTGTCTCTCTCCTATCCTGAGGTCGACATGGCTAAGCCTGGTCGTGATTCCCACCCAGACGTTTATTGGCAGGCCCCGATGAACCCCATTGCTGCCAAGAAACATGGGCTAGGAGAACCAGGAACACTTACTCTACATGGCTTGCAGCTGGGAAGATCAGGTGGGCCAGGATTAACACCCCCTTTTTTGGCTTCTATCCACTTTGGCCACAGCATGCAGCTACAATGAGGGAGTCCAGCCCAGTGTGCTGTGCTTCCAGGCAGCAGCACAGATGGGGCCAGTGTCCTCTCCAGATGCCCTGGGACCCATATGGCTGGGAAATGAAATACTGCAGAAGGGAAGAGAGAGACAGCGCCTGGCTCTTCACAGCAATGCAGGTCACAAAAACTTCCTACCCACTAGTGGTGGCCCGTCACAACTGTAGTCTCTGCACTCAAGGGGGTGGGTGGGAAGGGTCAGGTCACAAGCCTGTTTCCCCAATGCCAGCCTGCAGAGTGGCACAGGTAGAGCTGGGAAAACAGGCTGCATGAACCAGCTGTGAATGTTCTGAACCACAATTCATGCGTATTCAAGCCAGTGCTCAGCATCACACTCAGAGAGAGGGTGTGGGACAACCGAGATCTTTCTTTGTCAAATAAACCAAGTGAAGATTTACCAAACACAGGCCAGATCTTTAAACTGGTGTAGCTCCACTGACTTGAATGGAGTGACAGTGAGACACTGACAGTGAGACACTGACCTGCCTTTCATATTCATCAGTTTGATCGCTGTAACATTTACAGATTCATTGAATAATATTTTGCAGAACAATAACTACAATGTTGAAGTGTTTTTTTTAAAATAATGTGGAAGAAGTTCAAAACAGCCTTGGGAAAAGTCCTTAGAGAGATATATGTGCAATGTGAATTTACAGATGTTTTTTTCTAATGACTGTTAAAAAATTCTTTATAGGTTTGTTAGTTCTTCCTCAAGAATGCTATGATAATGCAAATCACCATTAGCCTTAAATCATAATAGTGAAATATGTGTGTGTCACAAAGGCACCATTAATTACAAATTGCCCAAAACTACTCGTAATTACTAATGTATATGGATTTATTTTAAGTTTGTCCTCTAACAGCCATTTGTGAAATTTTAAAAGAAAGAATCATATCTCAAGCGGTAGTTTGAAGTGCTTTAAAATGCTCTTTCCTGATAGAGATTTGTCTATGAGCTAAAGTCTGAAAGTGAGTTGGCGTGGGATTATAGCAAATAATTCACCAGACATTAGTTTAGTAATAGAGTTTCTTCACTACAGCACAGTACTGTGACCTAGTGCCAGACTTTTAAAGGTGCCAATAAGGAGTAAGCACCTAAATACCTTAAAAGTCTGGCCCTTGCAGAATATTTTGCTTGTGATTTTTTTTCTTCAAATTTATAATGGTGAGCTCTCCACACACTATTTCCGAGGCTATGAATTAATTATCTATCCAGGCAATTTTAATAGGAATCAGAATTAATTCTCTTTTGCAAATAATGAAAAAAACAATTTGTCTAGTTCATATTTTTGTAAAGAATTTTAGGAAATTCCAAATTATAATGAATTAAATCAAATTTAGCTTCATTTTAATAATTCAGCCAGTTCAAGAGACGTTTCACCTCCTGCAAAACATTAGTCATATGAGCAAGGATTACTCATTTAAAGGGTTTGTAAGATCAGGCTCTAATCCTTATATTTACTGCACCAGAGTGAAAATGGTACCTTTTGTCAGTGCTTTTGCCCTTGCATAGTTTGGATTTATTATTGGATAGATTGAGCCCATTTTGTAAACTTGAGTATCTGAAGGGAGGCTTGTAAACTCTTACTCAAGTATCTACATACCTATTGCAGGCAATTAAGTGCTGATTTAGGCACCTAAATATGGATTTAGTCATTCAATTTTACTTTGAAAACTGAGCTCAATATTGCTTATTTTGTTGCTTAATTAATTCAGTTGGCTTTTCCAAAACCCAGCCACATCAAAAGATCATAACTAATGCTAATGTAACAAGTGTTCAAGGCCATCTGACAGAAAAGTCCAGTATGGCGACTTCAGGCTAATGTATATGAAGTCTGGAGATTTAAAGTATCCTATAGTAATTAACATTCTAGTGAGTTAATCACAACTTGGAAGTTGACAAAGGTTATTGTTATAGCTGTATGATCCCTTCTAAAGCATAAAGAAATTGGTTAGAAATTGAAGGAGGGGGAAAAAAGGTTTTAATCTCTCAGGCTCTAAAATCTGCAGGCTAAAAGGAATGATTGGTCCATACCCATAAATTCAATCCCAAGATGCTCTGCCAATGCAGAAAGTTGACAAAAAAAGAAAGAAAAGGGAAAAAGTTTCAGAAAAGAGCAATACACTGTACTCAAAAACAAATTACACATGAATATTACGGCTGTTCTGTGTCTGCACACTGAAACAGGACGAGTGGCGTGTGGTTAACGGGGCAGTGCTCAGATAAGCACCTGTAAGCTTGCGGGTCAATAACGGTTGTATTAAAGGTGTTACACACCAGAATAGGAATATGGCATTTGCACTGGCACAATGCAGTGAACACAGCAGCTAACCCTTAAAGATCTTACTGAGAGGTAATGGAAGTGTGGCTGGGGGTGACGCTTGAAATAGTTTATTTTTAATAACTGACAATTATAGTCTATGGAGTCCTTACATTGAGCTGAATTACCCCTGCCGGAGAGAGGATTTAGGGGGTGCTTACCCCCGGTTTCTGAAAATGGTGATTCTGGTGGGAGACACTACCATTCTTGTTGTTTAGGGGCAAATTCATCCACCATTACTATTTTGTTTGATAGGAACAGATATCTGCCACAGAACGGGCCTTCGTCAGCTTCTCAGATGGCTTGAATCAGCACAGCTCCAGTGACTGCAAGGGCATTCCACACCCATTTATACTAGCTGAGGATATGACCCAGTGTCCTTAGGCCACGCAGCCCCTGCAGAATCCTCCCTTGGTGGCCAGCCATGCGTCCAAAGGAAAAACGTAGACTTGTGGGAAGATGTTTGTGTGTGGGGTGGGGGAGCTGTCACTCTGATAAAATCAATGGTCTAATCTGGCATTCCACAGCCAGCACCAGTGAGGAATGCAAATTTCTCCGTGGCTGCGTATTCTGGGAGACTCATGTAATTTCCATGGGTGGAGGAGATTGTTTTCTTCCAGATAGAGCCCACTTCCCTTTGTAGAACTAAAAAATGCTGGATAAAATCCTAGCTCCATTGGCATCAATGGCAAAATTCCAATGGGCTTCAATGGGACCAGGATTTCACTACTCTGTGCTTTGGCTAACTGGGTTGCATAACAAAGTTATCCATCAAAATTCAACAAATATAGGTTTCTCTTCCTATTGGGTGACACTTAAACCAGATTAACATTCGCTTCCTAAATTTTTTGTTTATTATGAAGTTTAGAACCTGACCCTAATTTTCTACGGAAGTAGATATTCAATTAGCGTACGCAGATTGGGGAGAGTGAAGTGCACAATTCTTTCCTTGCCTATCAGTAACATTTTAAGGGTTAACTAAATTGGAATCCATCCAGATTTCTTTCTTAGGAGCCGGTACTACGTGCCTAGGTGAACACTGCTAACAATACACATTAGTTGCATAGAAAGCTTGGTTAAATCTTCAATAAAATTAGTGACATGCTCATGCATATATATTACTGCATTTATGTTGTTTTATAGGTAAGACTGCTAGTCCGGTTCTAATTTAATTTGAAGAGAAGTCATTCATTATCATGCAGCTTCTTTTTCAAATAATTCATTGGAAATTGGTCCTTAAAACGGGAACATACTCTGGCCATAAGCCCTAAAAAGAAACCATGCTAAGGAAACATGCAGCGCTCATTCTGATCCTAGACAGCATAATTTATCTTTGCTTTTCGGAGCTTCAGTCTCTTTTTTTGATTAAAAGAAAGCAGAGTACCCCAACACTTAATTTTATAAAGCGCTTATTACATTCCCATTTCATGTTGTTGTCTCATATTCACCAAATGCAATATGCTTCCTGTTGAATTTCTGCCCATGTGTTTTAAAAAGAAACACAAAGATAATTTTAAATAATTAAGTTCCATTGTAAATGTGATTTCATGTTGGGCAAACTTTAAAACACATAGTTTAAGGGTAAAATTTTCAAAAGTGACTTAGGGCCAGATTATTATAGGTATTTAAGTGTCTAGCTCCCATGGATTTTAATGGAAGTTAGGTGCCTAAATACCTTTACAAATCTGGGCCATAGGAACTTAATAGCCTCGGTCTCATTGAATCTCAATGGGACTTAGACTACTAAATTGCTTTTGAAAATTTGTGTTCTTAAGGCATTTCTGAAAATGTTACCCCAAGTCTAATTTAAATTTGAGAAGACAGTAAATGTTCATTTTTGAGTGATCCTGCCCATCATATAAACGTCATATAGTTTTATACGCTCCAGAGCATTGGTTAGGCAATTTAGATTGAAAAAAAAATGCGGCCTTTGACTTTCATCTTGGGGTGAGATGAAGGATAAAATTTTCAAACGTGCCTAACTTAGGAGCCTGAGTTCCATGAAATGTCAGTAGGACCTAGGTGCCTACATAACCTAACCACTTTTGAAAATTTTATCTGAAAACTTCTAATACATCTGTAGCCAGGGGTCTATTTTGGAAATTTGTATGATCTTAGAGCAAATCTGCCAACTGTAAATTTCAAAACCTAAAATATAATTTATATGTAAAAACTGAAAAGTGAGGGAGTTACTGTACAGCAATCAGCAATTCCAGTGAGAGCTGGAGTTATCACTATAGTATGTCAGAACTTAATCAAACCTTGCCCATCATCCCCTGTAATTTATAGGCCAGACAAATCTCAAGGTTACATGACAGAAGAGTCTCATAATTTTCACAATAAATTATTCAACCATGAAAAAAAATGATCACCAAGCCTGATAAGGCTAAAATTGACCAAATTTAATAAGTGATGTGTATTGCAGGTCTTACCTTCAGGAATACAGGTTTCTTTCCCACATTTAGTCCCTTCTGCCACTCTAATGCATTTTATGTGAGTGTGTGCGTGTGTATATGTACACCTACACACAATTCATACATACCCCCCATGCAGATGTACTATACAATCTACTAAGAAACTCACAATTAAACTTGCACCCATGCAAGGGGTCCTCAGGCCACAAGGGACAAGATAAAAGGAGAAGATGTTTACCTGTGCTTATGCTCTAGAGCTCCTGTAGAGCTACCATGCTGACTGAGAACTGTGGATGTAATCTGAATTCCTGGGGAAAATATTTTCACTAGTTCTGCATACATTCCCTTTAGACCTTCTCCTGACCTCCAGGAATGAATCCTCACCTGGCATGGCAGACGAAGACAGTAGATTGTACTTGGGTTTTGCCGCTAGGGTTTCAATTAACGGATGTTGTAGGGACCCCCAGATTTTTCACAGGTTCATAGATTCCAAGGCCAGAAGGGACCAATGTGATCATCTAGTCTGACCTCCTGGCCACAGAACTTCTCCAAACTAAACCCCGGAGCAGATCTTTTAGAAAGAACAGCCAGTCTCTGCTTGAACCAGATCTTGCACCAGTCATTAACTGTCAGTTTTATAACAAATTGTGCATCTTATACCTCTTCCCTCAAGACGGTAGGAAATTTTGCCCACTTGCAATCCTGATGGTAAATTTTGCAATACGTGAAACTTGTCAATTGTCATGTCGCAATGCAAGGCCTTTTAACCGTGATAGAGCATGCTCATGAAGCTGGAAGCGAATGACCTTGCCAACGTCCGTGGTGTAAAATTCTTCTACAATGTTTCCCCCTCTACTTAAAGGAAGGAAAAACTATTTCTATGGGGGAAGTTGCCTTAAATAAGATGCCTATGAAAAATACCTCTCTTTTCAGTGCAGTATGAGGAGTACAATATTCTTAGAGATATCTTTTTGTTTGAACACCTGCATATGTTGAGTCCAGTCCAGGGATCCTTACCTAGACAACCTCTTATTGGGGTATGTGGTGTACGCTGAGGATTGGATTTTCAAAAGCACTCAGCATTTGTTTCGCTCTGCTCTCGCTGACAGTCAAACTCCTTCTGACTGCAGCCACAGCGGAACAAGGCCAATGCTTTTAAATATCCCACCTTTTAAGATGACAGAAAAATGACATTAGGATTTTAATCCATAGGTCTTTGTATGGAGCCACATTGAACCATCCATTGCAAAGCAAACGCGCCCCTTGAAATGAATGAGGACTTCTGCTTGAAATTGGATGGCGCAATCTAGCTTCTATTTTTTTCTTTTTCTATTGGTGCTTGCTTTGTTTAACATCTGATTTGCTCTATGTGCTTACCTGACTAAACTTAATTAAATCAATTGCTCAGTATGTGAGGTACAGCATAAGCTCTTGCCTTTCAGCCCCAGATATAATGTTTGAATGATTCTTCGGATCAGGCAAAGTTCTCTTTTTAATTGTATGGCTTGACCTATACTTGGCTGTAAAACAAACGTAATAGAAATGCTTCTTTATTGATTTTTCTGGCTACACTGAAATGGGCTCTCCCTGGTCTACTTCCAGAAGTGTCATTTTAAGATTTGTAGCATCTTAAGAAATGCCACTTTATGCTTCAGATCTACTGTATATAGAAAATGCTAGAATAAAATAAATAGGCTAGATTTTCAAAGTAGCCCAAGGTAGGTAGATAGGTGATCTACACCCACTGAATTTTAATGGGGTTATCAAAAATACCTCAGTGATTTAAAGACAGGCGTTCCATAGGCTTGTGCTCCTCAGTCCCTCGGAGTATTTCTGCACAACAAAAAGCCCCACAACAGTGAGTCTCAGAGTCCAGGTGACTCTTGGGCTTGTGTTGTGGGGGCTAAAAATTGCAGTGTAGATGTTTGGACTCAGAGCTCCGAGATCCTCCTCCATTGCCGGATTTCAGAGCTCCAGTCCGAGTGGGAAATCAACATTGCTATTTTCAGCACTGGTGCACAAGACCCAACAGCCCGAGTCAACTGACCTGGGCTCTGAGACTCGTGGCCTCTGGTGGTTTGTTTTTGTTTGTTTTTTTTTTTTTTTTTGAAATGTAGACATACCATCCATACTTGTAGGTGCCTAACCCCCCACAGGGAGTCTTGAGGATCTGGACCTTAGGTGCTTTTGAAACTCATGGCCTGGGCACCCAACAACTTGTTTAAAAATCCCAAGCATAGTTAGAAAAATTAAAAACAAATGAGAAAAAACCCTAAATAAATTATTTTTTTGTGTGGAAAAAATGAACTTGTGGTTCATGTCTGAGTCTCCATTTGAATTAATTTTGGAAAAGTGTAATTTAGCCTTTGCACTACTTTTTAAAAAAATAAATGTTCTAACACTTGTTAAAAGCACAGAAAATTTGGTTTTCAAAATAATAAATTAATGTTCATAATTACAAATCTAATACTCAGGTACAAAAGGACTGCACAGCCTAGAAAGGTATTTTAGCCTTTTGGTTGATACATGTAAGAGGCATTTTAAAAATAACTCACACTAATAAACCTTTTAAAATGCAGCATAAAATAAATACTAGAATGCTGTGCAGTCGAATCGCCTACCATTGTCCTGGGGATTTGCCAGGGTAACTCCCATGATAGACTATATGAATTATGTATGTACATTCTTTGTTCACTGATGTAAGAGAAGACCTATGTCTCTATTGGGGCTCCAAAATGTCCAGTGTGTGCTAACAGCTTTTTAGCCTATGTACTAATGGAAATCTAAACTGAGCAATCATGCAGTCTCTGAAATCTTTCAATGCTAGTGAGTGATCCATCAAATATAGTTCATATAGAACTGCCCTTAATCATAATGCTGTAGGATGCCAGCAAAAATTAATTATGAATAGTGAATGTGCATTAGAAATGTAAACCCCAGGCAATTTCCCTCCATTTTACATCTGACTTGGTTATAGCTGAAGGCACAAAATAAATATGCAACATACTTCGCACTTTCTCACTATTAAATAATAATTAATAGTTAACAAGACCATCCAAGAGGAAGTTTATGAAACTATGTCTCTAAGACCCCAATCCTACAGTGTGTGTGTGTCCAAAGGAGTCTACATGGCACATTTCTTCAGCCATTTAATCTGGCTCTGAAATATTTGATCTTTTGCACCTGTCCCCCATAAATAAGAAATGTCAAACAGCATCATTTATGTTCCCTTCCCCCCTTCTCTTTCTTCATGTAATTTTCTTCCTACTGAAATGTAAAATGTTTGGATAATAAAGGAAAAAAAGCCCTCACTCCTGTTTGGGTGTGTTCATTTGATATACCTGGAGCATGTAAACTTTTATTTTCCAAGGCAATTTATGTATATCCCTTTTATTTGGAAGGTTACTATCTTCATAAAGATTTTATAAAGCGATTGCTGTTTTAGTGCTGGGATTTATTTCTTTTAGCAAATAAAAAGCGAGACTTTTAAATGACAGGTTTCAGAGTAGCAGCCATGTTAGTCTGTATCCGCAAAAAGAAAAGGAGGACTTGTGGTACCTTAGAGACTAACAAATTTATTTGAAAGCTTATGCTCAAATAAATTTGTTAGTCTCTAAGGTGCCACAAGTGCTCCTTTTCTTTTTTTGAGACTTTTAAATGTATCTTTGTACTTCTTGTCAGCTACAACTCCATAGGACATCATTCGATATTAATTTCAGAACGCTCCTAAGTCTCAAATGCCCAAACATCAATGCCAACAAATCCAACAGAGTACTGCAATTGCTTTTGTTATCATTTTCATGCAACAGGCAGAGGCAA
Organism: Dermochelys coriacea; assembly: GCF_009764565.3. Lineage (NCBI taxonomy): Eukaryota > Metazoa > Chordata > Testudines > Dermochelyidae > Dermochelys > Dermochelys coriacea. Next base: position 132,045,977 of record NC_050072.1, read on the forward strand.
TCAATATTAGGCCTAAGGCAATAAATCTAGTTACAGGTAAAAAAAATCAGAGGAAAGATGCAGCGACAAAGAAGCAGCACTGACTAAGCATGCTCCTATTGAGGCAGAGACAGAAAGGAAGTGGACGTACTGTAGAAGCTGGCCATTACGTAGTTTTGGCAGCGATCACCAGTAAATTCATTTGGGCACCTGAGAGGAAAAACAAAAAAATGGTAGAGAAAACAGAGAAAAGAGAAGAGGTGAATATACACTAAGAAAGAAGCTCCTTCAGTGTGAACTGATTTGACTTGGTGAGTTCACCTTCAGAAACTGAATCTTGGTTTAGCATGTCAAAATGGCTCAAGATGTTGAGAGCAGCCCACTTGCTTTGCAGAAGCCCCAAACCAATCTAGATCACAGTATATTTCAGGATGCAAAAAATTCACCATTCCAAATTTCCAAATCGCTTTTGTAAAGTAGTGTTTGCAAGGCAGCTAGGAAATGAAATCTGTACAACATTCATCTCAGTCTACATATTCCTTTAGGGTAACAATTTGCAGCATTTCACCAACCAAGAAAGTTGGCAGAGTGAAACAACAACAAAATTCTGCAGAGGATGAAAAGGATCCAGTTAAAAAAAGTCACACAAACTAGGAACATTTTTGATGCGATAATGCCATGGTGTACAGATTAATAATTAAGAGATTCAAGCCATAATCAGAATCAAAGGATGCCAATTCCAGCTGAACTGTGAAAACACCAAGTAATAGTGATTGTGTTGCTGTAGTTGGGGAGAAAGCAAAGTTCAGATTATTTTAACATACTTTCTTGGTTTTGGATTTTCATGGGCAGAGTGTCAGTACATCTTGCTCCAGTGAATCCAGGTTGGCACCTAAAGGGCAAAAATGTGATAAGCAATAGAACACCAAAACCACTGAACTATCAGACTGATAATTTTTTCCTATGGAACATGGAGAGTCTATAAATGACTTCAGGGGCGTGGGGGCCAGAAACTAATGAAAAAATATAATGAAAGAAAAAATGTGCCCTCGGAGGATTATCACTGTGTAAAATTAAAAAAAAATTTTATTCAAGAAAATCTGTGCAGTTTTAAAAAAAGTCAGCTCTAGTACAAATGGACTGCTCAATGTTCCTTCCTGAGACACTGATTACGGAACCACACCAAGTTTTTCCAATTAACGACATGGTGTTGGACAATAATTTTACATCCTTGCCTTCAACAATCATGTATATTGCAGGACCTATGGAAATTCTACGGACTTTGCTGTTTCTTTAATAGCACGCTCTACCTTCAAGCTCATGCTTTTCTTTCTTTTTTTTTTAAACACAGCTTTGTTCAAGGCAGCAGTTATGGTTAAACGTATTTGAGAAATGGAAAAGAGGCAGACCAAAAAACAACAAACAGGGAGGTAGATATAAGTAGCTTCCTCTCATCTCTTCAGGCACATGGAGCACACATCATAAGCCTTGGAAAAATGCAATATGAATTCCACTTTGGTTGTAACGAGGAACGTCTCTCCACCATGTTCTCCATGACCTCCTTTCTGCAGCTGCAGCCAGTTTTTCCTTCTTCCTCATTCTCCTGGACCTCAATGCAGCTTTTGACACTCCATTCTGTAAGGCCGGCATAGCTACGCAGGCTTCTCTGGTTTCCTTAGAACATGATTCTGATGGTCCTCTTATGGAGTCCCACAGAGCCATCTGCTTTTCTCCTACCTACCCACCCACTCCATTCTTGGTGTTCTACTAAGTTATCTGCCTTTTACCTTCATGCTAAATCAAGTTATGCTAGGTTTCAGAGTAGCAGCCGTGTTAGTCTGTATTCGCAAAAAGAAAAGGAGTACTTTTAGTCTCTAAGGTGCCACAAGTACTCCTTTTCTTTTCAAGTTATGCTGACACATTTAAATTAAGTTATATTTATGTCAAATTATGCTTTATTCTGTTTGTTTCTAAAGCACTTCATGAGCTTGTTCCAGCTTGCTTCTGGTCTCTCTCTCTCTCTCTCTCTCTCTCTAATTCGGGCCTCCCATTTGTACCTTCTTGCAATCTAAATTCAAGAGCATTCTGATCTGCAGCTGCATTCATCTAGAACAGTCTTCCCGTACCTCTTCAACCCATATCAGGTTTTCAGTTGCACTGAAATCTCATTTCTCCCTTGCCTGGCTTTTTAAAGTTCTCTCTCCCTCTGCTCACTATTATCTGTGGCATTAATTAACAATAAGGATGTTAACACACTGCACTTACATAGTAGTTGTATTTTTTAACCTTGTAAAGTGTTTTGGAATTTCATACAGAACATACTATACAAGATAAGCAGTGTTAAATACAAATGGATGCATCTTTGTCCAGATGCATTGCACAAGATTTACTTTCTTTCAATACAGGTACATTTTGAGTGTCTGAAGAGGTTTTTTCTAAACTGCTTGCTGTAGAGATGAATCTGTTTATCAAAGGAACAGATTTTAAGCTTTTCAAAGCAAGGATCCTGTCTTCTGATGTGTTTGTATAGCCTTAGCACATTAGGACCCTGATCCCAACAGGGATCCTTGAGCACTACCATAGATAAATACAATAAAGAATGAAATAATAAAGACAGAGGAAGGTTATGCCACTGGGCAGGGAAGTAGGTTGAATTTGGATTTGTATTAGCAAACTGGAAGAAACAAAACTGCAATAGAGTGTTTTATCCTGTTAATTTAATTCTTATTTTACACTAGGCTTTTACTGTTAAGTACCCATCCTCGTAGTAGTAGTAATGATACCGTGTTCTTCTACAGTGCTTTTTATCACTAAATCTCAGATTCAGGGCCGTTCATGCCTACTCTGGATTCCCATCTCCTGACTCAGGCCAAACTTCAAATGATGTCTATGAGCATTTTGGTGACTAAAAGGCTCAGGATCAGGCCCACGGTCACTGGCCTCTGGGGTCCGCTTGCTCCTTGTTCTGTTCCTGTTGTCAGCAGTGGGTGCAGCTGCATTGGTGTTGGCAATAATTTACGTGCTAGTGCATTTCCAGTCTGATCAGGGTCAGGCTTCTTGACACAGTGCTGGAAAACAATTTAGCTGTGTTTATACTGACACTTAAACTGTTGTCAACACTGGTGCAGTTGCCAACCATTGCAAACAAGGGATAAAGACTGGCCCAGTGTGGACAGAGGGTTGGATGACCATTTCCACTTCTGATTATTTGTGCATGTGAAAGGCATTTTATTGCAGACAACCAAAATTCAGTGCAGATTACAATTCTGCCTGTCAAACTGTCTCCTCTGGATTATACATGTATGAACAGGCAATATTTGAAAGCACCTTCTTATATTGTAATTTCTCCAACACTGTCACTAGTCATCACTCTATTTTTTGGTTACCCACATAGCATTTTCAATTCTTTCCTTTTATATATATATGGGCCGGTGTCCACGGTCAGTTACACCAGTGTAAATCAGAATAAGGTCAATGAAGATAAGAGCTGCTCTGGATTTACAATGGTATAACCGAGAAATTACTCTGGACCTGTATCTTCTCTACTGGCTAATTAGAGGCTATACCAACTATTTATTAAAGAAATTAGATGGCTTAAATCATCAGGACCATAGCCTTTTCCTGGATCCAATAAAAGAATAATATCTAAAAGTTTTTCTAATCCCTGATGATTTCTGTGTTTAGTGGTTTTTAATTTTGTAAAATGACTAGTCTCCATGTTTTGACTAACTATTAACATATTAATAGAAAAGATCAAGAACAAGTCTCTTTACTATAAGCAAATACGTAGTACAGGTAGGTAGCACAGGAATATTTTATCAACATTTACATGAATCACTGTAAGAACTGTGCCTTTAATTGCTTAGTTCAGAACTGTTAACACTATCCTGCCTCTTGACCCACTCAGACTTGGCAAACCTTTCAGTTAGCACTGTAATAAGCTTCCCTTTCCCCCCCTCAATTAACAGTTTTCTGGATCATCACATTAATTAATTCCTATTCTACCCATTCCATTTGCAAACAGGGATATAGAAAATTATAAAAATAAGAAATTCATTCTTTTGTTGTTAAGCAAGGTCAAGTAATGTCTCTCTGCTAGAAAGAAGCACTGTTTTCAACCACCAAAGCTATAGCATAAAATCACTTTTAGGGAATAATAGCAGCAAAGGAAACACAAATTGTGTGGTGTGTTACTAAGGAAATATCAAATTAGCGTAATCAAAAATGGGTTATGGAAAGACTGTTCCAAACAGGGCTTGAAAAAACATGAAGAATACTATATAGAGTCTTCTCCAAATAAAAGAGAGCTGCTAACCACTCTCCTTTTCACAACCCTGTTAAAATACCACATGGTCTGGCAATACTGGACTTCGGGTAAAATTTTCAAAAGCACCTCTGTGACTGAGAAGCCTAAGGCGTGAGCTACACCTAAAAATTATATTGCCTTTGTTACATTGCTCAGGGCTGCACAAAATGTTGCGCCCCGTGCAACACAGTTAGGTTGAACTAACCTCCATTATGGAGAAGGTTCGGTGAGCGGAAGAATTCTTCCATCACCCTAGCTACTGCCTCTCGGAGAGGTGGATTAACTACAGTGATGGAAAAACCTGTTTCCTCGATGAAGGACGCATCCACGGTAAGGCGCGACGGCAGCATAGCTGCAGCCCTGTTGCTGTGATACTGTAGAATAAACATGAGTCCCATTTTCAGAAGTGATGTAGGCACTTAGAAGCCTACGTTTATGTCTGCACTGCTGTCAGAGGTGTGACTGCCACTTGTAGACATACCAGCCTAGCTTTAATCTAGCTAGCAGGCTAAAAATAGCGGCGAAGACCTGGTGGCACAGCATCAGCCTGGGATGCACAAGGCTGCCTGGGACTGTAGGTGTGCACTCACGTTGCTATCCCATGCCAGGCTCTGTGCCACCCTGTCTTCACTGCTATAGTGAGCCAGGCTACCTAGCTGCAAGCTAGTATGGGTATGCCTACTCCAGCTGCAACCACATCTCCCATTGCACAGCAGACATATCCTAAGTCTTACTGAAAGCAAATGGGTATGTCTATAGCGGAAGAAAAGACCCATGGCATGGACATGGTTGGCTCAGGCTCACGGGGCTCAGGCTGTGGGGCTAAAAATTGCTGTATAGATATCTGGGCTTGGGCTGGAGCCTGGGCTTTGGGACCCTTTCCCCTTGTGGAGTCCCAGAGCTGGGCTCCAGCCCGAGCCCTTAGCCTGAGCCTGGTGAACTCAAACCAGGTGGCCCTGGCCAGCCATGGGTGTTCAATTGCTGTGTAGACATATCCAATGAGGTGTAGGCTTCCAAGGCCCAGATACTCAAAGGTGTGTAGGCGTCTAGCTCCCATGGGAGTTATGCATCTAAATACCTTTGAGGACCTGGGTCCAGGTACCTAAATCACTTTTCAAAATGACTCCTTTCTCATTTAGGCACTTTAAAAAGTTTTACCCAATGTCTCATTAAAAAAACTCTCCAAACTCTCTTTTTTCAGACTGAGATTATTCTGTTTGGTCCAGGATTGTAATTAGATTACACAAAAGAGAAATGTATACAACACTGTGCCACTGTAGATGTTGCTATATGCAACATTTCAGGTACAGTACATTGTAGATATATACATATCTCAGAAATAAATCCAGGTAACTAACAAACATCTCTAAAACAATCAATTCTTTCAAAATTTATACTAGTATCAGTGAAAACAAAATGTGACACAGTGTTAATTATTATACCTTCAGTTTTTTGGAAATCACTTTTGATTACACAACTTCTGACTTTAGCAATAGGAGACAGATTCACGGGGGCTTACATGACCAGAGACATTGCCTGGAAAATTCCATGGTTGTTGTGCATCTGAGTCACATTTTTTGATTCGTGATAAAAACAATTTAGAACAATGAGGCTCATGCTTTAAAAATTTTGTTTTTGCTCTCAACAGATGGAGCATATGGAAAATGTGAACTTGCTACCAAGGCAGAAACATGAAGAGCAAGTACCATCTTTCAAGTTTCTGATTCCATGGGCACATTCTGGAAAAAGATTTGTTATCACAGTAGAAGGAAGCAATATGTCCTTGACAGATATTTGTTTTAACAAACACTTAAAAATAGACATCCGTATCTTTAACCATGCAAGAAAATAATGCTATTTTGTTTCTTCAGATTTGCAGTATGTACCCAATAAAACACAATTCAGATTCTCATGTCACTGTATCGCAGAGACATGTGTCTTGTTTTGTTACAGTATAAACAGCTTCAGTGCTGGTAAATATCAAAGAGACATAGCAGAAGCATTGCAAACTAATTGTGAACTTAGCTCTCCTTTACAGTGAGCTCCCTTTCCACTGCTTTAGTATAAATAAAAATCAGACCCTGTGATTTTACATTGTAATGACTTCTCCAGATATTTCTTGTGCCACCCAGAAAAGTGCCCTGCACAAATTTTAGGGAGTTATTTTTGTTTTCACTCTGATTCTAGATTTTAACAGTTATTTTTTTTCTACATCAGAAAAAATCATTTAAGAGGGCCTGGGACATTTAACATAAAATAAAATTACAATAATAAATTGCAAACACTGTCAGATCTGGCAATTTCAAAAAGTGTCCTGAGATAGAGTGAAGAAGAGGTGACTCTAAATTCAACAGAGCAATACCAATGAATAGTAAAAATGTTATGCACACAGCAAATGTGTTATGTGCACAGCCATTGGGGCTGCTATGAAATGTTCTGAATGGGGTACGAGGAGGAAATGAAGAAGTGGAAGCACAGGAGCTGGTTTCTGGTAGGTTCCCAGGGGTGTAGTATTAAAATTGGGTCATCTTGCACTGCTCGGTTATGATGATCATGTAATTTTAGTGCAATTGTCCCAAAACAAAGTTGGTACTTTTACATTAAAGAAAATAGTTATAAACAGCGATAGAATAAATAGTCATGATTCCAGCAGCTGGGGAATTTGTGACAAAACAAATCTTGTTAATTGCAGGCAAGATCCATAGAAAAAGGCAAAATTGAAGTGAACAGAAAGTGTTTCACGAGCGTGCAGCCAGTATTTCCTGGAAGCAATTTCTATCTTCTCCTTTCCATGTGAAAGCAAGGTATCTCTCCACTCTCACTTTACATGAAGTTGCAGAAGAGCGATTATTGGGTTTTGATTTTTAGCCTTTATAACACTGAAAATTCATGTGATTACACCAGTTTGTGTATCATATTGACTAGCTTCTGCTGCCTCTCTTGAAAATGCCAATATTCTTACAGAGAAAAGTTCCCTTAAGGTTCAGTTTTTCAGGATACTGAACGCCATGTGTTTGAAGTCAGTGAGAATTTAGAGCACTCAGCTGCATCTGGCTCTGGTCTGTTATCAGCATCACTACAGCTCCAAAGGTACCTGTTGTACAATGTGCTATGGCAAGATGCAAAGCTTTATTTGAATTTATACTTTTCAGAGGGGTAGCCGTGTTAGTCTATTCCTTGTTGTTTGTATTTATACTGGATCTTCTGCAGAATAATGGGCTGATGTATGCTATGATTTGGATTTGTTTGTGATAGCGAAACTAGGCCTCGATTCAAGAAGGGTGCTCAGGCATGCATTTCAAGCTAAGAATGTGCTTGAGTGAATTCCTGAATACGGATCAATGTTAGCACATCCTTAAGTGCTTTCCCGAATCAAGGCTCTGTGTCTAAAACTCTGACATCCACTGATGAGTTCAGATGGCAATCTACATTGCTTATTACAAAATTGTGCATTTAACAAAGTAATAACTCCAGTTATTAATTTGACCTCATTAGACCCGGTGACTTTGTAGTCACCTAACTTCAAAACAAAACATCTTCTGGCAGCACTAAGTTTTCTAAATAATATTTCAATTGATCTTTAATACGTCATTTGTTTTACTACAAAATGTTAATAAAAATGAACTACTGTATGTGCTATACTGTATGCATGTGCTATATCGGACATAGTTATTCCACAATATATCTTTTCATTATCTGGGGTATATTTAATCGGTGATACCTGTCCTCTAAGATCTAACAGCCACGATTTCAAATAATAGTTATCTCAGGGGTATCCAAATGCCAGCTGGGCACATAGCACTATCTGTATTATGAAACCATCTGTGGAGTTTTAATAACTATTGTGTGAGCTATCTATAGGCTTGGCTTCATTGCAACAGTGAGTACACTTGAATTATTCCACTAGTCTAGACTAGCCTCTCAAGTGAGACCAATCACACTATGAAACAACACTCCAGCTATACAGAGTGATGGGATTAGCAGCACAGTGATTGGATTAGCAGTTGATGAGTTTTTGTAACTCGAGCTATTGCATCCCCACTGCATTATTAACTCAAGGGTGTCAAGCGGCTTCTCTGCTCTGTGCAAGAGCTAGAGAGATTAAAGCTAGTTTGAGTATGTTTACATGAGCTGCAATAACACACCGTGATTGAAGTATCGACAAACCCAAAGTGTCAGCACCACTCAGGTTTCAACCCCTTCCCTCATTCCCCACCCCCCAAATAGGCTAGCTAGCTCAAGTATAGAGCACCACTTAACTTGAGCTAAAGATTCTGTATAGAGATGGGAGTCAGGTTGGGGCAAAACTCAAGTTATACCTTGAGTTAACACTGCAATGAACACGAGCCCTGTTACACAGGGGTCATTCTCAATAGCTAGAGAGTTTTCATACCAACTCTGCCACACAAAGGTGAAGATGTATCTAATGCTTCTGTTAAATATCTGCTGGGCCATTTGTGGGAGAGAGAACTGTTCAGATATTAAAGCAATTACTTTGAGAAAAATTACACAAGAAACATGGTGGCTCCACTGAAATAAGCCAAAGGCTTCTTACCTGCACAAATATCTGGGGGGGTTTGGAAGGTCTTTGACCATGTAACACTCTCCCCCATTGACACAGAAGGCTTTCTGCTTTATGTCACATTTTGTGAGATGACTTGTCCCAGTAGTCGATGTAGAAGTGGCTGGAAGAGAGAAGAGAGAAACTACAATTCAAGATGGTTTGGTTCTTTACTGAACAGTCTTTGGATTTTAATACAATTTAGGCATGTGTGTGGAAGAGACATGGGGTAGGGAAGAATTGGTGATTCTTGTGAGCTATCTGCATGTGGCCTCCTAGAATTAATCTGAGTCATGGAAAACAATAGTTAGCGGAGGCAGTATTGTGCTGACCAACTTAAAGAGCACAAAGAATTCTTAGACATGCTCCGTGCACATGAACTGGGAGAGTTTAAAATTCCATACTGCAACCCATCAAGCACCTGTAAATTCTATCGGAGCTCAAGAACATTTCATTAAAAGGACTGTGTAATTTATCTATGAAATTACTTCAATTGCAGTAAGTCTATTGTGATAAGATCTTCGGAGCAAGGATTGTCAGTCACTATAGGTTTGCAAGGCCCTCGATTGGTTGTCCTCTAAGTGCTACCACAATATACATGTTAAATAATAAATATTAATAATACTACATAATGTGATATTATGACATTCCGGTATATAATCCAAACTAGTGAGGGGCTGGGTCACCTTTGCCCTGCACTCTTGGGTGCCTTATAATGCTTTGCTGATATAGCTCCCAGTGGGCTGCTCACAAACAGCCTTCAAGCATGCAGGTCACTCCTCCCCCCCGTCTCCCCACCCCGAGTGTCTGTGTATGGCTGCAGCCTGCCAGCCACACACAAGTCACATTCTGACTTCTACCACCTGGCTACCACTTGCAGGGTGACCTCAACATGCTTCCAGTCCTGGAATTTCTTCCAAAACCCTGTGTTCTGCACTCTCCTACCTTTTCCTGGACAGTCCAGATATATTAGGTCCGTTGCCTCTCTAAGAGGTTCAATATACAACAGTTTGCTACCCTAAATGGAGTTACCCACATAGCTCCCAACACTGGATTAGTTTTGATTGAAGAATAAAACAAGTTTATTTACCTACAAGGAGAGATGTTTCAAGTGAGCACAAGTATAAGGCATTAAAGTCAGAAATGGTTACAAGAGAAATAAAGAGAAACTAGAGTGAGTGAGTTCAAGGTGAAGTCCCATAACACTGCTGACCAAACTCCCAGTCAGGCCCAGCTCCCAAAGTCTACAAGCTGTTTAGACTTTGGGAGCCACTAAGTAGGCAGGATTTCTAAGGTTTATCTTATTAATTTGTTTATTTTTTGTAAATTTTGTTTTAAAGTTAACTGATCCCAAACCATCCAGCTGTGCATATAGCTTGCTCATTTGTATAAACCTGAGCTCCTAATGCTGTTTTCCAGGTCCTCCCTCCCTCCTTCCTTCTATTTGTTTGCACGCACTTGTTACATCTAGGGTCCTGATCCTGATTGGGGCCCTGAGGTGCTAATGAAATGTGAAAAAATTAATAATAAATCCTGATAACAATCCATTCCTTTCCCCTTGCCCCTCAGGTAGGCTCAGTTAAATGAAGGCCATATCTAGTCTAGGTCAATAGATCATGCTTTAAAAGCCTAGGCTAACATGTTTTAACATGATGTTTCACCTACTGTAGAGAGTGCGTCATGTTGGCTGGTTGTGGTCAACCCTATGGGGAAACCTAGTCTAAGCATGGCTGTAGTAGTCCAAAGACTCTGTCAAGTGTGAGGTTATGTCTACATTGCACAGCCTATGTCAGCATAGCCACCTAGTATAGATTCAGCACATGCCAATGGGAGTTCTTCTGCTCATGTAGGAACACCAGCTCCCCAAATGACAGAAACACTGACATCCCTGACCGAAATTAGGGATGTAAATACCGTTTAATAAATTAACTGTTTAAATGATAACCAATATTTTGTTTAAACAGTTAACGAAGTAAGCAGCTGGGCCCGCTCTGGCCAGGTGGCGCTGCTCTGGCTGCTTCAGCTGGGGGCCATGGCTGGGCCCACTCCAGCTGGCGTGGGGCCGCTGAGGTTAATGGTTAAGGTGGTTAACCGGTAAGACTAACATTTACTGGTTAACCAGTTAACATCTTACATCCCTAACCGAAATAGATACACTGGTATAAGTTTTAAGTGTAGACCAAGCCTACGTTGAAGTGAATGTGGGTCCCAGTAGGTGATGCATTTTAGACTGGATAGGACTGGAAGGTGTAACTTACACTAGCTTAGACTCCCTTCTGAATTTAGTTCAACCTATGTAGCTTGACTGCATATTGCCCTCCTTTTAGCCCCTTTAAAACATTTCTTCTTGAAAGTAAGACCATTGTTCTGAAGACATCCTATGGTTCAAAAATCTAATGCATTAATTTGAAATGAAAAGCAATACTGTCTGCCTGAACTCCCGCCGGCAAAGCTTATTACTACCACAGAAACTAATGGAATGTTTGAAATTGAATTATAAGTATAGTTGTAAGGAACGAGCCTGTAGCTATCTATAATTGCTCCGGTCATCCTGCTCGGCACTTTTTCTTTTAGCAGCAGCTAGATCAAAATTGATCATCATGGAGTTTGGAAGTAACCGTTAGTGCCCTGCTGATGTAAAGTGAACTTTGGATGGCTGCAGTGGCTCTGAACAAATTGTGAGAGATGGGAATACATTGTCATTCTCAGACAAACCCCAGGATAGAAGGGATTTACATAGTTTTGCCAGGAGTTTTTTTCTCCCCTCACTCTTAAGTTTGGCATTGTGTGTTTTATAAATCTTATGCACATTTTTTTCCTGTATTTCTGATAGACTAGCACTGCAGTCTCAATCCACCTCTGTCCTCAGTCAGTTAGTTCTGGAGACAGCTTGTCTTTGATGCATAATTTTTGGTGGATAAACCAGTATTAACTCTATCCGTTGCATGTCTATTTTGCAAATTAAATTTAAAAAGCACCAAAATCGTGGTGTTAGGTTTCCCTTAAACCCACATGGCGGAAGAAATGTTGAGTTCTGGAGCAGGTGGTCCTCAGAGCAGATTTCACTCAATCCATAACAAGCCCCATAGCTCCTGCCTTCCGTAACTCATAAAGTTCTCAGAGGGGGCCCTGAGGGCCTGAGTTATTTTACAATGTATTGACAATGAGCTGCAGTGGAAAGGCATAGCACCGAAGTAGCTAACATATTTCTCTGTTACGTATTTAATCATCTAGTCAAAATTTTTACCCTAATTTCATTTCTCTTTTATAAGCCCATATTAAATAGGCACGAGTGATATGCATATCTGTTTGCATGATCCACGTTCCCTAATTCATTGTCTTAATTTCCTTAAAGTATAAAACACAAATCATAAAACAATTTCTAAACATCAGGCATAAGCAGACATTTAAAAATACTGGGTGTTCCATTTTCTTTTTTCATGACTGCGAGCAACATTTTCTTTACTAAACAACTGGACGTAGCATAAATGACACGTAACATTCTCACTAATGCAAATATTTGCAAGGCAATGAAAGACAATGAAATCTCTTCCCTCCTGAGGGAACTACTCAAGCACAAATAGAAGACTAGAGAGGTATCCTAGATATGATCTTTCTCAAAATCGTAGACGTTTTAGACACATTTAATAACTGTTCTCTAAAAAATGCTTCACCCTCCACCCCAAAACCTCAGGGAAGCCCAATCTCTTAATTAAACCTTAGCACAACTTCATTGCAAAGTCATGGCAATTTTTTGCTTACCTGGGAGATCTCTAACCTTTCTGTGTCTTGAAACATGGAAATGCATGCTAGTTTGGATTCTCTCTCTCCCCCCTTTTTCCAAAATGGAACTCTACAGTAAATAATGTTGCTACAGCTTTAGGACACACGGATCCTTTATAAGTGCCTATGACTCCATCTGCTACCACCGACAGAGGTCTAAGAAGGCTCCGTGTTCTCATTGCTAGTGAACATCTGTGCAATCTAAGCACAATAGAAGCCTATGCCTATTTTAATCTAGTTTCTGCAGACATCGGTGTAACATCAGAAGACATACTCTCAGCCACCCAAGGTGACAGGTAAGATGTCAATGCTCAAGTGAAGAGAAAATAAAGTGCCAGCCTCAGTGCACAGAAAGGATCATCATTCTGTCTGAAGGCAGCTTATAGGTCATGAATAAGATTAGTTGCTGAATTGTAAGTAGACAGCCTTGTCTCCTTTTGTGAGAAGAGATGAGAGAGAAAGCTCAGTATATCATATGTTTCTATGACTAAACACCACTATCAACCGCAGCCTAGCTATAACTCACTCCAGCGAGAGAGACAGGGACAGAGATGAAAAAAGAGACAACTCTGAGACAACATATTCTGAAACGATAACACCACATATCCCTAAATGGAATCAGCCTTACTGTCCCCACATTCTCCCAGTTGGAGCTCAATCACCCTATTCTATGCACAAACCCAACTCCCTACTGACCTGAACATCAGCCACTGAAAGATCTGCAGGGTGGATTAATTTCCCATATGGCCTTGGACAAGTCACTTCATCCTTGTATGTTTCAGATTAACTATCGGAAGGCTTATCCTGCGAAGTAATGAGCATCCTCAACTCCCATTGACTTCTTTGCTTGGCACCTCCCAAGAGTGATCCCCATAAAACAGAGTTAATAATATTTAATTATCTGCCCAACTCCAAGACATGCTGTAAGATTCCTTTATGTTTATATAGATCCTCTGAAGAGGTATTTGCAGACAGCTGCTAATGGGTAAAGTTCCCAATACAAACACTACACAAATAGAAGCTCACTGGGTAGGTTTTCCACTGAAGGCAACGGAAGGTCTTCCATTGACTTCAATGGGAACAAAGTTAGGCCGATACCAACTGCTTTTGAAAATTCCAAACTCTGTGATTTTGGAACACACAGGATACATTTAGTTTCACCAGAAATATGGATGGATATGTTCCAGCTTCTTTATATTTCATGCTTTTAAAAAGGAAACTCTAGCCATGCTTAAAACTACACACCGAAATTTCAAAATATAAGATTGACCTCTGGGCAAGAAAAAAACTGCTAGAAAAATGTTTAGTGTATTATGAATAGGCATTTTGGGTCAAAGGACCAGATTCATCAGTATATTCTGGCTGCTTTGCATCACTCTGGTGATGCAGTGTAGCCAAAATTCCAGTTTGGCTGGCAAATTACTACGATAATAAGGGCTTTAAAGAGCCAGGTTTGCATCACAGGCATGGCATAAAGAAGCCAGAGCATACTTATGAATTTGGCCTGTTCTAGTCAATTGCAAAACTCAAGCACATATAGAAGCAACTTTTCAAATGAGCAATTTGTGATTGCTCAAGCTTTAAAACCACATAATATACATGCACAAATCAGTATTGTGTGCACACGTTTGTGAGAAAATCTGGGACAAAAAATACAAGGATCCCTACAATGGGTAGAATAAACACCACTGCAGGCCAAAATATAAAACAAATCAAACAGAGGAAGATGCAAAGAATCACAAAATCACAAGTTTCACCAAATGCCTTTGTCATCATAGTTTGAAGCCGCAGACTTTTGGAAAGAGAAAATGGGTAGATTTATCATCTTACATTTATCCAGAACCTTTTATTCGGATGGCTCCCAAAGCATTTTACAAACTGAACCAATAGAAAGACAATAACCTTCATCCATCAGTGAAATGCAGCCACCTCTGAGGTGAAAGATGACCACTGTTTGTAATAGTACACTGCAAATCTACATATTATTTTAGCACAGGAAGCAAAGACTAAATTACCCAATTAAAACTGCAGGGAAAATTTTAGGTTGGCAGAATGTAATTACGTATGGTGAGTTGGAATCTGGCCATAACACAGGGGTCAATGCTCCTACCCTTGTGAAGAATGCCATAGGATCTTTAGGACTAGATTCTGCCACCTTGTGAATGTTGAAGAGTATCTTTCCAGGTGGTTATTTGTAAAATAAGATGCTACTCAATGTGAAGTAGGGTGGCAGAAAGTGGCCCTGAATGGCCAGGTTGTCCATTTTGTCAGAAGGTTGACAACGCCAGTAACATGACTCCATGTTGAGCATCAATTCCTACTGACTCAGAAGTGCTTGCCACCTGCTGTACCATAATAGCATAGAAAATGTCTATCCAAAATGTGAGGGGGTGGGGAGAGGTTGTCTCAGCTTTTTGTGACATACCTGTGAAGCTACAGACAAACATTTCTAAGCTAGTGTGCAACATCAGTACAATGTGAGGTAGCGCCTCACAACTGAAAATCAGGTGTGTGTCATGCCTTTCACTTCTCCAACAAACATGTCACTTTGTCTGGAGTGGTTCATGACCGTGAGTGCCTACCTCAGGGCAGACTGTCAAAAACAGGGCAGATACCCCAAACTGATAGTATGTTCTATAAGTAGTGGAGTGGGGGCAGGGTCTGTGGCAGAGCCAGGGGTTGAGCACTGAGCAACTGGAAAGTTGGCGCAACCCCAGAGTTGGTGCCTGTACAAGGAGCCGCATATTAACTTCTGAAGAGCCGCATGTGGCTCCGGAGCCACAGGTTGGCCACCCCTGCCTTAGAGAGACAAGGTGGCAGAAGTAATATCTTTTATTGGACCAACTTCTGCCGATGAAAGGGACAAGCTTTTTAGCTCACACCGTGATCCTCTTCATAGGTTCTAGCAGAAGAGTTACAAGATCTTTGGCTTTTGTTGTTGAACGGCACATTTCGAGAACATACTGTCTGGGCTAATCCATAGGAAATAACCTTTTAAAAAAAAATATATGTATATATATAGCCTTAATCTTCAAGAAGGACTATTATATTAGTCACAGTGTGGATGATATTCTGTGCAAGTTCACAGAAGATCTTTTAAGGAGCCAGTTCTGACTTTAGAAGCCAGAATCAAGTACCTTAACAGTCAGGGAATGATTCTATAGCTCTCTTACAGTGGCACTATCTCTTTGAAGATCAGGGCCAGCTAAAGGGAAACAGGAAATCACTGGGTCTGGGAGATAGAAACTTCAGGAAAGCTTGAGAGAATGTAAACTGTTGTTGAACCAATGCAGTTTGTCCTGCTCACCTCCGTGACACAGAGTCAGAAGCAATTTCCCTTCAAGAGTGCAAACCGAGAAAAGAAAAGCAGAAAACTAAAGACTAAGTCTTCAGTTCCTTGTGCCAGATCGCTTCCTCCCTGATAGGCCAACAGACTGACCCAGTTGGCAGCAGCACTCCGGCAGGATCTGCACAGCATCTCAGCTCACTGCGGAGGGCTGAGAGGAGACGTATGCACCAGGCAGCATGACCAGGAACATTTTTGTTTTGTTTACTTTTGAGATAGGGAGGGAAATTTAGAGGCTGTTTTTAAGGAAGTCTGATTAGTATTTCATATGAAAACACTAGATGAGACGTGAGCCCCAACTGCACATAACACAGGGGAAATTAGAAACTTGGGGAAATCTGTGATTAGACGAGATGAGCACAGAGAGATCTGGCTTGCAATTGGGATTTCAGACAAGCAACTCTTTACAAAGCTACAAATGAGGTCAGCTTTCACTTCAGGGAAATCGGGAGAGGCAATGCAGCAAGAGATGGCAAATTCACTGGTAATGGGGGGTTTAAATGCCCCCAATCCAATCGGAGGTCAGAAGAACAGCAAAATAGATGGTCATGTTGGGGTACATGGTACAGATAGAAAAAATGCACAAGGTGTGACCAAAAGGTCATGTGTCTAGGAAAGCAGGCTCTGAAAACATGCATGGGAAACCAACAGTTGAATAGGTAAGTGCCTTATGTTTGGGGCCTGTGTCAAGCATCGGAGAAAACGTTAGCACTTGGAGGGTGGGACTGACAAGGAGGCAATAGTGGCTGCTATTTTAGAAGAGACATTCCAAAAGCTGACTTCCACCCCGAGCTGGAGAATACACGTTATCCTGAACAATCTGGGTGGCCAAGTCAACTGGGGTAGGGAGTTTGTGTCTCATCACAACCCATTCATTTAAAGCCTTTGCAGACAGGAGGCCAATGCAAATGATTTACTGAGCTGCAAATTCACAATATAAATGTGCAAAGAATCCTGGAAGTCTGCAATGCATTCAATGAGAATGGTCTCCTATACAGAGGGCCGTATTCTCATTTACAGTAGGTCCCTTTGCCCAGCTCTGGCAGTGCAAAGGCATTTTAAAGTGGGCGTGAATGTAATTTATGTAATTTATGTAATTTTTTTATGTAATTTATGTAATTTTTATGTAATCTGAAATGAATCAGATACACTACATATGCACCATAGATGCGGGCAGGAAACCTTGAAGGTAAATGCCAGGAACTTTCCTGGCATACTTAAGTGCTAGTATCACTCTTACATTTTTATTCCTGATCAACACACTTGCATAATACTGGTTGGCCTCTATGAAAAGGAAATGATCCCTTGTGAATGTCCTAGGCACTGCTTATACAGCTTAATGTAACACGCTGACAAGTTTCAGCTGCCCCAAAGAGAAGACAAGCCTAGAAGCATCAGGGGAAGGTTTCTAATGATACTCAGAAAAAGAGACAGATAATATGAAATAGGATAACGGAGCTAGTTCAGGAAATGAGCCAAAAGTGTGTCCACAGTGGGCCTGTGAGTCATGGGGATGCCCGCCCCAACAAGGCCAGGTGGAAATGATAAGAGGGATGTGACTGCACATGGAGCGAGAGCTCTATAGCAACTAGACCCTGAGGACTTTGGAGAAACAAGATGGCACCCTTTCATTACAGCCCCAGCAAGGCTAAATTTAGGTTTCTCCATTTACACAGGAATTCACTGTTCCCTGAATTCTCTCCACAGAACCACACCCAGATCTCCCTTGGCTGCCAATAAGATTGTCAGTAAGAGGCAACTGGCGTGATGTTTTTGTAATTAGGACACTTACCTATTAGGAAGTGGGCTGACACACCCAGAGCACTAGGAGCCCTATTTCATACATGCCAATGAACAGACATCAGAGGCACACACTGCTACAGAGGTAGCTACAAAGCTGACCTGGATTTGAACCAGTCAACTAGATATGAAAAGGGTCTAGCCTCACTCTTTATCAAGCTGCGGTGCCTAGCACAATGGTGCCCTGATCCTGACTCGAGTCTCTGGGTCTGATTGTAATATAACCAATAGCGTCATGATCATTTCTATCCCACAAATGTAGTGTACAGTAAATAAATGTACACAATGATTTTAATTCCAAAGGCATTAATAAACCTCTGTTCTTGTTTGGTTTCTGCAATAACAATTCCCCCAAAGGGGAAACACTAACACACATAGGTCCCAATCCTGCAGCTAGGTCTGCAGAGGCAAACCCTTGCACCTGCTGACTGCTAAGGTCTGCTTGCCTGGATCTGATTGCAGGACTGGTGCTGTAGTAGTTCACTGAGCCAGCAAGTAATGTAAGTACACATACTGGAGTTCTTATTCTTGGTTTACGGCTCTTTTTCCTCTCAGATCTATGGTTTTGTCTTCCTATGTGAAATGTTTTGCTATTTGTGTATCTCACCTATTTTAAACAACACATTCAATTATAAAAAATCCCTATGCCTAACCATTGTGGCTTGAGTTAAACTGAAATAAGGTAGTGAAGTTCTGCATAAAACATGCTGTCTAGGTCAGTGTTACTGCTCAGTCTGCCAAGCTTTTACTGCTCCTGCATGCTATTGTAGTAAGTGCTACATTATAAATTCAATAAATTAATGCTTTAGTCTTGATTTATATGCTGATGATATCTACCTATTTGCTTATGAGATGGATTAATGAAATACTTCCATCCCATAGAGATGTGTGATTCAAAGTCTGCTTTTCTTCCCCTTTTAGCTGTTGAATTTTTCTTATTAGTCCCAGGTGTGCACTCAAATTCTGTAGATAAACAGAAATATACTAACTCTACTAATTTCTATTGATCTACTTCTAATTTCAGTTTAATCTTTTAACTCTTTAAGATTAATGCAATCTGCTGATGGTGATAGAGACAAAGTGTCTTTGAATGCTAGGTAGTAAAGTCCATTCACCAGCTTCCTAAAATGACACGCAAGCTTTTAATTATAAAGGACATGTCAGCTAAATCCAACCTGATAACTGTAACGTCCCCTTCTCCTCTCACCTCTCCATTGCTAGGGCCCCAATACAGCAAACCACTTCAGCATGCGCTTAACTTTAAATATGATCCTAAGTTCATCCCTACCCAAGAAAGCACATGTTTAACTTTCCATTCTTAAGTCCCATTGACTTCGGTGAGTCTTCTGTATGTCCTTAAGAGCTTTGTTGAAGAAGGATGGATTTAAGCACATGCTTAAGTGCATTGCTGACTCAGGGCCTAAGTCAGAGTCCCAGGTTAAATCTGCTTGCGTGAGTGACCAATGTCCAATCCTCCCCTACACATTCTAAAATGTCCAGTCTCTAGTGCTGCTCAGTATGAATCAACGGGTATGTCTACACTGCATCTGAGAGCAAGCCTCTCCATCGAGGGAGCTCGCTGGGCTCACAATTGTGTGTTGCTCTGATGTTGTAACTCAGGTTCGAGTTCAGGCTCTTAAGCCAGGAGACGTGCTTTATGTACTGGGGCCCAAGCAATGGAGGAGTGAGAGGAAAAGGGGTTTTACAGTTAGCAGATTGGATTTCGCTGAAATATCCCAAATCTGCCTTCTGTTCAAGGTTTGCTACAATGAGAAATATTCTCTAACTCTGTCGAGAAATATAAATAACTGAAAATAAAATAAAATAAAAATGCTTCTGAAAGTTATTCAGTGTATCGAGGGTACAAAGGTTTTCTAAAATAAAGACAATAACTCATTCTCCCTCTCCACCCTAACATGGGTGCAAAGGAGCAGTGCCCTATGGATGCTTGGGCACGGAAGGGGACATGCCAATGCTGAGGCATTATGGCTTTTCTCATCCCTCAGACAACTCCAGGGCCCCTCTGTGGTGCACAGCAAAGTCTGGCTCCCAGTTTGTGCTCCTAGCCCATGGAGTTTCTATGTAAATCACAAACCAGTGTAGAATGATCCCCCAGATCCCTAGTGGAATTTATTGCACAAAGAATTTCACCCAGAAAGCAAAAAAGATGACTCGCAAGATGTCAGGTGTCTCCTTGATAACTAGGATAAGACAGTGGCACTTGGAAAGGTCTCCTAAAGACCGTCGTCCAAGGATTTTTGTTAGAGACAGCTTCCTTCTTAATGCACTGAAGTCTGAATTTATTTGCCAATTTACTTTGATATTCATATTCTTACTGACATTCTTCAAGGCCTCAGAACATTTTAATGAAGCACACTGCAATTTAAAACAAGTCTTTGAGAAATAACCCACAGAAAAAAAGACCTATTAATTGCTTGACAGTTGTATCCCAATTCTTCATGCCAGCCATGCACTGTTCTCCATGGAAAAGGTTATTAGAGTTTGACAAACAGATCATAGCACCTAACAAAGCTATTGGATCTGGCATGTGGTTTCTGCTAGGGGAGCCACCCTCCGGCCTTGCCTGAGAGCTGCTCATCCAGCCACAGAGAGACAATCTTTTCTGGGTGGGTACACATGGAAAATTCCACTCCAATACTCCATCAAAGCAGCCCTTTGATATGCCTCTTCTGAAAAAGAGAGACAAGGTAGGTGAGGTAGTATCTTTTATTGGACCAACTTCTGTTGGTGAGAGAGACAAGCTTTCAAGTTTACACAGAGCTCCTCTTCAGGTCAGCTGTTCTTCTGAAAAATGCAGACATTCTTTTCCATTTTCCTTCTGAGAACTTATCACAGCAGAAGAGAGTAGTGGAGAATGATATTAGTAGGTGTTTTGCTTTTAGCCAAATCCTTAGAGCTCTTGTAAGCAAGGTCTTTTTATAGAGAACTGTCAAGGCACTTGAAACTGCCATCAAGCAGCGTGCTTTATATATCAGGGAGACTTTTCTTTTTTCCCTCCCACTTAATTTCCAGCCCAATGGTATAATACCATTTAAAAATGAATGTGTATGTATGAAATGATACACCATCAAATGTGCTCCTGCCAGGAAAAAGGTGACTTCAGAGCAATTTTTTACACAAAGCAACATATTCCTTCCCAGTTTTCCCTTTTTACTTGACTACTTTCGGAGATAAACCCTGCTGATTTTAAACCAGATTAGTTGAAAATATAATAGCCAGAGGTTCTCAAGGGCTGTTCAGAGATTTGTACCCTCAAAGATTTTTTGTTCCATACAGGGTAAGAGGAATCAACTTTAACAAGTGGCAGTAGAATTTGCTAGTGTTTAATACATGTTTTTCATTTTAATTAGATGTAAATTTCTGATGCCTGATCTACACCCCAGGCTTCTGCCAGCAGAGCTACGTCAGTCAGAGGTGTGAAAAGATGTGATCTCTGAACAACATGGCTGGTCAAAGTCCCTAGTTTAGGGAAAGTGTTTTTACACTATAACTTGTTTTGGTCATGGTTGGTGGTTTTACTAAACGGGTATAAAGCGCAGCTTTTCCAGGATTGCTGTGTTCATACTAGGAGCTCTTTGATAGTACAGTATACTGGTATTCCTACAGCAATAGTGTAGTGTAGACATGGCTTATGTGTCATGCCCTATGTGTCCTAGTGTAGACATGGCCTTTCAGTGAGAAGGTGATAGAGAATGATTGCTCATCTTATTTCAGTACTGCAGAGTCTTTATTTAGGGCCCATGGAAGCCAATCGCAAAACTCCAGTGTGAATGGGATTTGGCCCTTAATGCATAAATGTTGGTACCTGTTGTCAATTTCGCTTTTCTAAAGACAAAGTGTGGAGTATTTCTGGTAATGGGGAAGGAGAGAATTTAATTGTCCTTGTCCTCCAAGTAGGCTCTCTCATTCACCTGCTATTTCCTCACTGACAATTATATTATTAATGCGGCCTAACAGTAATTTTTATTTAATCAGCACCTGCAGCAAAGTGTGTTAGAGCAAACCAATTCAACATACAAATTACTGTGCCTGGCAGTTCTGAAATGTGTGCGTGTGTGGTTAGAAAGTATAATAAAGGCTGCACAATACCAGCCTTTCCTTGCCTCTAAAAAAGTGATCTAATTTCTATCAATAAAAAAATACAATGCTGTAGAAAAATAAAATGTGCTCAGGCTGAGACTCAATGGCACATTTCAGCGAGCAGATAATTTCTACAGTCTAGTTCTAAACCTGTCAAAAAGGTGATTTATAATGAAATGCTGACAGGCTCCTAACTATAGCTGTGCTAATGGCCCCACTGTAATAAATGTGTCTCTATCCATAAATCCACCTCCCTAGAACATAAATCACTAACAAATAACATCAGCTAAACTTCAGTTCTCTAATCTTGCTAACCTAGAGACTGTAGATATCCCTGTGAATGTTTCCTTTCTGGTCCAGATTAAGAGAGGATTCTTGGTATCCAGACTCAGTGGTCCAAAGCGAAAGGACACTGCAGAGAAAATGAGTATGCATGATAAGAGCTGGGAGGGAGTCCAATAGGGGGCTGCTGATTAAAGAAGCAGTCACGGTGACTTTTAACACCCAGCCCACATTCAAGGATCCCTTACAATTAAAGCACAGTAGTCCTGTGGAAGAATGTTCCAAAACTTGCCCTCTCAGAATAGCCATACTGCAGGACTCAGGAAGTTACTTTAAAATACTGCATAAATATGTCTACAAGGGTTGCAGTGGGACTGAGCCACCACAGGAGCCCCTGAACTAGTTTTTGCCAATTCAGGCAAAACTCCTTCAGCAGCCCTTTGGAGCATACATTAGAGCAGGAGTGAAGCCACCATATACACAGATGCAGTACATGCTCCTTCCAGCAGCCCTACCCTGGCAGCAGGCATGGAAGGGGGATCTAGCACCAGTGACAGCTCCAATCTTCACTGGACATTGGGCTCACAGTCTAACTCTGGGGATTATGGCTTTTCCCGCTCCCCATCCCATTCTGCAATAGAGCAAGGCCAGTCACAATGTCGCTCTGTCTTTAGGAGAGGGACTGTGGGAGGAAGGAAGTTCCAGGGGTCTGAGTGGAGATGATGTCTTTTTGTGAGGGCACATGAAATGATGGTGAACCTCTGCCCCCATGTTTCCCAATGGTAAAAATGAGATCACTGTCACATGAAGACAGAGCAGACATCTCTGATTATTCATTCACAAAGCCACATGATAAAAATTGGTGGCAAAATAAAATCATGTGCACACACAGAAGCGGCAGCAGTTTAGCTAAAACTGGTTTAGCTAAACTGATGTAAACCCTTATGTGGGCACTCTGATTTCAGTTTGAATGGATTATTAATTATAACTTATTATTTGTATTACTGTCCCACCTAGGAGCCCAAGTCATGGAGCAAGGACCCCTTGCGCTAAGTGCTCTATGAACACAGACAGTTCCTTCCCCAAAGAGCTCATAATCTAAATATAAGATAAGAAACAACAGATGGATACAAACAGATGTAATGGGCATACAAGGAAACAACA
The DNA here is from genome assembly GCF_009764565.3 of Dermochelys coriacea. Lineage (NCBI taxonomy): Eukaryota > Metazoa > Chordata > Testudines > Dermochelyidae > Dermochelys > Dermochelys coriacea. Next base: position 132,069,299 of record NC_050072.1, read on the forward strand.
AGCCGATATTGATCAGCTTAATAGACTGAGATTTCAGCACATCAGTGGCCTAACCCCTGTCAAGTGTTTTGGTGAGATCACAGCAAAGGGGAATTTTAAAGATGGTTTTGAAGGAAGAGAATAAGGTAGCTTTGTGGATGTTTACGGGGAACACGTCCCATGTTTGCGGGGCAGCATATGACAAAGCATGAAGATGCTTGTTTGAAAATGTAACAAGATGGAGGCTTGCATCATGGGCAGATCAGAGACAGGAGTCGACACCTTAATAGTGAATGAGAGATGATAGGCAGGGTAGGGATAGAGCATGATGGGCCTTGAAAGTGAAGACAAGCAGCTTGAGTCTGAGACCAGCGGAGGAATGCAAAGAGAAGGGCAACGTGGTCAAAATGACAGGCTTGGAGAATGATCTTCACAGCAGCATTCTGAATGGCTCTGAATGGGGCAAGGTTGCATTTGTGAAGGCCAAAGAGATGCAGTAATTGAGACACAAGATGATGAGAACCTGGAGGAGAGTTTTAGTTGGGTGGACAGATAGGAAAGACCATTTCTTAGAGGCGTTATGCAGACAGAATCAACAAGATTTAGATCCAGCCTGGATTGAGGACCTAGAATGAGGTCTGAGTTGAAAATAAGGCCCAGGTTACAGGCCTGAGTGACAGTGGTGTTGTCCACCATGAATGAGAAAAGAGCTAGTGGGAAGGGTTGGGGAGGGGGGAAGGGAGGTTAGGAGCTCTGTTTTAACCATGTTGAGCATCAGCTGTCAACTTGACACCTATGAGGAGATGTCAGAGAAACAGGCTGAGATTTGAGTTTGGACAGGAAGTGACAGTTCTGTAGTAGAGAAGTGAGCACAGAGATGGTAGCTGAATTTTTGTTTGCAGATGAGATTACCCAGAAATAAGATGCAGAGAGGGAAGACAAGGTGTCCAAGGACAGAGGCCTATGGAACCTTGTAACCTGAAGGTTTAGGATACTTGTTTCAGAATAGTCTTTAAACACGTATTCCGGGATGGGGAGTTTTGCCTGGTCCCTGGGGGCCATTTTGGAAGTTAATAAAGAAGCAGTTGTTGAGATCAGAGCCAGTGTGTTGTGCTGCCTAAATACTCTACACAGCTGTAACATACTGGCGAGGAGGTGTGCTGGCTGATGTGTGCAACGCATTATAGGTGGATGCAGTGCTGTGTACTCCGAGGAGCTGCTTCTTGGGACTGGCTGGTTTCCTGAGAGAGGAGAAGGGTCCTAGTAGCCCTGAAAAGCCAAAATGAGTTGCAGGAGAAGCGTGGAGGTGCAGACTCTGGGTTCTTCAGTCACACTAGGGAAGGATGCGCTACAGCAGGGAAGATGAATTTGAGCCTCAGAAAGAAACATAGACACGTTATGTAGAACACGCCTACTGTTATCTATTGGCTAATGGTGTAATGGACAAGACAAAATGAAAGTTTTATCCTCCTCAGTGTTGTGGGTTGCAAGACCTATGGACTGATTCATGATCTCCTGGGGCCAAGAACTCCTGAAATGGTGACATTGGAGGCTATAATTAAAAGCAGAGAAGGATCATTATGAACCAAAACCACCTGTTTGGGTCCTGTGGTTTAAATTTTACTTCTGCATCAGGGTGCCTAATGAATCTGTCTCACAGTTCATGGTATATCTCTGCCAGCTGACAGCCCAGTGTGAATTTGGAAACGGTTGGGAGGATATGCTGCATGACCATCAATGATGGCATAAATAACGAAGCTATGCAGGGAATGATTCTGGCAGAGCCGAATCTAACACTCCAAAAGGCCATGGATATTTCTGTGGTGCTGGAGATGGCTGCCAGAGGCACCTGCCATCTTTTCTAGATCCCCACCAAGTGGATCCACAAGTTGAGGGATAGGAAAGGGATGGTCAAGCCACACTAGGAAGGTCCAATCTCCCGATCTTCTAATGCTAAAGGGAAAAAGAATGGGCTACTGATGTGGGGGGGAATCATTCTCACAGAGAGTGCAGGCATAAAGACTAAGAGTGTCATTATTGTAAAAAGAAGGGACATTTGGCTAGGTGCTGCAGAATGAGAGTCAAGGAATGCTGGGATACCTGAAAGATGAAGGGGAATTGGATGCACCATGTGAAGGAGCATCAGCTGGGGACCTTGAACCAGAGGAGGAGGAACCAGATGAGTTGCATGCTCTCGTGAATCAAATGAACTCTTGTTAGGCACCAATCCTAGTCAAGGTACAGTTGAATGGGCAGAATGTGAAAAATGGAGCTTGACACAGAGGAAGCAGCTATGGTGTTGGTGCAAGAGACCTATAAAGAAATCGCTGATGCGTTCCCCAGCTTGACTTTATCCCCTACTTGATCTATACTCAAATCCTGCACTGCGGAGAAAATTCCTATATTGGGGAGGGCGGAAGTCGAGGCGAGGTATCAATCCAGGGGGCTCATCTCCCTCTCTTTGTGGTAGCTGGGGCAGGGCCAAACCTTTTTGGATAGTATTGGCTCTTCACCTTGAAGCTAGACTGGAAAAGCCTCCTGGGACCATTGTATCACATAAGCACAAGCTCAATCAATGACCTTTCCTCTGCTTGCACTATATTCCAAAGAGTCATGCAAGAGTTATTGGTTGGATTGCGCAATGCCAGGGTATACCTAGACAATGTTCTTATTACAGGAGAGAAAAAAGTGGACCATCTACGGAAGGTGGCGTTGTGACTCAAGTGCTCAAAGTGCATATTCAGGCTAAGGAGGTGGTTTATTTAGGACATAGTGTTTCAGGACAAAAATTGCAACTGTTGGAAGAAAAGGTTAAAGACATCAAAAAAGCTCCAGTTCCAAAAATTGCAAGTGAGCTCAAGGCAGACGTCCCTTCGCCTTTTAAACTATTATGGATGATTCTTAGAAAATCTGTCAATGATGCTTGCCTGCCTTCATGCACTGCTCGAAAATGGTGCAGCGTGACACTGGGGTAATGATCAGGAGATTACCTTCAAAGAAGCCAAAGGGCTTCTGAAGTCAGCCAAACTCCTAGTGCATTTTGACCCCAAGTGTGACCTGTTACTTACTTGCAATGCTTCACTCTGTGGTGCGGGTGCTGTACTTTCAAACTGAATGGAATATAGGACTGACGGGCCACTCTGCTATGCCTCGCGCTGCTTATCATCAGCAGAACAATGGTATCCCCAGTTAGATAATGAAAGATTGGCTATTGTCTTTGCTGTCAAGAAGTTCCATCAATATCTCTATGGGTGACAATTCACTATAACAACTGACCACAAAAGCCACTTTTGGGACTTCTGGACGAAGTCAAAGCTATTCCTCATATGGCCGCCATGCCTGCAATGTTGGGCATTACTGCTAACTGTCTACCAATATCAGCCAATTGATAAGCCTGGAGTGGCTCTGTTCTGCCCCAGGTCTCTCGTTTAGTATAGTATTGGTGGCCTAAGTTGATAGTATCTTTGGACACACATCTATATTTTCACAGGTGTTGTGAACTAAGTCTCCAAAGCAGAGTTCTCCTCTGGGGATCACGAGTTATAATACATCCCACGGCAAGAAGGTTAATCCTGGAGAAACTGCACAGAACACACCCTGGGATGACCCAAATGAAAACTCTAACCGGAAGTTATGTCTGGTGGCCAAGCCTAGATAGAAAGATGAAGTAAGTAGTACTGTGCCATGCCACATCCCAACAATTAAGAAAATTGCTTCCGGTAGCAGACCTATCACCACGGGAATAGCCAGGAAGGTCTTAGATCAGACTACACCTCAACTATGTTGGTCCCTTCCTTGGATCAATGTTCCTTGTTGTGGTAGATGCACATTCTAAATGGATGGAAGTCATTCCAGTCAGAGTAGCTACCTCATCTGTAACAATTGAGGAGCTTTGTTTCTTGTTTAGCACACATGAACTGCCTGAGACCGAGGTCTTCGACAATGCTAATGTCTTTACCAGTGAGGAATTCCAGGCCTTCTTGAGGGCTAATGAGATCAAACAGATAACATCTGCTTCCTACCACCCATCCACACATGGGCTGGTAGAGAGAGCTGTTCAGGCCTTTAAGAATGGACTCAGGAAGGTTACAGAGGGGTTGCTGCAGATCAGGCTGTCTCGGTTCTTGTGTAATTACAGAACAAACTCTCATGCTACAACAGGGGTATTGCCTGTGGAACTACAGATGAGGCAGCGGATTTTCTTGGAACATTGTCTGGAGAAACAGGTGCATCAACATCAAGAAAATATGAAACACTATCGTGACCATCAGCAGAGCATTTGCTTTGTGTCTCCTGGAGTACTCATTTGGGTTCAGAGCTTTGTGGGAATGCCCAAGTGGTTGCCTGGCACAACTGTAAAAGCTACAGGCCCACTTTCCTATCAGGTTGCTGTAGGAGAATTCCTGATGAGATGGCACATAGACCATCTACTTGCCCGAGGAAGAGATGAGGAACCTGAGTTGGGTTCACAGGACTCACTGTCTCCATCTGGCGGTGATGGATCAGTGGATGCTACTGTTCCTGTAACAAACCCAAGTTCAGAGTCTGGGGAGGTAGAGTTTGCTCCTGTTGGAGCAGGTACTGGAATGGCCCTCTGGAAGGAGGTCTCAGTCTCCTTAGTACTGGGGTGCTTGTGGAGTTATTGCCAATCCTGGCTACGCTGGGAACATCTACACCAGTTCTGCTTTGCCATGAGACAACACAACCCCGCTATCTGCTTGGATCTAGTGCTTGGGAGACTTGTGGACGAATCTGTAGAGTGGGGGGGGAACTGGGGCAGAATAATCCCCTTTTTCCTTTTTACCACATGAGGTTGGGTCGTCTACGCTGCACCTCTAGTTAAAGTTCCAGTTACTGTACTGAGCTGTTGATTTTCCTCTCAATGAATTTTTTTGAACTTTGAGGGGGAGGGATATTGTATCCTGGGGGTTTAGGATAGTCCCTAAACATATGTTTGGAGTGTATATATATATATAAGAGTTTTGCCTGGTCCCTGGGGGCCATTTTGGAAGGTAATAAAGAAGCAATTGTAGAAAACAGACCTGGTGTGTTGTGCTCCCTACATACCCTAAGCGGCTGTTACAAACCCCCACAGGAAGCTGGAGGTGGTATTAGGAGGATCCTCTAATGGGCATGACGAAGGAGCGAATAGAGAGATAGGAGGACCTTACACTTTAACTTAAATCTATTTTCAGTCAATTTAAACCAAAATAAACCTGCTGTAAACAGAAATAACAGTGTCCACACTGCCTTTTGCATGGCTTAACTAAATTGGTTTAAAATCACACCTTAGATTAAACTGGTGCAACTTGTTCCTGTAGATAAGGCCAACATTTTTGGCTTTCATGGCCAAGAACCATTAATTCAAGTGACAATAGACCAGTGTCTTTTTACACTCTCCACTTCCTCCAAAATCTTTATTTCCCTGTAACAAACAAACCAGCATTTACATCATTAAGCCTTTTAATGGGTTGTTTTTCATCCTTCTGGCCACAGGCTGATTTCAGATGGTCTCTCAATCACTGAATCAATCTTAGAGTGCCACTGGATGTGCCCTGAGGCAAATACTTGCACCAATGAGCATCTTGATGTATCAACACTTCTTGAAGGTGACCTCGCAACTGATTTTCCACCACCCTGTAAAGCTGCTCGTGGAGCTTGGCCAAATGATATTTCTAGCCAGATAATGTTATTTCCTGAGTTTCAGTTAGTAATTTAATAAGGCCCAAATGACAATGCAAAGGCTGGATGAGAATTGTACATTTTAGCTCAGCTATGCTAGTACTGGCCTTGGTCCAAATGCTGAATTTCTCTCACATACAGTAATTATTAGATAGATTTTGATCTTTTTCATGTTCACTGTAAAGTTGGAAACAAAGATTTCTGAAGATCGAAACAAGAAGATGAGAGTTCAAAATAAACCAGGGAAAGGAACGACATCAGTAGTTTTACTTCCAAATATTAGATTAAAACAAAATAGTGAGAGAATTTACAAAAACTTATAGATTAGAAATGTTTTTGTGTGTGTTTGGCTTTATAAAAACACGAGTATTCACCTAGAGTGTGACCTAAAAAGCAACAGCAGTATTGACAAACCCAAGAGCTCCAAAACCATGAGTCAGGCCAAAAAATCGTGTGATCGGTTTAAGAATCACAGGATTTTAAAAAATAATAAATTTGGAGTTTTTATTTTGTCTGCCGCTTTTGAGCCCTTAAGATTGACATTTTCCAAGCTTTTTTCCACAACCATGAGGGCTAGCAACTTTCTTTTTCTTTTAAATGAAAGCCGGGATTCCCCTGCAACAACAGGACATGGGCTTTAAGAAAGATACTGAATATTGCAAGATTAGCAACAAAATCCTGAGAGTTGGCAATGCCACAACAACCCTGTTACTAGTGCTTGGGAACCAGAACTGAAACTGCCTAGAAACTAAAGTGAAAGCAAAGAGCCTATGTGCGCTGCCCAAATGGTGTGAAATGCAAAAAAGGAAACTAACAGCTTAAATGGTGAGAAGGACATTAGATGAGATAATTTCTTTTAATCCTAGAAATGTTTGGACCAGACTGTGTCTGTGTGTGGAAACAAGAGCCTGAAGTTCCCAAGCTGAATGCCTCTGAATCCTTCTGTCAATTTTCTCAATCTCCCCTCATGCACAAAAGAGAATGGGTGTCTGGCCCACCAAATGTGAGCTTCTGCCCCAACTTGCTGACTCAGAGCTGCCATGTTTTGAGGAGCTCCTTGAGTGACATTCAGTACAGGATGGGGGTTTCTGTTATGGGGGATAACTCCTTGGGGGAAAACTGTGGTTTTGTGTTCCCAATCTGTTGTGCACCCTTCATTTTGGCTCCCCTGTTTCTCACATTCTACCTCCCCCTGCCGATTTGCTTCCCCGTTCGCCTCTGTAACATGCCCGCAGTGAGTGTCAGCTACCCCCTTTTTATCCTTCCTGGCTGCTGGCTCTTCGTCATTGCTAGCCAGTTGGGGGGAGGGCATGGTGTGGTGCGAAGGGAGGAGGAGACAAAGTCTGTCTGCCTATACCCACAGAGACCCGGTCCCCAGAAAGCATGGAGGAGGTCATGGGGTGAGTGAGTGAGTAGGGCTGAAGATGCCAGGGGCTGCTGGGTGGGGGTAAATGTGTGTGCAATGGTGGCAGGGAGTACTGCTGGATGCTGGGGCTGCAGGGTGGTGAGGAGGTATATTTAGCAGGTGCTTTGGGACTGCAGTAGGCAGACCTGGACAGCTGGGGCTGGGACTCCATCCCTGCCTTGCAACATTGCACCCCGGTGGTCACGGCGTGGTGCCTGGCAACTGGCCCCCAGCGGCCAGGAGCAGGCATTATATAGAATTGGATTAATTTGGATTAACACACAGCATTCCAGTGGGGTTGTAGCAAAGCATGGCAGGGGGCTGCAGGTGTGACCGTCACATGAGATGCGCGAGACTTGGCAACCTTACTGACAGCATGGCTACTTGCCCTGGGATGTCCCTTTCAGGAGGCTCCCCAGCATGGAGGCAGTTCCACAGGAAAGTGAATACCAGTATGACCTTCCCTTTCCTTATGTCACTTGGTACTGGTATTCGGGCAGCGGAGGGGAAAGTGTGCCCTTTCAAAGCCCCCTACTCACCTGCAGATCCTTTGCCCAATGGAGAGCCCTCCAAGGGAAGAGGGGCCTGTGTCATGGAGTGGGGAGAGGGAGATATACATACAGGGGTCTCCTCTGCACAAGAGTCCTAAAATCCTATGTTATTTTCAGTAATGGAGGTAAGTAAGAATTAAGGGGCAGATTTTTAAATGACCAAAAGGCACATAACCACACCACTCCCACTGCAGGTCAGTGAGAACTGTGTGCCTCATCCCCATGTGTGCTTTTGAATATTTTCCCCAAATGTATTTGTATTACATTTAGTGTAACATTAAACTAAGGAATTTAACCCTGCAAACCTTCACTCCCCTGAATAATCCCTTAATCAACTATTCCACTGAAATCATCTGTGTAAGGTCTACTCGTGTGAATCCAGTTTGTAAGGTTAATCCCCATGTGAATATAGAATAATAGCACTGATTCAGGTCTAAACTACAGTATATCTGTAGACTCACAAAGGCTCCACAGAATGTATTTCTCCAGGGTTAAATATTTCAAGGTCAACTAAGACAAGACTGACTTGGACTAACTAAGGGCAAAACCAAAAATGAATATGCCTTTCCTCAGGCTATTTAGTTACAGTCAAGCAGAGCTGACTTCAGGACTTTTTCAGTCTTTCCTGGGACTTAGAGATCTAGATCAATCATGTGTATCTTATACCCTAGACTAGAAGGATGGGACATCTCAATGACATGGCCACCGGAATACTGCTGTGTCACTGGCTTTCTTTGCATTTCTGTTCTGTTCTCTTCCTCCATTTACCTGACTTTGCCTGCTTGTTCCAGCCAATGTTATTTTTAAAGTTTCTTTTTATAACATTCAGAGAAATAAAATGAATTGTCACCTAAACTACCTCTTTGTAAAGAAAAGTAACCCCCCCAAATACTACAGCACAAATGATTTCTTATGCTAACCTTTGAAAACCTGGGTTGAATGATAATAAAACATGAAATAGGACAAATACTTATGGACATATCATGCCCATATCATGCCCATTTTCCAGCAGAAATCAATGCAGAGTTCGGCTTAAAACTGATGACAAAATATGGCCATCGGTCAGCAATATGCCAATAGCAAGTCAAGTTATAGTGATTGGGTCATACTTTACTTTCCATGGTGTCTTAGAAATAGACCACAAGGTATAATTAATTTCTCTGGACTTTTTAAAACTCACTGAGTAGGATGCTACTGTGTGGTATGGTGTGATAAGGTAGCAATGAGAGAAAGGGGCATATAGGCACAAAGAATTTATCTGCTAGAGTCACATATGAATAGACTCAAATGAAAAACTGATCCCAGAGAGAGAGAGAGATGGAGAGTGTTCTTATCCTGTCTGGCATTTGAGCACATCCTATTTGCCTTCATTTACATGGACCACTGGCAAGTAATCCTCACAATGGAGTTCAGAAATGGATGCTGATAATGTCCCTAAGGCTGAAGTCAGATTCTGGAGCTAAACAGTTTGAATGACCATATGTAAATGAACTGTTTCACGCAGCTATATAAAGCTACTCCCTTCTGGTTTGGGTTGTAAACAAAGATCATTTAATCAGACTTGCTTAAAATATTCAGATGAGGGGGAAATAATGATTTAAATCAGCAGATGACAGCTCTGATTAAAGTGTTTATTAATGGCAAAATGGCTTCTCTGATAAAACTGGAATAAGAATGTATAACACAGAATTTATTTGCTTAATTTCTAGCAGCAAGATCTTATGCTTTCCAGATTATTATATTTTTTGCTCTGTTGGCTTTGCTCAGCCATTCAGAAATGTGTCACTAAAAAGGTACTTTGCTTACATTTCTGATGTTGATAAAAAAGAAACGAGGGTAACCCCCCCCAACAGTTATAGTAAATGAAATGAAAAATCTGTGACACATTTTATCGAGCCAGCAATGAGTTCAAGAAGCATGACTAAAATATTGAACAACTCTGTGCCTTCAGAAGCACCATTAACATTTTTAGCTTAGCATCTTTTGTTTCCTAAAAACAAGTAGTCAAAGCTAGACAGAAATGTCAGGAGATCAATAAAAAGTAATTAAGAAGAGTGTTTAATGTCCTTGAGAAGGGTTTGAAGGAAAAGTAGCAGGAAAAGAAAAAGGATAGATCAGCATAGCTACCAAAATGTTTTCCATTTAAGGAAACAGTAACATATAATTTTTGCCCAAAATAGTGGTTAAATGTATTTAAATTATTAAACATGAGAAAACAAAAGAAATGGATTTGGAAATGAATTACCACCAAAACCCACTTGCTCTTTTTCAACTAATAGTTCTTGCCTTCTGCATATCCTTTATTAATCTATTACCTCTATAGAATACTGTGTATTTGTCATCAATTCTCTTTTCTAATTAGGAGACAGAAAATTTTTTCTAATGTGAAGAATGATGATACTAATTCTCCAAAAGAGAAACTACTTGATAAATCCTTTTCACTCTATCCTTTTATCTACAGGCCTCTAGAGCAGTGGTTCCCAAACTTGTTCCGCCGCTTGTGCAGGAAAAGCCCCTGGTGGGCTGGGCCAGTTTGTTTACCTGCCGTGTCCGCAGGTTCGGCCGATTGCGGCTCCCAGTGGCCGTGGTTTGCTGCTTCAGGCCAATGGGAGCTGCTGGAAGCGGCGCGGGCCGAGGGACGTACTGGATATTCTAGTGCTCTTAGCCTTTTCTTTTAGACTGCAAACTTTTTGGTTTGGGGGCCTGTTTGTATCTTGATACAGAACACAGTGTTGGTGATAAACAACTAATAAATAAAATCATAACAGTTACAAATACAGTGCTTTCACTACAAATGTATCCCACTGTAAGTCTTTACAAATATCTGGGGAGCTATGGATGACAATGATTTTAGCAACTCTACCTTCATATACATAGTTTAATTCCTAATACCTGAAATTAAAGAGAACCCACCTTTTTTATTTTTCCATCCCCAACAATCAGGCCAAATGGGCTTTCTGGATTATTAGTACAAAGTTAATTAAGAACAGGTGAGAGGCTTGTATGAAGAGTAACTACCAAGCAATGAAAGGATAAAAAGTGTAAAAGGATAAAAAGGATAAAAATTAGCTCTGCTAATTCCAGCCAACGAAGATATGAGAATGATGCTCAAGTACGAAAACCTCTTTCATATTATGTTAAATAGTAAAATGGGTTTCAACACACAAGTTACAACTTGTTGTAATGAATATGTATTGCATTCAAGTAGTGTCTGCACAAAGAGATACAGATGGCAGGTGGAATTTTCAAAGGGCCAGGCACTCAACCCCTTCTGAAATTCAATTCCTATAGGCTCCTTTAGTGCTATAGCTGTACTCTATGAAAATCTGTGTACAATCAGGGAATCCTTGCCCGCATATTCAGAAACAAATTGCTATCAGCAATGCTACAGATAAATATTCTGACAGAAATCAACAGTGAACTTTACCATGGGAAATTTCCAGTCTATGGCCATTTAAAATGGAATTTTTCTATAAACCCAGGGCCACATTTGCTGCTACACTCCTGCTGCTTTGTGCTGCTCTCGCAATGCAAAGTCCCCATAAAACTGGCTTAACTGGCTGCTTAAATTATATGTTTGGCTTGGTCCTTGCTTTTATATAAATTAAAATGTCGCTGCTCAATTCTACTGCTCTGCTGAGCCACTTCTCCTTCTGGCCCCACCTCTCTGACTGACAGCTTAATTCCATTGCTCTGCTAAACCACTCCTCCCTTTGGCCCTGTCCCTCTCACTGAGAGCTAAATTCTAATGCTCTGCACACTCCCTTGTCCCTAAACACCTCTGAGGCAGCTCAATTCTCTTTGTTTCACTCCCACTTTGTCTCTCAGCCACCTTCCCCTGTGACAGGTAGCTCATTACTGCTCGGCTGGATATCACTCAACCTATTGTTCTTCTCTTGATGACAGGAAACATGATGCTTTTACTTGCCCAAATAACACTTTCTACTTGCCCTGGACTTCTGGTAATAGAGTTTTCCCAGCCTTAGCTGCTATACTTACTTCTTTTGAAAGAAATAAAAACCTTTACCCAGCCACAAACTGCACAAATTAATCCAGATTATTATCCCTGACAAACTTCTTGTATTCATGTATCTATCCACAGAAGGTCTTCAGAGAACAATCCACTTCTTTAGGTGCCCATATATCCTTTGAGATCCCTTCTAAATTAATTTGGGGTGGCCCCTATCTCTCTGCCTCAGGAGGATTCAGGTCTTTGATATGTGCAAGTCAATTAATTTTCTTCCTTTTCTTTCTTGGGACAATGTCTTTTCTTTGTGCACAGTTATTTAAAATATACAATACAAGAAATATATATATAAATGAAACTAAGGTGATGGTGTGCACTAGCACTTTTGTCGGTATAATTTATGTCACTCAGGGGTGTGGAAAAAACTACCCCTATGAGCGACATAAATTACACCGACAGAAGCGCCGGGTGTGGACAGCGGACATTCTCCCACCAACATAGCTATCGCCGCTCATTGGAGGTGGTTTAATTATGTCGAAAGGAGAGCTCTCTCCCACTGACACAGAGTGGCTACATGAGCAATCTTACAGTGGCACAGCTGAATCTGTGCAGCTGTAAAATTGCTAGTGTAGACATGGCCTAAAGATTAGGATCTTCCATTGTCTTTCATCTTGCAAAATGTGTACAAAGTAGGCGTTAAATGCAACCATTGGAGTGAGTGAGTGAATGGGGGTAATTGCACAAGGTGCAGGGCAGTGAAAAAGCAGGCCCTATATGAGTGAAGGGCTCTTTTAAAATTACTTTTTGATAGAATCAAGTGTAAAAATATCCCCATCAAGTCACAATATCAAATCTAAAAAGCAGAACACACATCCTTCTTTGCCATTTGTGACATGATGTCTCTAAGTCTTTTTTTGATCCTTCCTAAGAAGCATTGTTCTGCCATAAAATCTTGCAGCTGAGATGAAATAAAGACTGGAATACTCTAGGTACTAGTGTTCTGGAAGGCTAATGAGCCAGGAAAAGGAAAATGCTGTTTCTGTTCCATATACAGGCATCAAGACTACAAGAAGATCTTTAGATCCTTTATGTATGGCCATTACATTTTTCCACTGGAGCATTTAAATTAAAATTTCTGAGTGCAAGGTCTATTGCCCACTATATGCAACAGTATCTTTTATTAAAGTGGAAGACCACACTTCAAGGTGCACTTTTAAAAACACATGATTACCAGTCAGACATACCTAATTACAAAGTCTCTTCCTTCACATCCCTCTACTCATGGCTATGGATCAGTCCCATTTCTCCTTGGAATCAGTGCACTGTATAAAAAAGGTCTGGGCAAGAATTAAGCAGTTGATGTGAACATTGTAGAACTGAGGGTTGCCCTTAACATTGACTGAGCCTGAATATTTTTTTTTCATTAAAATATAATCCCATGGCCTTGACTTTTAAAGGTGCTGAACATGTGCTGCTTCCATAGAAGTTGATGGGATTTGCTGGAGCTCAAAATCTCAGTTTAATTAATCTGCTGGAAACACTTCAAAAATTCTCAAAAAAAGGAGACTGAGGCCTGGTCTACTCTTAAAACTTAGATTGATCTAGATATGTCACTCAGCTCTTGTGTAGACATACCCTACACCAAGAATATCTCCCAATGATGCCGGATGGAGGCTCCTTCCTGAGACTCTCCTGTTGTTCATGAGACAGGGCATTCTGATAGCTTTCTGCTGTATGTGTCCAGATAATAGAATTAACACATTTAAGGCCTACGTTTTCAAAGGTGGCCAAAGATTTTGGATGCCACACATTTTGGTCATCTCACATGAGACAGTTCAAAAGGGCCCTGATTTTTAAAGGGTGTATGCTCAGCATTTTCTGAAAATCAGGCCCCTTTAAGTGCTGGATGGAGTGGCATCTCCTCAGCTTTATGCTCTCCCTTTGAACTGGCGTTTGAGATGTGCAGAGCTCCAGAGGAGGGCCATTTGTGTGAGGAAAGGGAGAGGATGTTACAGACGCAGCATTCAAGCTGTGATTGCAATCAGAAGTTTCTTCTTCTAATTTTTTAATAGACTCTTCTACAGAACCCTCCTTATGGCTGAATGAGTCTAATTAAGACTAAATCAAATCAGGACTTGAAGTCTGATATTGCAGAAAACACTGTGACAAAAGAGATCTTTGAACGGACTGGAGTCTGATAGGAAGCCGACAATTTGCCTGCCACACTTACTAATGTGATTCTGCTAGGGCCTAAGGAGAACGTGACAGGGGAAAGGAGAACCAGACTCTCACTCCTTTAGATAGGAGGGACAGATGAAACAACACATTTTCCTCCCTTGCCTCCACATTCTGCACATAAGTGCAGAAAAGCAACTTGCCTAATCGCTCAGCAAAAATGAAAAGCAAACATCTTTGTCCATAGTGGGGTCTGATGTATCATATGGAGAAAATATATGTCCAACCCTACCCCCAACCCTTGGGGAAATCAATGGTAGGGCTCCAGCAGCACAGGCATCAGTATCGTCTGGGTAAGAGTGGGGTATCCGGTTCCCTATATGCCATCCCCCAGGCCAGCACTCAACCTGCAAAGGCCCAACATGCAATAAAGACCCAAAAGAAAGGACACACAAACACTTTTCTCACAGGAAATTAAAAAATGTTGTGAGATTCCTTACGTTGGCGTGTGAGAGTCTGGAACCTCGGTCACAACCTTCAGCACTTTGACAATAAAAATGAGGGGGCTGCCCATTTGTGTGGGTAACTTTGGGACTAAAATAAGGGCCATACACAAGGTGCGCTCTGGGAAGGCAACGGTTAGCGGTCACGATCAACAACAGCAAGAGTGGCTGCTCGAGAAGGAGAGGCTTTTAAAACCACCTACCCTCCAGATGTCAGTGCCAGGAGGATGGGTCAATGGTGAAGGCCTCAGAGAAGCAGCAGCTTCTTTTTTCAGTAGCTTCAATCAGCTTTAGCTGGGATTTTTAACGTAGCTTCAAGAGAGTTAGGTGCTCAACTTCAATGGCAGCTAGCTCCCTCAGGGTCCTGACTTTAATTTTATGTAAAATGACTGAAGTCATGGTGCCTGAAATGACATCTTTTCTTCTCCCTAAGATTATAATCAACCTGATTCTGCTGCCAGTGAACATCAGGTAGCACTCTGAACTCTCACTCCATCAGTCTGTCAAGGACAGGCAAGGAACAGCAAGAATCGAAACACCTGGACAACAATGTCAGCTAATGGTAGACAGAATACAGGATACAGTATGAATGTGAAAATACGGGCTAGTGTCTTATGAGAGTAATTGAAGCAAAATAATGTTGTAGCAACTCTTGGTCACAGTTTGATTTTTTTTCTAGGACAAGCCTGAGTAATTTAAAAAGCTATAGATATAAAATAAGACCAGCCTTTCTGCTACAAAAACAAATGGTAGTGCCTCTGGGTGTGAATTCTGTAACTGATCTGTTGTGTCACAAACCGGTACTGGAGATTTGACTGTCCTCTTAATTCTGCTGAGTGCCTGAGGCATAGTGTCTCTCCTCCAGCATATGGAAGTGTCTGTATGATGACAGGTTTTTGTTGTTGTTGTTACAAGAGCACAGCTACATTAACGCACACACGCACCAATAAATTTTAATGAGGAAGGTAGCATGAGTATCACAAATTTGCATTGACTGGTATTAACTGCGTCTCATCTCCACCAGAAGAAAAGACAGATTACTAATTTCATTGAGGATGCTTCCTATGGCTTTTACTGGCCATCTGCAGATGTACTGAGAGAAGAAACAAATGTACTGAGTTTGCTGTGCAGTTAACTGCTTGCAAATGAGAAGACTTGTGTGTCCCTGTCTCACCCGCCACTCACCCTGCTGTCCTGTTATGTTCTACAGCACCTAGCTTCTTTACATCAGAAAATTAGGTCTAATAAGATAGAAAACATCCTGTATCTATAATGACCTTCACATCATATTTATTTTCCTCTCTTAGTCTCTTTACTTGACTTATCCAGATTAGATGTTTCCCATAAAGCTTATGGTCACATCAGAGCCGTCAGTTTGATCTGAAAAAAGAAAAGGAGTACTTGTGGCACCTTAGAGACTAACAAATTTATTAGAGCATAAGCTTTCGTGAGCTACAGCTCACTTCATCGGATGCATTTGGTGGAAAAACCAGAGGAGAGATTTATATACACACACACACAGAGAACATGAAACAATGGGTTTATCATACACACTGTAAGGAGAGTGATCACTTAAGATAAGCCATCACCAACAGCAGGGGGGGGAAGGAGGAAAACCTTTCATGGTGACAAGCAGGTAGGCGAATTCCAGCAGTTAACAAGAATATCAGAGGTTTCAGAGTAGCAGCCCTGTTAGTCTGTATTCGCAAAAAGAATATCAGAGGAACAGTGGGGGGTGGGGTGGGAGGGAGAAATACCATGGGGAAATAGTTTTACTTTGTGTAATGACTCATCCATTCCCAGTCTCTATTCAAGCCTAAGTTAATTGTATCCAGTTTGCAAATTAATTCCAATTCAGCAGTCTCTCGTTGGAGTCTGTTTTTGAAGCTTTTTTGTTGAAGTATAGCCACTCTTAGGTCTGTGATCGAGTGACCAGAGAGATTGAAGTGTTCTCCAACTGGTTTTTGAATGTTATAATTCTTGACGTCTGATTTGTGTCCATTCATTCTTTTACGTAGAGACTGTCCAGTTTGGCCAATGTACATGGCAGAGGGGCATTGCTGGCACATGATGGCATATATCACATTGGTAGATGCGCAGGTGAACGAGCCTCTGATAGTGTGGCTGATGTGATTAGGCCCTATGATGGTATTCCCTGAATAGATATGTGGACAGAGTTGGCAACGGGCTTTGTTCACCTGCGCATCTACCAATGTGATATATGCCATCATGTGCCAGCAATGCCCCTCTGCCATGTACATTGGCCAAACTGGACAGTCTCTACGTAAAAGAATGAATGGACACAAATCAGACGTCAAGAATTATAACATTCAAAAACCAGTTGGAGAACACTTCAATCTCTCTGGTCACTCGATCACAGACCTAAGAGTGGCTATACTTCAACAAAAAAGCTTCAAAAACAGACTCCAACGAGAGACTGCTGAATTGGAATTAATTTGCAAACTGGATACAATTAACTTAGGCTTGAATAGAGACTGGGAATGGATGAGTCATTACACAAAGTAAAACTATTTCCCCATGGTATTTCTCCCTCCCACCCCACCCCCCACTGTTCCTCTGATATTCTTGTTAACTGCTGGAATTAGCCTACCTGCTTGTCACCATGAAAGGTTTTCCTCCTTCCCCCCCCTGCTGTTGGTGATGGCTTATCTTAAGTGATCACTCTCCTTACAGTGTGTATGATAAACCCATTGTTTCATGTTCTCTGTGTGTGTGTGTATATAAATCTCTCCTCTGTTTTTTCCACCAAATGCATCCGATGAAGTGAGCTGTAGCTCACGAAAGCTTATGCTCTAATAAATTTGTTAGTCTCTAAGGTGCCACAAGTACTCCTTTTCTTTTTGCGAATACAGACTAACACGGCTGCTACTCTGAAACCTGTGATTATGCAAGGCACTGAATTTAGCCATATAGAGTGGAAATCTGTCAACTTCATGAAAAAACTCGCACAGATACAGACAGACATCATCTTCCTCTCCAAATGCAAACAGATGGACATCATACCGAAAGGACTGAAGGTAAAAAATCCATTACAATCTACATACCACACAGACTATGCTGACAGCTTGTGCCACACACTCTCAAGGAAACTGCGGAACCAGCTGATCAACATCCTCTACAGCAAACAGGGAAAGATTAAGAATGAGCTCTCAAAACTGGATACTCTCATAAAGAACCAACCTTCCACACAAACTTCCTCGTGGCTGGACTTTACAAAAACTAGACAAGCCATTTACAAAACACACTTTGATTCTCTACAAAAGAAAAAGGACACTAAGCTATCTAAACTACTATATGCCACAAGGGGCCACAACAATGGTTCCCGTAACCCACCCAGCAATATTGTTAATCTATCCAACTATACTCTTAGCCCAGCGGAAGAATCTGTCCTATCTCGGGGCCTCTCCTTTTGCCCCTCCACCCCCACGAACATGATACAGTTCTGTGGTGACCTAGAATCCTATTTTCGACGTCTCAGACTCAAGGAATATTTCCAACACACCTCTGACCAACATATTAACCCACAGAGACCTTCCTGCCAACACTACAAAAAGAAGGATTCTGGGTGGACTCCTCCTGAAGGTCGAAACAGCAGCCTGGATTTCTACATAGACTGCTTCCGCCGACGTGCACGAGCTGAAATTGTGGAAAAGCAGCATCGCTTACCCCATAACCTCAGCCATGCAGAACACAGTGCCATCCACAGCCTCAGAAACAACTCTGACATCATAATCAAAAAGGCTGACAAAGGAGGTGCTGTCGTCATCATGAATAGGTCGGAGTATGAACAAGAGGCTACTAGGCAGCTCTCCAACACCACTTTCTACAAGCCATTACCCTCTGATCCCACTGAGAGTTACCAAAAGAAACTACAGCATTTGCTCAAGAAACTCCCTGAAAAAGCACAAGAACAAATCCGCACAGACACACCCCTGGAGCCCCGACCTGGGGTATTCTATCTGCTACCCAAGATCCATAAACCTGGAAATCCTGGACGCCCCATCATCTCAGGCATTGGCACCCTGACAGCAGGATTGTCTAGCTATGTAGACTCCCTCCTCAGGCCCTTCGTTACCAGCACTCCCAGCTATCTTCGAGACACCACCGATTTCCTGAGGAAACTACAGTCCATTGGTGATCTTCCTAAAAACACCATCCTAGCCACTATGGATGTAGAAGCCTCTACACCAACATTCCACACAAAGATGGACTACAAGCCGTCAGGAACAGTATCCCCGATACTGTCACGGCTAACCTGGTGGCAGAACTTTGTGACTTTGTCCTGACCCATAACTATTTCACATTTGGTGACAATGTATACCTTTAAATCAGCGGCACTGCGATGGGTACCCGCATGGCCCCACAGTATGCCAACATTTTTATGGCTGACTTAGAACAACGCTTCCTCAGCTCTCGTCCCCTAATGCCCCTACTCTACTTGCGCTACATTGATGACATCTTCATCATCTGGACCCATGGAAAAGAAGCTCTTGAGGAATTCCACCATGATTTCAACAATTTCCATCCCACCATCAACCTCAGCCTGGACCAGTCCACACAAGAGATCCACTTCCTGGACACTACGGTGCTAATAAGCGATGGTCACATAAACACCACCCTATATCGGAAACCTACTGACCGCTATGCCTACCTACATGCCTCTAGCTTTCATCCAGATCATACCACTCGATCCATTGTCTACAGCCAAGCGCTACGATATAACCGCATTTGCTCCAACCCCTCAGACAGAGACAAACACCTACAAGATCTCTATCATGCATTCCTACAACTACAATACCCACCTGCTGAAGTGAAGAAACAGATGGACAGAGCCAGAAGAGTACCCAGAAGTCACCTACTACAGGACAGGCCCAACAAAGAAAAGAACAGAACGCCACTAGCCATCACCTTCAGCCCCCAACTAAAACCTCTCCAACGCATCATCAAGGATCTACAACCTATCCTGAAGGACGAGCCATCGCTCTCTCAGATCTTGGGAGACAGACCAGTCCTTGCTTACACACAGCCCCCCAATCTGAAGCAAATACTCACCAGCAACCACACACCACACAACAGAGCCACTAACCCAGGAACCTATCCTTGCAACAAAGCCCGTTGCCAACTCTGTCCACATATCTATTCAGGGGATACCATCATAGGGCCTAATCACATCAGCCACACTATCAGAGGCTCGTTCACCTGCGCATCTACCAATGTGATATATGCCATCATGTGCCAGCAATGCCCCTCTGCCATGTACATTGGCCAAACTGGACAGTCTCTACGTAAAAGAATGAATTGACACAAATCAGACGTCAAGAATTATAACATTCAAAAACCAGTTGGAGAACACTTCAATCTCTCTGGTCACTCGATCACAGACCTAAGAGTGGCTATACTTCAACAAAAAAGCTTCAAAAACAGACTCCAACGAGAGACTGCTGAATTGGAATTAATTTGCAAACTGGATACAATTAACTTAGGCTTGAATAGAGACTGGGAATGGATGAGTCATTACACAAAGTAAAACTATTTCCCCATGGTATTTCTCCCTCCCACCCCACCCCCCACTGTTCCTCTGATATTCTTGTTAACTTCTGGAAGTAGCCTACCTGCTTGTCACCATGAAAGGTTTTCCTCCTTCCCCCCCCTGCTGTTGGTGATGGCTTATCTTAAGTGATCACTCTCCTTACAGTGTGTATGATAAACCCATTGTTTCATGTTCTCTGTGTGTGTGTGTATATAAATCTCTCCTCTGTTTTTTCCACCAAATGCATCCGATGAAGTGAGCTGTAGCTCACGAAAGCTTATGCTCTAATAAATTTGTTGGTCTCTAAGGTGCCACAAGTACTCCTTTTCTTTTTGCGAATACAGAGTAACACGGCTGCTACTCTGAAGTTTGATCTGACAAACCCATTAAAAACCACGAGCAAAAACAGCTTGGTATTAAGTGAAATCTCCTCTTTTCCCATCCTCCAGCATACACAAAATGAGCCGATATTAATGGGAGTTACACTAGGGGTAAGGTTGGCCCAAGGGTCTTAAAACGAGTAAAAAGAACAATTTTAAAAATCTGAGGCCAGGATTTGCAAATCTATGTGCCTAAAGTCAGGTTTCTAAATCCATAACAAAGCATCTATGTAAAGGAGGCCTCAATTACAAAGTGCGAACAGCTGCCATTCCCATTAGCTTCCATGGGAGCTGCAGGCTTTTTAATTTAGATATCTCAGTAAGGAATTAGGTGCTTGACTTCAGTTTTAAATTCTGGCCAAAACTGTTTGCAAATGAAAATATAGATGTGTCCCTCTGCTGCCCTGTTCAATTCATCATCAGCTAATGGGCGTAAATCTGCTCATTTTGTCCGTATGGGCCAGGATATACTCTTCTAGAGAGAATCAGAAAAGATTCCTGGAGAGATTTGCATAATGGTAAGCGAGAACAATAATTGAAAGTGCAGCTCTTCTTGGAGCAGTGAGTGTAAAGCTGGTGTTGTGGGGTTCTACAGTTATTGTCTCTCAGATATGCCGAAATCAAATCTGATTGGCTTACAAGATATTTGTCCAACTGCCAGTCCTTCAAACTCACATTTAGAATCTGAGGCCTTGTCTACACTAGAAATGTTTTGCCGGTATAGCTATACTGGGAGAATCCCAAGTCAGCTTATGTCGACAGGAGTTTTTCTGTTGGAATAGTAACACTACCTCCCTGAACAACATTAGCTAAGTTGACAGAAGCACTCTTCTGTTGGCGTAGCTGCATCTATAATGTGGGTTTTCCTGGCATAGCTATGTCACTAGAGGTTGTGGTTTTCTTAAGCTCCTGACTGACACAGCTGTACCAACAAAACATTATAGCGTAGGTCTAGGCTGAAAGTCAAGGTAGGTTCATCACCATTAATTAAAATCCTGCAATCTGGTTTTAGTTTACAATTTTGTTCATGCATCAGCCAAAATCCAGCTCACTCTTCCATAGCTGGGTTGGCTCCTTAGCATTAACAAGAGGTAAAAGCAACAAAGCCTTATGTTAATCGGCAGAGTGAGCCGAAGTGGCTGAAAACACATAGGAAGACACATCTGAGTAAGACTGCCAATTTGCAGAGCAGAATCACATTTTAAGTGACTTTGGGATTTGTCTCTTGGAAATGTGATTCTGCTCTGAAACGTGATTCTGTAAAAATTGGCTTTGTGGCAGTCCATCAAGGGTCTCAACGACTTCCATCTCATCTTTGTTCAGTTTACAAGTGATGGGATAGTTTGTCTGATCACCAGCCCTACTAGAACATGCTCCTCTTTGTTTGTCCTGCTTTGTAGGTTGGTCGCTAAATGTTGCACCAACTGTAAGTTTAAGATGGCTGTTATGGCCATTCCCCAGTACAATAGCACATTGTAATAGCCTGAAGGAATAGTCTAGCAGAAGCCTGCACCATCATGGCACATCTTCATCTGCCAGGAAAGGATGCAGAGTCCTGGACGGCTGTAGGTGGAAAAAGACAATTTTGTCCCTTGTTGCTCTAAGACTCCCAAGCTGCACAACTTCCCCCTTGATAACTCAGGGGGAAGATGCAGTCAGTAGATCCTCAGTTATATGTATTTTCTTCTGCCAACCATTATCATCTCTGCTTTCCCTGGATCGAGCCAGTGCAGTTTGCTTTCTAGTTATGTCTCTATTTTGGCCAGGTATTTGTATACTGATATTATCTGTCCAGATTCTGCCACCCTTAGTCACGATGTGTAATGCCGTTATTCACCAAGTAGCTCCAATGGAAAAAAATCAGGACTTTTCAGTGCATCACTTTGCAAACTTAACACACTTGTAACAATCCTTTTGCATGGAAGTTCTTTTGATCTAATATATTATACATGAATACTGTCTAACGGAGCCGGTTCCCCATTCTCCTAATTTCTTTGCCTCATGAAGACCAATGGCTGCCCTTCCGTCCTGTTTATGAAAAGTCTGTAATAATTTTATTTAATCAGATCCATATTCAAGTGTAGTTTGATCTTGTAGAACATTTCTAGGAAGGCAGGAATTGCCATCCTGGATCAGACCAAAGGACCATCTCGCCCAACATCCTGTCTCTGACAGTGGTCAGCATCAGCTGCTACAGAGGAAGGTATAAAAACCCCACCGAAGGGAGATGTGGGATAATCTTCCTCATACATTAGGTCTCATCTTGATCTCACAGTCAGATATCGGCTTAAGCCCTGAAGCATGAAGTTTAATATCCCTTCCAATATTTCTGTTGTCATTAGTTATGATAACTCTGTGTGTTCTTGTCATCCATATACATGTCCAATCTCTTTTTGAATCTTGTTAAATTCTTGGCCTCAATAACTTCCTGTGGCAAGGAGTCCCACAGTCTAATTATGTGTGGTTGGAAAGAGAATTTCTTTGCATTGGCTTTGAATTTCCCACTTTTTAATTCATTGAATGACCCCTTGTTCTTGTGTTAAGAGGCAGAGGCTCCTGACCTACCTGTTTAGAACATTCATTATTTTATATACTTTTATCATGTCCACTTGTATTTGTATCCTTTCTAAGGTAACAATCCCAATCTTTTCAATCTCTCTTCATATGAGAGTTTTTCCAGCCCTTGATCATTTTTGTCATTTGTCCCTGAATTCCTTCCAGTCCTACAATATCTTTTTTAAAATAGGGTGACCAGTTCTGAGTGCAGCATTCCAGAGGACATCTCACCAGTCATTTATATAAATTAACTATAATATTTTCCATATTATTCACCATCCCCATTCTTTATGCATCTTAACCTCTAGTTTGCATTTTTGACCACAGCTGTGCATTGAGCAGAGATCTTCATTGAGTTGTCTACAATGATACGCAGGTCCTTTTCTTGAGCTTTCTCAATGTGACTAAAGAACCACACCCTCAAGTGAGAACAAACAACTATTTTTGCTTTCCTGGTGACAACTCTTGAGTTTAACATAACATCATGAACAAATGATGTTTTTTTAAAAAGTCACATCTATACCGTAGGGGGCGAAGAACAGCATCATACCGTTGGCAGCTCCTGGAGCCATACTTCATGTGATGGAGACATAGAAACAATTCAAATCTCCAAGTTCACTAGGAGTAGCGCACACTACAGTGGCAATTGCTACACTGACCTTAGTCTGCCTGTCGATGTGCCATGTCTTCTTTGGGTTTTCCAGCTGCCAATTCCTATGGCTTCCTGCTCCCTGGGATGCTGCCTGCCTGCTGGTGTGTGTTGGAGGTGGGGATGGGGGGGAAGAGAAGGGAAGGGCTCTCTGGACTCTTCTTTACTTGTATTATGGTAGTATTGATAGGCCCCAATTCAGATCAGGAACCCACTGTACAACACATAGTCAGAGACTGTGCCTACCCCAAAGAGCTTATGATCAAAATAGATAGACAGACAAAGGGTGAGACGGGAAACTGAGATAGGAAGTGGCTCGCCTAAGGTCACGTAGCACATTAGTGGCAATTGCCCTATCTTATGCTTCTGTGTATGGGGAGCCAGACTCTGGCCCTATCTAAAATATAAACCATTGAGATAATTAGGCCGTTCCCTGTATCAAACCCAAGAAATCACATAAAAAGAAATGAAACCATCAGAAACCTTGTGATCTATTTCCTTTTGTCAAGCCCCTATTCTATTGCTCCCCTGTTATTTTTTGCACTGTTTATTACTCTCCAGTTGGTTAATATGAAGTATGAGAAGCGATTCCACTCCACTGTCTGTATTCTTACAAATGTGTGCAGATATATTCGCCCAGGAGACAATGAAACTTTGACTGACCCAGTTTTAACCAAAGTTTAAGTTTCAACAAGGAAATAAGAAATGCTTTTGATCAAAACATTTCAAGAAGGAAACAGGAGAAAACCAAAGATGAAAGCCATCTAGTCACCCTTGAAAGACATAACATAGTTGAGAGTATCTTTTTTTTAAGGGTGTTGGGGGTGGGAGGGAGGGGTGGCAAAGGAACTCCACTTTCAGCCCCGCCTTCAAGTATTACGAATATTTAGTATCAGGAGTCTTTAATCCTACAGCTGTTCCAAAATATAAATATTGGCAGCTCTTTCCCCTATCATTTTCTTATTGACACGTATCTGGTGTAAGAAGGGCTACTGGACAGAGACATATTGCACATGCTTTAGTGAACTTCCTAACTGGCGTGACAATTTCCCAGTAATCAATCCCATGTTGTTGATTCACACCTGACATTACATGAAGAATAGACTCTCCGTTTTCCTTATTGATTTTTCTGATTTATTTTCAATGTCATGCCTCATTTTAGGATTAAAAGTTTCCGGTATCCACATCATCCTCTCTCTGAATTTGTCAGCCGATTGTGTTGCCATTCAGTAGCAACTGCAGATAGTATGATAGACTGAGAAAATGGGAATAGCAGGCCGAGAAGGTTGGTTCAAATTCGGGGGGTGGGAAGAATATATAAAAGGCATTTACAAAACAAACAGGTAGATTTTCTAAAGATCTCTGGGTCAGATATTTAAGTATTCAACATCCGCAACTGGGTGCGGGTTTTCAAAAGAGCTCAGCTCCCATTTATGTACCTAAATAAGAGCCATTGTTTATAAAGTGTTCGCTCCCAGTGCGGTGCTTAGGGCCAGATCTTCAAAAGAACCCAGCACCCAACATGCTGAGTTCTTTTGAAAACCCGGTCAGTTACTTCAGCACCTAAATAGATACTGAGCTCTTTGGAGGCTCGGGCTCAAACTGAAAGTGCTGGGCATGTTTCAAAAGCTGCTTGCTGAGCTGAGCCTTGAATGAAAGGTTGGAGAGCTTTTCATTGTCAGGGCGTTTAAGTGGTATTTCAGGCAGCCAGAGCATATTGCTTCAAATATTGGGGGTTATAACGATGGTTATGTCTTCTCTATAGCATAACCTTTAGAAAGTAAGTGAATAGCATGTCTGATTTGGTTGGGCAGAAAAAATATCAGAGCTTGAAAAATAAAAAGGCATACTGATAGCTTGACTCTCCCTTCTGATACATTCAGTCACAGTCACCAGCTGATCCTTACATTTTCTTCAATTCATCCCGCTAATCAATCACTTCTGTAATTCACAATCATTTAACCTCTACACAGTTGGCCTAATTCTACAATAGGTCAGGGTCTTCAGATTATGTCATTAATGATGGCTCTTGCGTAATCTCATCCACTTCCTTGGTCTCTCTACACTGCTGACTCAAATCTACCCTCCTCCTTGGTCCGGCCTCTTCTGGGCTTTCTGGTATGTCTGAATTTTCATGTGTTCTTCTAGTTCTTCATCCCTCTCCTTAACTCCATCGTCCCATCACTGTGATCTTAACTGACTGTCCATCCATGCTGTGAACACCCTACCTCCCCTGCGGGAGTAGAGTAAAAGAAACAATACCTCGACCTGCGGTGCTGGACCAATTTTTATAGTGAAGGTGCTGAGAGCCCTTGAACCAAACTGTAAACTTTGTATATAATGGAAACCACTTCAAGCCAGGGGGTGATGCAACACCCCTAGTTCCAGCACCTATATCCTATTATCCTCAATAATATCCTATGACTTCAACACAAATATCCTAGGCATTTGTGGACATTTTTGGAAACAGACCACAGGGTTTGGTTTTGTTTTTTGGTGGGGGGTAAACTCCTGTCTGCTTAGTAGGCAGGATGCACAATTGCTACTGCTCTTATCCTGGGAAGGATGATCCCATGGAAACACCTTGCATGGAAAACTGCAGGCTATTTTGGCCCTTCTCTTCCATATTGCACATGGAAAGAATGGTTTTGGCCCAGCAAACAGAAAGTTATAATGGTTCTTGTAACATGGTTTCAGTTACAATGGTTCCAGTAACACAGACACAGGTAACTAACCGCTTTCATGTTCTCTCCACAGGTACCATTGCGGAGAGTGGACCAGATGATAGGTCTGGGGGGAGAAAGCAGAAGGAGACTCCGCTGGTTGGGAGGCATGAGATGCGATGTCCTGAGGTTGGGGGTTCCACGACCACCACTCCCAAGAGGAGAAGGCGGGTGGTGGTGGTCGGGGACTCTCTCCTCCGGGGGACTGAGTCATCTATCTGCCGCCCTGACCGGGAAAACCGAGAAGTCTGCTGCTTGCCAGGGGCTAAGATTCGTGATGTGACGGAGAGACTGCCGAGACTCATCAAGCCCTCGGATCGCTACCCCTTCCTGCTTCTCCACGTGGGCACCAATGATACTGCCAAGAATGACCTTGAGCGGATCACTGCGGACTACGTGGCTCTGGGAAGAAGGATAAAGGAGTTGGAGGCGCAAGTGGTGTTCTCGTCCATCCTCCCCGTGGAAGGAAAAGGCCTGGGTAGGGACCGTCGAATCGTGGAGGTCAACGAATGGCTACGCAGGTGGTGTCGGAGAGAAGGCTTTGGATTCTTTGACCATGGGATGGTGTTCCATGAAGGAGGAGTGCTGGGCAGAGACGGGCTCCATCTTACGAAGAGAGGGAAGAACATCTTTGCCAGCAGGCTGGCTAACCTAGTGAGGAGGGCTTTAAACTAGGTTCACCGGGGGAAGGAGACCAAAGCCCTGAGGTAAGTGGGAAAGCGGGATACCGGGAGGAAGCACAGGCAGGAATGTCTGTGAGGGGAGGGCTCCTGCCTCATACTGGGAATGAGGGGCGATCAACAGGTTATCTCAAGTGCTTATATACAAATGCACAAAGCCTTGGAAACAAGCAGGGAGAACTGGAGGTCCTGGTGATGTCAAGGAATTATGACGTGATTGGAATAACAGAGACTTGGTGGGATAACTCACATGACTGGAGTACAGTCATGGATGGTTATAAACTGTTCAGGAAGGACAGGCAGGGCAGAAAAGGTGGGGGAGTAGCACTGTATGTAAGGGAGCAGTATGACTGCTCAGAGCTCCGGTACGAAACTGTGGAAAAACCTGAGTGTCTCTGGATTCAGTTTAGAAGTGTGTGCAACAAGAGTGATGTCATGGTGGGAGTCTGCTATAGACCACCGGACCAGGGGGATGAGGTGGATGAGGCTTTCTTCCGGCAACTCACGGAAGCTACTAGATCGCATGCCCTGATTCTCATGGGTGACTTTAATTTTCCTGATATCTGCTGGGAGAGCAATACAGCGGTGCATAGACAATCCAGGAAGTTTTTGGAAAGCGTAGGGGACAATTTCCTGGTGCAAGTGCTAGGGGAGCCAACTAGGGGGAGCGCTTTTCTTGACCTGCTGCTCACAAACCGGGTAGAATTAGTGGGGGAAGCAAAAGTGGATGGGAATCTGGGAGGCAGTGACCATGAGTTGGTTGAGTTCAGGATCCTGACGCAGGGAAGAAAGGTAAGCAGCAGGATACGGACCCTGGACTTCAGGAAAGCAGACTTTGACTCCCTCAGGGAACAGATGGCCAGGATCCCCTGGGGGACTAACATGAAAGGGAAGGGAGTCCAGGAGAGCTGGCTGTATTTCAAGGAATCCCTGTTGAGGTTACAGGGACAAACCATCCCGATGAGTCGAAAGAATAGTAAATATGGCAGGCGACCAGCTTGGCTTAATGGTGAAATCCTAGCGGATCTTAAACATAAAAAAGAAGCTTACAAGAAGTGGAAGGTTGGACATATGACCAGGGAAGAGTATAAAAATATTGCTCGGGCATGTAGGAAAGATATCAGGAGGGCCAAATCGCACCTGGAGCTGCAGCTAGCAAGAGATGTCAAGAGTAACAAGAAGGGTTTCTTCAGGTATGTTGGCAACAAGAAGAAAGCCAAGGAAAGTGTGGGCCCCTTACTGAATGAGGGAGGCAAGCTAGTGACAGAGGATGTGGAAAAAGCTAATGTACTCAATGCTTTTTTTGCCTCTGTTTTCACTAACAAGGTCAGCTCCCAGACTGCTGTGCTGGGCATCACAAAATGGGGAAGAGATGGCCAGCCCTCTGTAGAGATAGAGGTGGTTAGGGACTATTTAGAAAAGCTGGACGTGCACAAGTCCATGGGGCCGGACGAATTGCATCCGAGAGTGCTGAGGGAATTGGCGGCTGTGATTGCAGAGCCCTTGGCCATTATCTTTGAAAACTCGTGGCGAACGGGGGAAGTCCCGGATGACTGGAAAAAGGCTAATGTAGTGCCCATCTTTAAAAAAGGGAAGAAGGAGGATCCTGGGAACAACAGGCCGGTCAGCCTCACCTCAGTCCCTGGAAAAATCATGGAGCAGGTCCTCAAAGAATCAATCCTGAAGCACTTAGAGGAGAGGAAAGTGATCAGGAACAGTCAGCATGGATTCACCAAGGGAAGGTCATGCCTGACTAATCTAATCGCCTTTTATGATGAGATTACTGGTTCTGTGGATGAAGGGAAAGCAGTGGATGTATTGTTTCTTGACTTTAGCAAAGCTTTTGACACGGTCTCCCACAGCATTCTTGTCAGCAAGTTAAGGAAGTATGGGCTGGATGAATGCACTATAAGGTGGGTAGAAAGCTGGCTAGATTGTCGGGCACTTAGAGGAGAGGAAAGTGATCAGGAACAGTCAGCATGGATTCACCAAGGGAAGGTCATGCCTGACTAATCTAATCGCCTTTTATGATGAGATTACTGGTTCTGTGGATGAAGGGAAAGCAGTGGATGTATTGTTTCTTGACTTTAGCAAAGCTTTTGACACGGTCTCCCACAGCATTCTTGTCAGCAAGTTAAGGAAGTATGGGCTGGATGAATGCACTATAAGGTGGGTAGAAAGCTGGCTAGATTGTCGGGCTCAACGGGTAGTGATCAATGGCTCCATGTCTAGTTGGCAGCCGGTGTCAAGTGGAGTGCCCCAGGGGTCGGTCCTGGGGCCCGTTTTGTTCAATATCTTCATAAATGATCTGGAGGATGGTGTGGATTGCACTCTCAGCAAATTTGCGGATGATACTAAACTGGGAGGAGTGGTAGATACGCTGGAGGGGAGGGATAGGATACAGAAGGACCTAGACAAATTGGAAGATTGGGCCAAAAGAAATCTAATGAGGTTCAATAAGGATAAGTGCAGGGTCCTGCACTTAGGATGGAAGAATCCAATGCACCGCTACAGACTAGGGACCGAATGGCTCGGCAGCAGTTCTGCGGAAAAGGACCTAGGGGTGACAGTGGACGAGAAGCTGGATATGAGTCAGCAGTGTGCCCTTGTTGCCAAGAAGGCCAATGGCATTTTGGGATGTATAAGTAGGGGCATAGCGAGCAGATCGAGGGACGTGATCGTTCCCCTCTATTCGACACTGGTGAGGCCTCATCTGGAGTACTGTGTCCAGTTTTGGGCCCCACACTACAAGAAGGATGTGGATAAATTGGAAAGAGTACAGCAAAGGGCAACAAAAATGATTAGGGGTCTAGAGCACATGACTTACGAGGAGAGGCTGAGGGAGCTGGGATTGTTTAGTCTGCAGAAGAGAAGAATGAGGGGGGATTTGATAGCTGCTTTCAACTACCTGAAAGGGGGTTTCAAAGAGGATGGCTCTAGACTGTTCTCAATGGTAGCAGATGACAGAACGAGGAGTAATGGTCTCAAGTTGCAATGGGGGAGGTTTAGATTGGATATTAGGAAAAACTTTTTCACTAAGAGGGTGGTGAAACACTGGAATGCGTTACCTAGGGAGGTGGTAGAATCTCCTTCCTTAGAGGTTTTTAAGGTCAGGCTTGACAAAGCCCTGGCTAGGATGATTTAACTGGGACTTGGTCCTGCTTTGAGCAGGGGGTTGGACTAGATGACCTTCTGGGGTCCCTTCCAACCCTGATATTCTATGATTCTATGATTCTTAATACTGCCTTGTTCAGCCTTCAGATGCATGTTGATAGATCCCACTCAAGTCACCAGAACTGTGTGAACATTTGAGGGCAGAAATGAGCCCTGAGGGAATTTCTCTGTAAGAGGGGATGGCCTAACTCTAATATTGTTGCTAATAATTTCAGATACACCAAAACTTGATTTTTCACCAAGGTGTTTGATTGTTTTACTCTTGAATCCACATTTACTTAGGAATACAGGAACTGACAGACTGGATCAGACCCAAAATCCATCTAGACCTGTATCCTGTCTTTTGCAGTGGGCCAACAGCAGATGCTTCAGAGGAAGGTGCAGGAAACTCTGTTAATGCCCAGTGATGGAATAAACTGCCCCCAGAGAAATTTTCTTGCTAGAGTTTGACTTATGCCCTGAAGCTTGAGGGTTTATATTTCTTCCAAAACCTCTCATTTATTTTTTAAGTCCTAACTATTTATAACTCCTCTGGATATTGTTGCTGTCCATGTAATATCTAATCCTTTATTGAATTCTCCTAAACTATTGGCTTCCATAATATCCTTTGGCAGGGAGTTCTATAAGCTAATTGTGCATTGTGTGAAACAGTACTTCCATTTATTAGGGTTTTTTTTGTGGGGGAGTGTCTTAATAGAAATCCTTTTGCTATTTTAACTCTTCTCCCAGTTTCAGCACTAGACAGATCTCCAACTCAGAACTGCAGCAGAAGGCAAAGGCCTATATTTTAAGCATAATGGGTGCCAACAATTCAAATGCTTTTAACATGGGGATAAAGTGTTGCTTAATGGTTGAGAGTGGTTCATTTCTAAAGCACCTGTGAAGTTTCAACTTTTGAACGCAGGGAAAAACTGAGTGCAAAGGATAGATTTCTTGGCTTTCATCTCAGCTTGGAACAGAATCTGGGCCGCTTATTATTCTGGGCCTGTTTGAAAACATGCTTGTTACGAACGCCTTAACCCAATAATTTGTTTCATTTGTTTAAATCATAGAATCATAGAATCATAGAATATCAGGGTTGGAAGGGACCCCAGAAGGTCATCTAGTCCAACCCCCTGCTCAAAGCAGGACCAAGTCCCAGTTAAATCATCCTAGCCAGGGCTTTGTCAAGCCTGACCTTAAAAACCTCTAAGGAAGGAGATTCTACCACCTCCCTAGGTAACGCATTCCAGTGTTTCACCACCCTCTTAGTGAAAAAGTTTTTCCTAATATCCAATCTAAACCTCCCCCATTGCAACTTGAGACCATTACTCCTCGTTCTGTCATCTGCTACCATTGAGAACAGTCTAGAGCCATCCTCTTTGAAACCCCCTTTCAGGTAGTTGAAAGCAGCTATCAAATCCCCCCTCATTCTTCTCTTCTGCAGACTAAACAATCCCAGCTCCCTCAGCCTCTCCTCATAAGTCATGTGCTCTAGACCCCTAATCATTTTTGTTGCCCTTCGCTGTACTCTTTCCAATTTATCCACATCCTTCTTGTAGTGTGGGGCCCAAAACTGGACACAGTACTCCAGATGAGGCCTCACCAGTGTCGAATAGAGGGGAACGATCACGTCCCTCGATCTGCTCGCTATGCCCCTACTTATACATCCCAAAATGCCATTGGCCTTCTTGGCAACAAGGGCACACTGCTGACTCATATCCAGCTTCTCGTCCACTGTCACCCCTAGGTCCTTTTCCGCAGAACTGCTGCCGAGCCATTCGGTCCCTAGTCTGTAGCGGTGCATTGGATTCTTCCATCCTAAGTGCAGGACCCTGCACTTATCCTTATTGAACCTCATTAGATTTCTTTTGGCCCAATCTTCCAATTTGTCTAGGTCCTTCTGTATCCTATCCCTCCCCTCCAGCGTATCTACTACTCCTCCCAGTTTAGTATCATCCGCAAATTTGCTGAGAGTGCAATCCACACCATCCTCCAGATCATTTATGAAGATATTGAACAAAACGGGCCCCAGGACCGACCCCTGGGGCACTCCACTTGACACCGGCTGCCAACTAGACATGGAGCCATTGATCACTACCCGTTGAGCCCGACAATCTAGCCAGCTTTCTACCCACCTTATAGTGCATTCATCCAGCCCATACTTCCTTAACTTGCTGACAAGAATGCTGTGGGAGACCGTGTCAAAAGCTTTGCTAAAGTCAAGAAACAATACATCCACTGCTTTCCCTTCATCCACAGAACCAGTAATCTCATCATAAAAGGCGATTAGATTAGTCAGGCATGACCTTCCCTTGGTGAATCCATGCTGACTGTTCCTGATCACTTTCCTCTCCTCTAAGTGCTTCAGGATTGATTCTTTGAGGACCTGCTCCATGATTTTTCCAGGGACTGAGGTGAGGCTGACCGGCCTGTAGTTCCCAGGATCCTCCTTCTTCCCTTTTTTAAAGATGGGCACTACATTAGCCTTTTTCCAGTCATCCGGGACTTCCCCCGTTCGCCACGAGTTTTCAAAGATAATGGCCAAGGGCTCTGCAATCACAGCCGCCAATTCCCTCAGCA
Organism: Dermochelys coriacea; assembly: GCF_009764565.3. Lineage (NCBI taxonomy): Eukaryota > Metazoa > Chordata > Testudines > Dermochelyidae > Dermochelys > Dermochelys coriacea. The sequence goes on from NC_050072.1 coordinate 132,101,836, forward strand.
CTCTCGGATGCAATTCGTCCGGCCCCATGGACTTGTGCACGTCCAGCTTTTCTAAATAGTCCCTAACCACCTCTATCTCTACAGAGGGCTGGCCATCTCTTCCCCATTTTGTGATGCCCAGCACAGCAGTCTGGGAGCTGACCTTGTTAGTGAAAACAGAGGCAAAAAAAGCATTGAGTACATTAGCTTTTTCCACATCCTCTGTCACTAGCTTGCCTCCCTCATTCAGTAAGGGGCCCACACTTTCCTTGGCTTTCTTCTTGTTGCCAACATACCTGAAGAAACCCTTCTTGTTACTCTTGACATCTCTTGCTAGCTGCAGCTCCAGGTGCGATTTGGCCCTCCTGATATCTTTCCTACATGCCCGAGCAATATTTTTATACTCTTCCCTGGTCATATGTCCAACCTTCCACTTCTTGTAAGCTTCTTTTTTATGTTTAAGATCCGCTAGGATTTCACCATTAAGCCAAGCTGGTCGCCTGCCATATTTACTATTCTTTCGACTCATCGGGATGGTTTGTCCCTGTAACCTCAACAGGGATTCCTTGAAATACAGCCAGCTCTCCTGGACTCTCTTCCCTTTCATGTTAGTCCCCCAGGGGATCCTGGCCATCTGTTCCCTGAGGGAGTCAAAGTCTGCTTTCCTGAAGTCCAGGGTCCGTATCCTGCTGCTTACCTTTCTTCCCTGCGTCAGGATCCTGAACTCAACCAACTCATGGTCACTGCCTCCCAGATTCCCATCCACTTTTGCTTCCCCCACTAATTCTACCCGGTTTGTGAGCAGCAGGTCAAGAAAAGCGCTCCCCCTAGTTGGCTCCCCTAGCACTTGCACCAGGAAATTGTCCCCTACGCTTTCCAAAAACTTCCTGGATTGTCTATGCACCGCTGTATTGCTCTCCCAGCAGATATCAGGAAAATTAAAGTCACCCATGAGAATCAGGGCATGCGATCTAGTAGCTTCCGTGAGTTGCCGGAAGAAAGCCTCATCCACCTCATCCCCCTGGTCCGGTGGTCTATAGCAGACTCCCACCATGACATCACTCTTGTTGCACACACTTCTAAACTGAATCCAGAGACACTCAGGTTTTTCCACAGTTTCGTACCGGAGCTCTGAGCAGTCATACTGCTCCCTTACATACAGTGCTACTCCCCCACCTTTTCTGCCCTGCCTGTCCTTCCTGAACAGTTTATAACCATCCATGACTGTACTCCAGTCATGTGAGTTATCCCACCAAGTCTCTGTTATTCCAATCACGTCATAATTCCTTGACATCACCAGGACCTCCAGTTCTCCCTGCTTGTTTCCAAGGCTTTGTGCATTTGTATATAAGCACTTGAGATAACCTGTTGATCGCCCCTCATTCCCAGTATGAGGCAGGAGCCCTCCCCTCACAGACATTCCTGCCTGTGCTTCCTCCCGGTATCCCGCTTTCCCACTTACCTCAGGGCTTTGGTCTCCTTCCCCCGGTGAACCTAGTTTAAAGCCCTCCTCACTAGGTTAGCCAGCCTGCTGGCAAAGATGTTCTTCCCTCTCTTCGTAAGATGGAGCCCGTCTCTGCCCAGCACTCCTCCTTCATGGAACACCATCCCATGGTCAAAGAATCCAAAGCCTTCTCTCCGACACCACCTGCGTAGCCATTCGTTGACCTCCACGATTCGACGGTCCCTACCCAGGCCTTTTCCTTCCACGGGGAGGATGGACGAGAACACCACTTGCGCCTCCAACTCCTTTATCCTTCTTCCCAGAGCCACGTAGTCCGCAGTGATCCGCTCAAGGTCATTCTTGGCAGTATCATTGGTGCCCACGTGGAGAAGCAGGAAGGGGTAGCGATCCGAGGGCTTGATGAGTCTCGGCAGTCTCTCCGTCACATCACGAATCTTAGCCCCTGGCAAGCAGCAGACTTCTCGGTTTTCCCGGTCAGGGCGGCAGATAGATGACTCAGTCCCCCGGAGGAGAGAGTCCCCGACCACCACCACCCGCCTTCTCCTCTTGGGAGTGGTGGTCGTGGAACCCCCAACCTCAGGACATCGCAAATCATTTACTCATTGTTCTATTAGGGACCTGCGATCCTCAGGGCCAGATTCATTAGAGCTGGAACCGACAGGTGTGAAATACACCTTTAGATGCCAGTCTTCCCCTTTGTGCTCCAGGGGAATTTGTTCCAAGTGAAGACAGCATTACATTTTTGGGGGGATTTTTTGATGGGGCAAAGTATCGTTAAATTAAGAGCAGATCTTTACATGAACCCCCCAGGGAAAGGTTGAACTACCAATCCCCTGTTGCCTTTTCCAGATGCCTACTTTTTAGATGGCGCTGGCCCTCTTATCCCACAGAGAAAAGGGGAAGTTGAAATTATTTTCTTCTGTTGCAACCTCCCACCATGCAGACTGAAAGTCAAGCAGGCAGGTTACTGCTGGCCAATGCCAGCATAATCTCAGGCTTCCGGAATGCCTCAACTGAGTTCTAACAGGGAAAAAATAAACCCAAACCTTGTAATACAAAAAAAATTGGGGGAATTGGAAGAAATGGTACATGGCAGGGTGCAATCCCCCCTTCCCCAAAAAACCAAACCAGCTTCCAGAATATTATGAGAGGCGGTGGGAATGAGTTTACAAAAATGTGAACCACAACACTGACATGTTCCTGACTGTTGGTTAAACAGAAATCAGAGGTTTCCCTTCACACCTTTTGTAGCAGTCATTCCAAAATAGGACTTAAAATCACAATATTGTGTTACATCTAACAACTACTTTGCTCCCTGTTCCAATACCTGGATGTGTGCCAAAGACTGTATTTCATAAGAGGTTGTCTTCTTTATCTTCTAGGAAAACAGATTTGACTCTTGCAACCACATTAATCACTAACCAAAGCAAGCTGTTTAGCTAATCAGAATCTGGGGTCTTACAACTGCTCTAATTTAATGATTCAATTTCTCTGCCATCATGGGCATACAGGGCCCTTCAATCACTGTCACCTCCTGAACAGGAGGAAGTGAAACAGTTTCATTTTTAACGACTACTTAATTAAAGGCAGAGTAGCAACGGCATGGCAGTTCCATTCATGCGCAGCCACATCACTCAGGGGCCTACGAGTACCTTGGTACAGAGAGATCTCACAAACCTGGGTGACTGAGCAACAAAATGGCATATGAAATTCAACACCGATCAGTGGAAAGTAATGCACATTGGAAAGCATAATCCCAATATACATGTACAATGATGGGTTCTAAACTATCTGTCACCACCCAAGGAGGAGATGTGATGACTCTGAAAACTTCTGTTCAACGTGCAGCAGTGGTTAAATATCACTGCATTTCCAAGCAGCATTCTCTCTCGGGCAGTTCCCATCCACTCAGCTGAACTGGCCCCCGGTGAAGTTCTAATGCTGAACTTCTGACATCCCACTCACTTCCATGGTATGGAAGTAGATAAAGGGAATTTGGATGCAGACCTCTGAAATGAGCAGGAGTCAGGCTAACTCTTTAATAATGTGAGATTTGTAGAATAATCACTTTAATAATGTGAGATTTGTAGAAACAGGGATAGTGCGAAGCGAGTGGAAAAGGTCTGTGAAAGAGGCCGTTGTGACCTTGAACGAGATACAAATAGAATGTAGACTATAAGAGAAATTGGTGAGGAAAATAAGATATCATGAAGGAATATGTATAAACAATATGCAGCTGTTGCTTATTATTGTCTGCAATAAAGGTATAAATGCTTGATCTAATTGTTTATCTTTATAGAGACCTGCCTAGGTGGGGGAAACCCTGTGTCCTAGTGCACTCTCTCCCTCTGTGAAATTGCTTGAGATAATAAAGTGTATCTGACTTGCTGCACTCAACCTGAGAGTGAGAACTGTGTTTTTCTATGACAATGGCAACAGTCTATGATAGCATAAACAGGTCTAGGACTTTGCTACAAGATCCAACAAAAGATCTGCATGGATGTTACTAAGCAGTCAAAATAAAAACGACATAAACAAGTGTAAGTGGAGAAAGTGTGACGAAGAAAGCTCTTCTTCAGATCCTTAATCATATTTAATGACCACCAGGATACTACAGATAAACTACAAGAAAGGCAAATTGACTTTTTTGCAACTCTTCTTTTTTCAAACGTATTCCTGTTCTCCATTTAGCAGAGGACAAATTGAATCCATACATTCCCCTTTAAAAAGCCTATCAAGCTCTGTGCCTTTCAGTGTACTGTAGTGTCTTAATGTTTACTTGATGTAAACATTCTTTGGCCAAGGAATGTCACCTCTCCTAGCCCCCAATCCTGCAAGCAACTCTGGGTAAGTTGGTTCCAGTATGTGAACAGAGCCCCATTGACTATGCACCTGCGGAGAGTTGCTTACAGGATCAAGGCTTTAAATTGGCCACTGAAATCACTGAAGAAAAACTGGAGGCATTCCCCCGTCCCAATGCAGGCTGAGTTAGATGTTTCAATTATGTTCCCAGACCCTATGAGCCTAAAGAACAAGAAATAAAAAGATAACAAAACATCCCTTAATCACAACCAACATCCCAAACATCTCCTCGCTGCACCAGAAACTGTAAGTTAAGAGAAGAAACACTAATCATTCCTCTGCTGAGACCAGCCATATTGAAAACACTTGCATTTTATTGCATCTCTCAACCTAAAATACATACAAAGGATCTCCTGTATGGAGAATTAAAGGCCACTGGATCGACCAAGGCTCAGGTCCAAGGATGTTTGCAAGAGGGACTAGAATACTTTCAATTTAGTTGGTGTTGGTCCTGCTTTGAGCAGGGGGTTGGACTAGATGACCTCCTGAGGTCTCTTCCAACCCTAATATTTTATGATTCAATGTTGACACCGCAAGCGAGGAAGATGCATCTAGCTACAGCTCACAGTGGAGAGCTGTGTTACACCAAAGAGGCTGAGGGGAGGGGGATGAGTGAGATGGGAAAGCGAAGCAAGAGAAGAAGAAAACACAGCAGGCCGCAAGCGCTAACAGTGGGTCAGCTTCATCCTCTGTCCCCACACCTCATGCCTGCATTATCTGTGGCAAAGACTGTCGCTCTATGACTGGACTTTTTAGCCACTCGCGCTGCTACAGCATGACACACAGTAACAGAACGGTTTTGGTGCTTATATCATCATCTTTCAAGATGGATGCCTGCCATATTAACATTGTGTGTATACACACACACACACACACACACACTCCTTATTATCAGCTGTCAGACTGCATTAAAGGACAGCTCAAAATACATTACACACTACCCAAATATGACTATCCTATGGGCATGCCTACACTGAATCATGGGTGGGATTGCAGCTTCTTCAGACACACCCAAGCTAGTTTGAATTCAGCTAGGTACTGGAGTAATGAAGCTATGACAGCGTGGGCTGGAAAGCCCATGTGACTCTGAGTAATTACTTAGATGGTTAGCTTGTGCTGAAGCTCACCCTGCTGTGGCTTCCCTGCTCCAGTACCCGAGCTAGCTAGATTATAGCCAGCTCAGATATGTCTACACGAACCGCAACCGCACCCTGTGGTTGCTGTGTAGACATATCCTACATGAACAACTTCTGTGGGTGCTATGAGGAGGGGAAGGGAGATGATCGCTGAAAAGGACGTCACACAGCAGTCTAGTCTCAAGATGACAAAGGCATGAATGACAGTAGCAATATCTGCAGAGAAGCTTAAGACCGGCCGGCCAGATGTAGATGAAGAAATGCCTGTTTGGCTATTATTACTATTTGAGGAGTCACACATGGCAGACACACTCTCTGAATGAGGGGGCAGCTATCATCCTTGTCCACTCTTTTGAGTACTTTCCCCCGATCCACTAACACCTCTTTGATCTTGTCTGAATTAACCCTGAGCCAGCTTGTCCTCATCCACTGACTTCACCAAAGGCCCTGGATGGGTCTGAAGAGATAGCAAAGTGGGTCTGAGTGTCACGAGCATACACCTCTTGTACACCCCCTGTTTTCCCATGGCTACTGCACCTCTTCAGTCAATGGAAGCTTTGCTATTGACTTCAGTAGTACACCCTCAGGACCTCTCTAGAGTCTGAGCTCTTTTGACAGGGACTACCACCCTTTATTGAATGTCTGGAGAGAGGTTGGAACATCATGTGCACTACTGCAAAAAAACCAAAACTATCTCCCACTGAGCCTTAACTATTACCGCATGCTCCCATCAGTTGTTCTGACAACTGTATTTCTGACAACCGTTAATGAGAACAGCCCTCCCCAAAATCTCCATTTGCAAACAAAGAAGGCAGTGACTATTTATTCGGGGCCAAAAGTGTGTTAGGTGCTTCACAAAACAAGAGACACCATGCTCCCGGGAGCTTACATTATCCTTGGAAGGAGACCAGCAAACTGGGCAGCAAGAAGGGGTATGTGAATGGAGACACCCTAAGAAATGAGATCGGTGGTGAGGTTGGGATAGAGTTGTGCAGTGCCTTGAAGGCAAAGATGAGAAGTTTAAAATTCAGTATTTAGATGGCAAACTCTTTGGGGCAGCACCATTCTGTTCTGTGTCCGGTCCTTGACTGTGACTTTTAGTCACTACTGTAATTGAAATAAATAATAACACACAGTGGCTAAGGGGGAGGGACTTTCAGGAAGATGACTTTAGCAGCTGATTTTGGACACAGAGCAGTGGAGCTAGATCTATACTCAGCCAATCATGTTTCCTTTGAAGAAGTCCCCGAGTTCTCGCTTTAACCTAGTATGAATTTATTGACATTCCTTACAATTATTTAAGCAGGCATGGAGAGGAAACCCATTTCTGAAGGGGCATGCAAGGTAATCATCCTTGTGCTACCTGGCGCTGGCACTAAACTGAGCCCATGGAGGGATGGAAAGTCTTCTGGGATAAACCATGAAATGCCTGCTGTTCAGTTAAAAGAGGTGGTGGCTGGGTAAGGATTTATGTCTGCTTATGGCTGCATGCTTACAAAGGTCAGAGGGGATGAGCCACCTTCTTTGTTCTCCTCCTTATACTTGTAACAAGTTAATATTATGCTGAAGCCCCTTTTTACTACCTGTCACACAAATAAAAATCCTGGAGAATGTAAAATGCCCAGAGAAAGAATAGTAAGATGCTGTTCAGTTTGTAAATAGTCTCTACTAATGTGAAACAGCATTATTGAAGCGTTGTAATTACAAGAAAATGAACCACAAAGTCAGGATGCTTATTTTCATGTAATTACAACAAATCTGAATGTCCAGTTCTGGTTTCCCAGGCCCACCTTAACTTGGACATGTTGCCATGAGTATCTTCCACTTACTGGTGGGAAAGCCCCACTAGCAGCAACACAAAAAGGTTTTCTTTTGCCTGTTGTGTTTATGAATTATAATCTTATCGTCACTGAGCTCACCCGCTGCCATCCTTCTGCTCTAGATTAGACACAGGGGATACTGCAGGCCCATCTCACACATAGGGTGCTGGAGTCTGCAGCCTATATGCTCAGTATGGATGTGGAAGAAGTTTGTCTCTGGCTAAGGTCTGCAGTGTATGATCTCTAACCAATGTTGGGAGGTCTCTAACCAATCATCTACAATGATAAAGCAGTGCAGAGTGGTTTATCCAGATCATAGGAGGGTGCTTGAAAAGGCAGTGTCCTATGTGGACCACCTGGGCAGTGCTTTGTGCAAGATTCAGAATAGTGGAGGTCTGGGGTGATAGTTGAACGTTAGATAGAAGATGCTGGTCGAGAGTAAAGTTAAGGTCAGCACTGGAGCCTTATCTGAGAATTTCCAGACTTTCAGAGGTTTAGGTTGTTTCACCTACCAACGATCCTCCTAGTTTTCCGACTCTCAGAAGTTTCCTTTTTAACCTAAGCTTACAATGTCCTGACCATTTAAAATGACTGCCATATTTGTGGTCCTACATTCTCTCCATCCCTCTCACTTAGAGGGGCAGTGAGTATTGTTAGTGGCAGCCATCAGGTAAGTCTTTCTACCCTGGGGAACATGGGGACAGAGGTACAAGTAGGAGGAGAGGTTTCTTAAACACACGTACGCCCCCTCCCCACCTCTTGCCCAAGAGCTGGGCAAAACCCAACTGTGTGTGTATAGTTAGAAATACTGAGAAATGGCTAAGGAGCAGCTAAAAGTTCTGCCTAGGCAAAGAGGAGTTATTTACTTCATACTGGAGAGCATGTAGTTTCTTATGGAGCTCAGAAACAATGACAGGCAGAAGATTCAACTCCAGCCCCACTCCAGTGGATATTACAGGATCTGACTGTGAGGGTAGCCCTCTTTAGCCTGGGAAAGGTTGTGCGCTCTGCACGCTCCCTTGTCCTAGGTTAGCCTGGGCAGATATTTCTGGTCCTGCGGATCATATAAAACCCACAAGCCCAATGAGAATAGCTGAGACTGTACAGTTTTATAATACATTTCTAAATGCTGTAGGACCACAGAGGCTCTTAGGCTTTTCTCATTCTTCGGACTTTACATGGTCCTGTGGTTATACAGAGCTAGTGGGTCTCTCTTTTCCTGCACAGTTTATCAACCCTACTTTAGTCCCAGACCAGGGAGCCTGTGGAGTTTATCTGGATTATACATTGTGCCTCAGGATGCTGCAATGTTGGAGAAGGACAACAGAATAAGCCACATTCAGAGTTTCTAGTTCAAGTTGGTTGTAAGTTAACTGTAGGATACTAAATAAATAAAAAAACAAAAAACACCACCAAACTCCAAACCCCAAACCAAATAATAATTGGGAAACTTATACAAAAGTGAAATCTTCTGGTTTTTATATTTGGATAGTTCCCCCATCCAATTACCCACTTACTTTCTAAACCAATTATTCTCCAGCAGAGGACTAGACATGAATCATAGATTGATTTACTTTGAGTGGGGTGGAGGATTATAATTAAGTTTATAATGGAAAGCTAGTTACAGCCTGAACTATGGAAGACTCCTGACTCTTCCTAATGTGTGCTCCTGAAAGAGCAAAGCCTCAATTTCATTGTCTGCGGTCATACATACTGCATGCATCTCACAAACAGATTCTGAAGCCGTCTCAGAGGGAAAAAAGAATCAGTTGCAAGAGTGCAGTGTTTAAACTGACTTTTAGCATTGCCGGAATTTCTGAAATGCCTACCTCTTTAAGGACTTAGACATTTCTCATGTATTAAAACATTATAACACCATACCCAAGGACTCTGCAGTCAGGAGATGTATGCCACTGAAAAGGAACTTCTGCAGGAAGGTTCAGGTTAAGGGAAAGATGCAGAAAATGGGATTTTTTTACTGAGGAGCTATAATATTTTGATCAGAAAGAAAATATAATTTTTATCACTAATTATTATTCAATAATTTGACAATGTGTTTAGCATTGTTCCAGGCACAAAGAGAAACATGATCTTTGACCCCAGAAGTTTACAACCTATGGGCCTATCTCCACCTCCTTTACTCAAATTATGTAGGACCTTACTACATATGAAACACCATTTATAGTCAAGGTGTGTCACGTGGGAGTACTGCTAAGGGACCCAACTATATTTTCTACCCCTAGTCACCTGAAATGCATCAGGGATACAAAAGATTAATTGACACTGATCCTAGGGGCTATTACTACACTGTCCATTTTTCAGAAAATTAAATGCAACTAAAGCAGAACACCAGCTAAATTAAAATCCTAAATGGCCCGGGGGTCATTTTTACAGGTACAAAAGGCATTTAGGTGCCTAGTTCTACTGACTTGCAAGGGGAGTTGGGCACTTAATTCCCATTTCTTCCTTTGAAAATCTCCCCTTCAGTTAACAAACACAGACAATTGGAGACATCTCAGGTGGGCTTTAGGGGATGGCACGTCTGCCAATAACTACTGTCTCAGACTCTCAATGGCTTTCTGATCACACAGCCACTTCTTGTTCTCAAAGCAGTTCCTTCTGCGGCAGTCTGCTCTGCCACCTGGAGCCTGTGATGACTGCCAGGGGTGCTGCCAGAATTTTCCTAAGGAGGGGGTCCAGAGCTCTCCCTCCCCTGCACCCTGCCCCACACATTCCCCCTAGCAAACCCTGGATGCAGCCTTGAGCTCTCCCCCACTGCTCCCCCATACCCAGTCCTGAGCTCTCCCCTACTACTTTGGTACCCAAATCTACACGTTCCCCCCTGCACCCAGTTCCACACACATTCCCCTCCTGTTGCCCCACACCCAGGCTCACACTATTCCCTACATATTACTCTGTATCCAAGTCCAAGCTCTCCCCCATCCCCCGCTACTAAGTCCCATGGTCTCCCTGTCCCACACCCAGCCTGGGCTCTTACCCAAGGAGGCGGTCAGGCGGAAGAGTACCATCCCCACCAGAGGGCCAGGATGTTCTGGGAGTTTGAGACCAGCTCCAGGCAGGAGCCAATGAACCCTAGGGCCCCCCTTGTTAAACTCCTGATTCCTGCTCCTAGTGGTGTTTTCCATCGTTAGCAAATCAACAGGCGTCTGTTACTTCTGTCTGCAAAAGATCCCACACTCCTCTTTCTTATAAGTGAATGGTTACATGGCACAATGTCAAGTTCAAATATTTTCTTTTACTTGTGGGTTATCTGGCCTCGGATAATTGTGGGGCTGGTGCAGTTTGTGTGCGTTGCATGGGGTTGTCTGGGATTGGAAGCCACTGCGTGAGGCGAGTTGTGCAGCCTCAGAATTTATGACGTACAGATATGGATATTGTGGCCTAAACTGATTTATGGCTTTCAAAGGGTGGCAACTTTAGGCGCCTTGTGCAGACAGCAGGGGCAAGCCTCCCCTTGGTGGGTTAGGATTACTGTGGTCTCCCAGCCCCACAGAGGTCGGGAGACATACTTTCCTATGGATTAGGCATCAACCCAACTATCATGATGATGAAGGATGGGTCCACAGGAGCTACCGAGCTCTTGTTGCAGGACCCTTAGTTCCCAGTGCAGCAACCTGGAGATGCAGGTCTTGGAATGTTGCCAGTCCATCAGGGCACTGGGTTTAAATGGATGAGGCAGGCCTTGAACATTTGGGCTGCCTAGATTTTGAGTAGCGAAAGAGAGATAAGCAGAGGACAGCATCTTTTTCCTTACGCTGATGCCAGGAGAGAATGCCTGTGTTACGTTGTTTTGTCTTTTAAGTTACAGGCTTTAAAAAATAGCAGCCAGGATGCAATTAACTAAAGGAACAAGTCCCAACTGAGGTCAAATGTAAAGTCTAGCCCTTTAGTCTCAACAGAGCAAGTTATATCCTAATTCTGCAGCTACAGAAACAACAGCACAAAACCAAACCGACTCAAAGATTAAATCAAGAAATAGCAGCTAATGCCAAAAACATTGTACACTCATTAAAATACTGGCCAGGATGAAATTCTGGAATATTAATTGTAACACAAACTATTATTGAGCCTGGTACTGAGTGTCTATTATTAGAAAAAAACCTGCACATGATTCGATAAAGAGGGGGACAGAGGAGGTGCAGATATGGGTCAAGATTCAACCATGTGGGAGACTCTTCTTTTAGAAGACGAGCATAGACCAGCCTAAATAAGTTTGAGGATTAGCAGCTGGAAGAAACAAAGCCAAAGTGATCTGTTTGCTGGAGTGTCACTGAGGATGGCCAAGGAATTCAGTGGCATCTGTGGGAAGAGAAGCAGCATAAACTATTTAGCATTACCCACATCCTCCCAGAGCATAGCAAAGGGGAAAACAGGAACACGGCCTGCATTGCATCTTCTCAACGCAGCTGGAAGGATCTGTGCTCATGTTGGCTGTTGTTCCTGATTGCTTTTTGGTGCTAGTGTTAATTTTTAATTGCCCATCCTTTTGCAACTTAAACCCCTAAGTGAGTCAGCCAATGTGTATCTTTCATCTAAATGTAAAACAGATCATTCATAAAAACACAATGCTTCAGGGCAACATGGTACCCAGACACAATCTGAGTTGGTTATTCATCCAAACGATAAGGAACTCATCTCCCAGCTTACTGTACAGCTGTGACTCACTCCAGGAGTCAGTGCACACCCACCGCACATCCATCCCTCTTGTATTTTCCCCATCAAATACCATTAGCATTGAATCAAAAGCCAAATGTGCCTCCAATATTTTCCTCAAACATTCCTCTTATCTATTGCTACTGGCTGTACTGTTTGAAACATTTGGAGAGGACAGAAGTCCCGTAAGTGAACGTAATGTCTAATTTTCCTAGCAGGCATTCACTAACACATTCCTTCTGTTTCTGCCACCCCTTTGACAATCAGATACTGCCCCCCCCCCGCAAGCCTTGAAACTCACTTGTTACCTACAAGCGCAAAGGCTTTTGGAATATGCTTGTCACAGCAGTGCCACCCACATGAAAGCAAATTGTGTGCTGTTGGACAAATTGACTTTGCTAAGAGGCTGAATGAAACTGACTCACTCATGATCCAGTAGCAGCTGGCAGGAATAAAACTGGCTAGTAAATAGCTACACATAACAGGTCCTCAGCACCACTGTCTGAGGCCAATGATGTCATACAGAAGGCTCCAACGCTGGGTTACATGCCGGATTGCCTCAGTCTACTAAAAGTTTAAAAAACAAACTAAAAAAGGCAATAGAAAAACCAGAGGTGAGACGTTCACATTCACATTAGAATTAAAGGGCCAGTTTTTTAATATGAATATGAAAATATAATGTATATTAATATTAACCACCCACATACACTATCTAGCAAGGACAACTAGATTAGGCTTTAGCCTGCACACTACATGTACAAACAATATAGCTTCCAGTTATATTGCAGATGCACAATTTTCATTAACCAAAACACACTATATTCTAAAGATGAATCAAAATAGATATGTATGTGTATACAGATACACTCTCTCTCTCTTTTAACATTAGCAAAACTACCTATTTTCTCCTAACCTCGTTCTTGGAAATGGCTAAACTTCTTGTCTGAAACTTTCTAGACAAATTTAGCCCGGGGTAGATACCTGGCATGGAAAATTTCAGCCTGAATGGCTACAGTTTATCAAAGTTATAAGCAGCTGAAAGCAGGGGCTTAGAATGGAAAATGTTACACAACCTGAACTACAAACATTGTTACCTGCTCTCCCTATAATTCATTTTGAAAATTACATAGTTTAAAAAAATCATTTCCATCTTTATTCACATCCCAGGACTTGTATTCAGGGTATTGTGGTGCTGCTGCAACACTGGATGGCTTCTCTAACACTTAATATAGTGTCAGCAAGTGTCAATGACGTCATCCACCACTGCAGAGGAAATAGAGAGCTCTGAGCTTCGATCTTGGCAGGAAAAAATAATTTTGCACCTAATCTCTAATCAAGTGTTTAAATAAAGTTTATTTTGCTTGAATGCTGTAGTGTCTAAGAAGGATGTTAGTAAACTCCCCCCTCCCCCCAGGCAGCTAGTCCCTGTACTGGTCTAGATAGATGAAAGGTGAAGGCAGCACAAGGGGAAGGATAGGACAAGCGTGTGACCTCCCTTTAGCCAGGTTAGCAGTACAAGCATCCACCTCACTCCACCGCTCTGTCAGGTGTTCCTATAGTTATTGGAGCACACCTTTATCCTTTAGATGGCTGCTATCTTTACAACAGAATATTTAGAAACAGACACTTACATTTCCAAAAATGATTTTCTCAATGACCACCCAGCCTGAGAAGGTTGAAGGGGCCTGATTTTCAAACAGCACTGAGCACACGTACTCTGAAAATCAGAGCCCTTAGCGGCATCTCAAGTTGGGCACCAAAAATCACAAGCCACTTTTGAAAGTTTAGGCAGAAACCTCAGCCCTCTCTGTTATTGACTACCAAGCTTTTCACTGGAGCTATGACCTATGATCCTAGGGTCACCACAATAATACAGTGGGTGACACATATAAAGTAAATACATTTAAATAATTAATACCTCTATATTGTAATTTACCATTATATTTCCAATTTTGGCAACTTTGGAGTTGGGAGAGAAAGTATACATGGTTATAGTCATATTTCTACTTACACATGTGTTACAGTTCTACAGTAACATATGAGTTTAGGCATATAGCTGAATAATAGTTTACCCAGTGTAAGATAGTACAAAAGATAATTATGGGATTTTTCTTACTGCACTAAACACACATGCAGTGTTAACAGAAAGAGGAGTGGCTCAAGAGCTGACTAATACTAAGACCAAACCTAGACGTAGTTGCTGTTCAGATTTTGTGCTGTTTTCCAGGCAGAAACCAAATGTAATTTACATTTCATCGAGTTGATGCAGCCAATAAAGAGAACAGACCATGAACACCCTAGTCTCTTTTTCTTCCCATAAAATAAGGTTTATCTGCAAAATGAAAAAACCAACAAGAAATGGAACCATTTAAAAAACTCAGGGAGGTGAAAGATCTTATCACAGAGAAGTATTTAGAAACACTACAGTTTGGTTAAAAAGAACCACTTTACAAATAGCATGTTCACATTTTGTTGGACTGGCTGTGCAGATGTTTTCAGTAATATCAGGTCCCTGTGTGTATTCAATATGCTGTCTTGCTTTCTTTGGCTACAGAATGCTTTCTTAGAAGACATCTGGGACACAATGCACATGTTGTGTTTCGGATTCGGGTGTTATAACCCTGCCATGGTGAATGTGGTTTAAAGACAATAAACTACGAACGAAGTAAAAAGCAGGGGAGCTTTTCTTTTAGGACAATTAGTTGGTAAACAAATAACTTATTATTTTGTGTACCTTGTGTCGTGTCGCAATAGAGACCAAACATTTAGAGCATATGGATAATCATTCTTTTTAGTATCCCAAAATCCAAGGATATATATAAATTCTAAACTTAAGCAGGTCAGTAACCACAATGTGTTGTTACGTGTCCAGCATAATGCTACGTGGCTGCATATAACTCAAGTCAGATCTTCCAAGTTCTCCCTTCCTCTGACCTACAACCTCCCCTCTAACCTATTTTCACTTTTTGGTGTTTCTTTGAAACATTTACTTCCCTTTGTGAGCCATAAACATTCATGTTTTTCCATTTACAGCCTCTGTATGAGCTTGTGGCAGTGAAGGGTTATGGGAAGAGAAAGAGTTGTCTAATACATGGCATAGTGCTGGATGTTGGGCTTTATTGTCAGTCCATTGCTGTATGGGACCCTAAATAGCCAGCCTCCAGCTCAAGTTTCTGTTCTTGTTTTCTTTTCCACATTTGGCGACAATCCCCTCTTTACCGTGATACTCACTGCCTTTTTCCCACCCACACATTTCCTTGCAGTCCTCTCTCCTATCTTAGGACCTGATCCAACGCTCATTGAAGTCAACAGGAGTCTTTCCACTGGCTTCAATGGACATAGCATCAGGCCTTTTCCTGCACTTCCACATCACTGGTGTATTCCCATTCGGCCACCTCCTGTCATCAATCTTTCCGAACCATGCGCTGAAGCTATCTGACACTGCTTCACAGGTGCATGGTACATTCAGTTTCATCTCCACAGCTCCCAAGAGTGCAGAATTACCTCATGTCTTGTGTCTTTTCTGATCTTGGACTATTGCCATTTTTCACCATGAGAACAGGTCTATTCCTCCATTTTTAATTGGTATAAATTCCTTTGACTTTTGCTGAAAGTGGGTCACCTGCTGCCTTTTTTCCCTGCATTATTCCCTAGGTGGTTGCAAACAGTCACTCACCATTGGGAATAGCATTCTCTCTCTCTCTCTCTCTCTCTCTTTCTCTCTTATCAGCTTTTCTACTAGGATGCTGCCCTTGCAGATGTGTTACCATCACAACCAAACAAGGAACCCTGCCTTGATTTTTGTAAGCTTTCTAATTTATATTTTGAGTCTTTGCTCCCAATTCCTTGTTCCTATTATTCTGTGAGTGCTCAGAGAAGGACAAAGTGCCCTATCTTCCATTTTTCTCTAAGCCAGCCTCCAACTGAGGGTCCCTTTAGGAAAAGCAGCTTTGCCTGACTGATCACTGTCAAAAGCAGGTTTCAGAGTAGCAGCCATGTTAGTCTGTACCCGCAAAAAGAACAAGAGTACTTGTGGCACCTTAGAGACTAACAAATTTATTTGAGCATAAGCTTTTGTGAGCTACAGCTCACTTCATCGGATGCATAGAATGGAACATATAGTAAGAAGATATTTATACATACAGAGAACATGAAAAGGTGGAAGTACCCATACTAACTGTAAGAGGTTAATTAATTAAGAGGGGCTATTATCAGCAGGAGAAAAAACACTTTTGTAGTGATAATAAACATGGCCCGTTTCAGACAGTTGACAAGAAGGTGTGAGCTCATCTTAATTAATTAGCCTCTTAAAGTTGGTATGGCAACTTCCACCTTTTCATGTTCTCTGTATGTATATATATCTTCTTACTATACGTTCCATTCTATGCATCCGATGAAGTGGGCTGTAGCCCACGAAAGCTTATGCTCAAATAAATTTGTTAGTCTCTAAGGTGTCAAAAGTAGCTGCCCATTGTACACAAAACATTTATTAGGCTTCCCCTCAGAGGAAAATGTTCACAACTGATCTGAGCTGACAAAAGAAGAATCAATACTGGGGCTTCCTTTTTCTTATCTTAGACTCAAGTTGACTATAGCAGGAAATAAAAAAAAAAATCTCACTTTGCTTACTCAGGACTAAGTTGTGTTATTGCCACTGAACCTGCAGTGAGGGGCAGTGCACTCAGACAGGCACAGTAGCCCAGATGCTCCAAGGTGTTGAACTCCCACTGCAATGTTTCCAGGGGCAACACATGGGAAAAGCGTGCAATGTCTACTCCAATAGGGGATAAGCACGACTGATCACGCCATGCAGGGGGAGCAAAGCTTCAATTACAGAGCAGCATGATTGCAGTTTGGAAGCCACAGTAATACATCTTTTCTGCTTTTCACCAAATGAGCGTGGGGCCGAAATTAAGACACGCAACAATGACCAAGGCTCAGGTGCCTCAGCGGTTTGGGAGTACAACACAACAGCTGTTGGTACAGAGCTGCTCTGAGACGTTGCGGGTGCTATTACAAGTGACCCAACAAAAGCAGAGTCTCTGGACAAACTGCTTTTTTTGGTAGAGAAAAACCACCTCTCTGTAAAACAAGCGGCGGGGGGTGTTCTGTCAAAGCTTTAAAGAAAAGAAACAGGCAATTACATCGGTGATATTCAAGACTAAAAAACAACGCCTCCCCACCCCCCTGGTGTCCTAGGGTACCCAGCTTTTGCAGCCGGTTACCTGCGTGAAAGCCATCAGTTAGAGATTGGTGAGGCAGCCAGGTTCTTCTGCCTCATCCCTATTCGGTCCACATTTTAATAGAAGACTTTTTTTGGAGGAAATATTAGATGTCAGTATATTTTCAAATTACACATTCACCCACTCTCACTGCTGCAGCAAGCGGTGAGTCAGCAGCAGACAATACGGCCCAGATTCTCAGCCAATGACAGTCACCACAGCTCCATTAACTTTCATGGAGTGGGGGGAATGTAACACTGTAAATCTCTGGCTATCGAGACATAACAGCACTGTATCAACTCAAGTCAGGTACCTTAGTATAAAGACTGAGGGGCTGATTCTCATTTACCCATAGGCCTCTTTACATGGCCAGAGTACTATGAGGGGGCCTCAATGTACATGAGAACCAGGCTCTTAGATTGGAGATTGCTTTTGTCACAGTCTAATCAGAGGCAAACAAAAGTCAGAAGAATGCGTGTGTAGGGGGAGGACAGGACAGGAAAGGTGGGAACAGAGGGGGACACATCTCAGTGCATGAGACAAGCAGGCTTCTCTTCTCCTTGGTGAAAAGCGGGTTTTTGTAAAACCTGCACACAGCCTAGTTTTGAAACAGACTGAATATCCATTATGTGCACACAAATTCTTGGTCACCAGGAATTCTTGGTCACACTGTATCTCTCAGTGTAATGTTCAAAGTTCAAGACAATCGTTGTGATTTTCTTCTCCCCATACAAATGCTTTCGTTGCCCCCAGCTGCCTCCCCCTCCTTAGAGAAACCGGGAGAAATGCAATGAAGTCTGCAATTAGATTCAGTCTCTAAAGCCTGGCACTGACTCACCCAATGATATTTTTTCTTATGTTGCGATGTTTCACAACATTGAAACCCACTGACAATTCCATAATCATATAACAGCAAGTCCTCACTGTGTCATGACTCTGAGGGCTGTGCTAAAAATAATTATATCATTTCTGAAAGCCAGGAAAAATGCTTACACAGTTGTACAATACAATAACAACTATTGCTGGTAATGCCATCCTATGTTACATGTCACATGATGCTCAACAATCATATGTAAAACACTGACAGTACTTTATTAACAAAAACACCCAATAGACATATATGCTGCATGATACCCAGTGCTAAAATGAGGCTACAGAGCAGTAAGAGTTTTTTAAAAAAGGGACATCATAATATTCACAAGTGATACAACCTGGGATGAACGGATGAGAACTAATTCCTCTAGCTGGAACTAATGTCCATTGACTAAATGATAACATTATAACACCGGCACAGTATACTAAAATTGTACTGTACTTTGTTTTATGGCAGTTTATATCAACACACATACTTCTGTGTTTTATGCAAATTTGCAGAAAGCACTGAAAAGGTCAGTGAACTAGTATCAAAATGGATATTGTGCTCTTCTGAACAACATCAGATGTAGTTAAGTGGCCAGAATAATTGAGAAATTATATAAAATAGGATTCTGTATATAGATATTGCCCAGAAATGCTAAAATGCACATAAACAGCATTATTTTTAATATCCAAACATTGAACCTTTAAATCAGAGTTGTCTTCAACCCAAGCCCTCCAAAAGTTAACAAGTAAGACATTTCCTCTTGCATAGAATTATAATGTCACCACAGTGGGTGAAGACACTGGCTCTGACTCTGATCTCACTTACTCCTAAATTACAATGGTGTTGCTCCACTGACTTCCATGGGGTTACTCTGGATTTACAGTGCTGGGAGAGGAGAATATGGCCCACTGTGGTGCATTTTAGTTTCAGATGGTGCAGATCCTCAGCTGGTATAAACTGTCATTGCTCCATTGATGGAGTGATGAAAATTTACAACAGTTGAGGATGTGCCCAATTGCTTCTTAATTTCAGTGCATATTTGACCAAAACTATATCGCAAAGTTCCCAAAATATTCTTCTATTATTTATTTGCATTAGAGTAGCATCGAAGAGCTTTAGGCATGGACAGGACTCTATTGTGCTAGGCACTGTACAGACAAAAAGACAGTTCCTGCCCCAAAGTGCTTACAATCTAAGAATAAGACAAGAGACAACAGTGGGTGACAGACTGACATTGGACCCCCAGGAAACAATGCGACACTACTGGTCAATATAATAAGCAGTGATTTCAGCACACCCATTGCCTAGCCATTGTCAAGTTTTCTGTAGGCATTGCAGCAATGCAGAATTTATATCATCTTATTTTGCTGGTCTAACAACAAAAGTGGTACACACCAGGGAGACAGCACTTGCTGTCTTCCCACAACAACTGTCATTGAAAAATTCCAAGTGACAACATAGCCTTCTGCAGTAGGTATCTCTGCAGTATATCAGCTTCTGTTTAAAAAAATAACAGAGCACACAACAGGAAAGAATTGAGTTGCACACCAGAAACAGGGCATTAGACATCTAATGGAGTGTTACAAGATTATTTCACTCATGCTAAGCTGGTTTTGACTTACTTGATTTTTCAAACACTTTCCCATAAATATTCATGAAACATTTCTTCATTCATGCTGGGAGTTAAGTCACTATGTTCCAAAATGCAATGCCACAAACAGCACCAGTGAAGAACATACAGTAACATGATTATGGCATTTGATTTTTATTACTAATATTGCTGTTCATTTTCCCAGTTTCCTTTTAATTGGAGCCTGTGTTTTGCCCACTGCAGAAAGAGGTAGAAATTCCATCCTGAAATGAGCAATGAGCAACTACAACTCATCCTACAACTAGTAGACCACTGGTAGGGCTGCGGGAATACATACAGGCTCTGTCCTGTTGTCTTTACCCAAAATGTCAACCTGCCATGAAGGGGGAGGGGGGAGGGAGTTCAAGCTATGTAATATGCTGAAGCACTGAAATAGAGACAAATTCTCTCTAAATATCATGGAGACATCAATGACCTCATATGGTAACTTTAATCCTAGAATAAAAAGAACCGCAAAACAAGACAGCCCAAGTGCAATTTCTACAAGACTTTATTTTGCAGGCAGGCGGGCTTGTTTCTAACTAGTATAAAATCTTTTGCAGCAAAATCTTTTGCAGGAAGCATTACTGTGCAATTCCCAAGTACTCTCAATGCCTCCTCAGACCCCTGCCCCTCCTTTGCTCATGAGTCTTCATTCCATTCACTGCCAGGAGACACCCAGCACGGAGTGTCAGCAAAAAGCCCAAGCCTTAAGATGAAGCGCAAAAACACTTGCTTTGCTTGAACAGATTTTCAAAGGGAAAATCTGGAATCCATGCTCGTGGTATGGGCCATGCAGCTGTGCATAGGAGGGAGGGAAGGAACTTAGAGGAGGCCAAATCTTTCTCCGTCGTCACAGCCCTGCAACTCCCCACCCCACACCTCCCCCCTTCAAAATGAAAGCCAGAGGATACTAAGAGAGTGGAAGATAGTACTTAAATCTCCACTGCTCCAGTTATTGCTACCTTATTCCTTGGTCTTCTCCTCCTCTCTTGATATTTACTCCTGGGAAGGCTGTTCTAGTGTTTTCTATGCATTTATCCTCTCCCGCCACCATTCTTATTTCTCCTACTCTTGTTTCTGACTCCATGCCATCTGATGCAGTGTGAGCAAGGATGCTGGTCCAAAGGCTCCACGGGGGGGTCGGAGGTGGGGTGGGGGACAAGTCTCAGGCTGTGGAGAGCAGGATGGCAACAGGTGACAGGCCTGGGGGAGAGGGAAGTGCATTTGTGCTCGCCCAGCCTGTAGCCAGCATCATCAGCTCAGCTGGCCAGTCTCTGGGGTAGATTAAGGCAAGTCGGAGCCCTAGACAACACCACAACACATGGCCCCAATCTGGTGCTTTAGCTCTACCCCATCTGGGGTGGTGGTGGCAGGGCAACCTCTCTCCCTTCCTGGAAAGCCTGGGACAGCAGCATAAGGCCCACTTCCTCCACCAGGAGTGACTCCTTGGGAAAAGCATTCCCATAGTTAACACAGCAGCCAGGGTGCTTGGGCTGAGCACCTTGCACTCTTCACTTGCCATACACAGAGTCCTCTGCTGAGATGCAGTTGGTGAAGCTACCACAGAGCAGCGGGTCTTGGAGTTAACACCCCATTGAGAGTCATGAGGCACTTCATCCTCTCAGAGCTGTTTTTCCAAGTTCTCTGCAGACATCACTACAGCAGTTCCACTCAGATCACATTTGCAAGTTTTTCTTCACAACCATAAGGACTAGAAACCTACCTTTTTGTCTAAATGAAAGCTGGGATTCTGATGTAATCACATGACTCCAGCAGCTGAGGGGCGCTAGGCATTGGCCAATAAAGCCTGTGCCTGAATCCAACCCTGGCCAGTCAGCTGGTGCAAAAATGAAGGTGTTTTTGTAAAGCCAGTGGACTAATTCCCCAGCACAAGTCTACATTTGAAGAGAGTCTTTAATTGGTGATGTAGCAGAAGCCCCTGCTACGTATATGTAGCCAAAAATAATGGAGTGGAGCCACATTGCAAAAGTGCTTTAATTGCATTTGACACTGCACACTAATTTCTTAACTTCATTAGGCTCAGGGCTGATGACTCAGAGCAATGTGGAATAGTGATGAAGGGAACAGCAGGATGCAAAGAGGGGGAGGAGGAGTTTCTTAAGCAGTGAGTGAATTTCTCAGTTGTGAGCAGTCCTGCTTAATGTTTCTTCTTCAGCTAGACTCTTACTGCAGGCAGGCAGGCAATTTCCTGGGCAGCTGCCCACTGAAGGGAGAGATGATGGCCATTTTCAGGACCAAGTGCCCTAATCTCTTTGATTGAGATCAGAGACTACAGTGTCCTTTCCTTAGAGGTTCTGATTCACAGAAATAAATACAAAATGGAAGAATCTAAATATATTCTGTATAAGTTTTAACGAAATGGTGAACTGTTCCATCAGCCCCAGATCCACATCATCTGGCCTGAATCTGCATTTACACTGAAGCTCGTTTATGCGGGCAGAGCAGCGTAAAGGTCTTCCGCGTACATGAGAATCAGACCCTTTGGCCCAGATCCTCACTGAGAGCTAGGTGCCTGTGTACCTTGGAGAATCTGGGCTTGTATGTTGAACTATTGCATTTGCAACAGTATATGGTATTGGCAAAAAACTCAGCCCCTTCAAGCAACTCCATAATGATCATGGGATTTATTTATGGGAGTTGCAAACATGAGCTTTTCAAAGAGAGGGGCTAGGAACTCAAGGCTGTATGCTTCATGGTGCTAGCAACCAACAGTGTTCACCATCAAACTGACAAGAGCACAGTCATCCTACATGATTCATACCACACTGAGAGGTTCCCTGAATATAAGTGCAATTACCTCCAGATCATTTCTCCTTCTAGATATCCACAATTATTATTATTTTGATTACAACACAGCCTTCAGGCCTCGCCTGAGATCATGGCCCCATTGTGCCAGGCGCTGTACAAATACAGACCAAGAGACAGGCATTGCCCTGAAGAGCCTACAGTATGAACAGACAGGAGAGGCAAAGGGTAGATATCTCAGTGCAACATTTCTCCCTATGAAAAGGGGCTATTTACTGTAATGCACAACCCCGCTCTGAGCTGCCATGTCCTAGATTCGGACCAGGTGGGGTGTCCTGAGAGCAATGGCCCTGTCCACCTAGAGGCTGGATTAGTTATCATTCTTACTGAATTCACTTTGGAGATTGAAACACATCAAGGAACTGCTCTATTCATGATGACATTTCCTTAAATGCATCCCTTCCCGATAGAGCCAGTAAAGTTCCTGAGGAAGAGAAAAGTTGGGGTCTCAAATCACACAGCCTTTGCGCAGTCATGCATGTCCATTAAAGACTGAGTTTTTCAGTGTCAAACATTTTTGTTCTCTCTCTCCCCCGGCTGGGTTCGTACATCTACTTTGTCCTTGGCATCCTTATTCTTTTTAAAAACCTCTCCTTTCCCTTAATGGTGGAGTTCTTTAAAGATGCAACACCTAACACATAGCAGGAGTGATTCACTGCTGGGCAAACAGGCATGGAAGGATTAGAGCATGGAAAGAGGTCAGTTAATTTGACAGGCCTCTTTGGTACTTGCCTTTTAGTGCAAGAAAACTAATATGCAAAACTTGTAAAGGCAACAGCAAGAATTTTAAGTCTAGATGAATGAGGAAGGCTTTGCCACAGGAATAATGAACTGTTTGTTAATGTTAATGAGAACATCTCTGTTTGATTCCATGTCTCTTGCCTGTGAAATACTTACGTCCTTAGAATTACCAGGCTCTGAAAAGTTATCAAACATTTGCCTGAATTGTAAAATTTCTATGAGAGGTAGGGTGACCAGACAGCAAATGTGAAAAATCGGGACAAGGGGTGGGGGGTAATAGGAGTCTATATAAGAAAAAGACCCTGAAATCGGGACTGTCCCTATAAAATCGGGACATCTGGTCACCCTAATGAGAGGATGTTGTGCTGAAGTTATGATGCATTAGGCTCTCAGAATCAGGCCATTAATGGCTTTCTGGAGCAGTCAGTCCTACATGTGTGTTGCAGCAGCTACTTCAGAATAAAAGAAACGCAGGGCTGTCAGGGACCTTGTGAGGTCATCTAGTTCAGCCTCATGCGCTGAGGCAGGACCAAGTATACCTGCCCTCCATTTCTATCATTCCATACTGAGTGCTGCAAACACAGATATAAGACCTACTGCTCTAGAAGCAGTTTATGGCCCTATTCTGGGAGTCTTTTCAGCACTAGATTCTTTATTAGTCTTTGCACAGATTAGCTGCAGATCTCCACACTTTACGTGCAAATTTATTTGGTTTCCTAAAGACGTAAATATGCTTTGCCTCCTTTTCTGGCCCTTCAGTTGCATTGTGAACCATCATGCCATATGTTTCCACACCCAGAGTCTCCTGCTGGTGCAATCCAGGTCAGCACTCCTATGCAACTTCTACACATTTAATGATGATGAATAACAATTCCAAGACAAAGCAGGGGGTAGAGAGGTCAAATTTTGCGGAGTCTATTTTGGTAATCTCTTTCTTCCTTGGGCATCATTGCTCATGACTTTAAACAGAAAAGTAACTCCTGTGTTTGGGGAACGGAGAATCAGGACACTGCATCATTACAGCGAAGTTTCCAGGCAACCAAACAGAAGGCAAACTTATAATCATTTGATGTTAGTGTCGGCATGTGTTGTTTAATTTGCTAATACAAATCACTGCAATCATTCTTGGTAAAACCAAAGATAGCTCTTCATACTTTCCTCTTGGGCTAAATGGGAAAGTTCCAATAAAATCAATGTATTCAGAATAAAAGGATAATGTGACAATGTCTTCATTTTAAAAAAGAGTTATCACATTTTCTGTAAGGTCTTAATTGGGAAGAACATCTTTTACCAAAGATCCCCACCTTAAGTCTGAATTGGAATGTGGGGAGCTTTTAATTCAGATGGGTGTGGACTATTTGTGCTGCATATTATTAGCCCCGTATAAGAGAATCACTCACTGGATTTGCAAGTGTCTTGTTGGTTGCGGGATGCAGATTGCTGCTATTTATCAAATCTGTTTATGTAAACCCAATTAACACTCTTCCAAGTATATATGTTCTGATCTGGAGAGTTTCAAACCTGGGAGGTTCATGGTGATGATGTACAGAAAGCTACCTGATCACTTAATGCTGCTTCTCCTCCTCATTTCCAGCTATTAATGCACATTAAAAGAAAGGTAAAAAAGAAAGGCACATTAAAGCACTTTCCTAAACTCTTCCATGTCGTTGCTGTAGCTGTGAGTTTCACTATCCTGGCTGTAACCAGTGCTCTAATCATTAGGCTAGACTTTGCTCCTACAGCCAGATCAGAACCCAGGAATTTTCATATCCAACATTCCTCTGCTGTCCCGCAGAAAGCTGTGTAACTCACTAGTAAAGAAGTTATAAGGTATGCAGTGAATGAGACAGGGACCTGCGGGAAGAGAACGGACGGTCTTGTGACCATCTTTACATGTGCTAGACACTAGATGGGGGTCAAAGAATATGTTAGTGTAGTTGTGGGTGTTCAGTGTAACCCACAACTGAAATCAATGGGAGCGATGGATGCTCATTATACTTGAAAAATCAGGTCCTAGCTCTCAATTCCCCATTCTGCATAGGTACTGTTTGAGATGAGGACCTCTCCCCAGCCCTCAAATAGTCTGGGCAGGGACCTTTACCTC
The DNA here is from genome assembly GCF_009764565.3 of Dermochelys coriacea. Classification (NCBI taxonomy): domain Eukaryota; kingdom Metazoa; phylum Chordata; order Testudines; family Dermochelyidae; genus Dermochelys; species Dermochelys coriacea. The sequence goes on from NC_050072.1 coordinate 132,127,160, forward strand.
CAATCCCAATAACTGCAGACAGCTCACAAAACAAGTTTATCTGATTCACACACTGCATGAAAACATCCTTAAAACAGGTTTAATATAACCTGTCAATGATGGCACGACGTGCAACAAGACACAGGTGTTCTACGTTTCTGTTATTTGTCACACACTGGCAGGCTTGAACGTTGAGAACCCTGGTTATGGGCTGTGTGACTCTGAATGGGAAGATGCAGTCTACACTATGAAATGTTGAGAACCTCTGTTTTCTCATTCACGGGGCATTGCAGTTTGACCACCAGAAGCACTTACACACAACAACATCATAACTTGTGGTTAAATTTTAGCTCCCCACTCTTGCTTCACGGACATCACACTGTATCTTTCATTATGGTAATGGTCATTAAGGGCCAATCTGGTGTACATATGGAATCACTCCACTGACATCAGTGGGGTTCCTCTGGATTTACACAAATGTAATTCACATTTGAATCTAGCTCAGAAGGGAGGGGCAAAGTTAACTAGATGTAATTCCCCTTACCATTCATAACACTCCTTTTCATTTTCAAAGTTTTATTAATGTGGATGATCTGCTTCATGTCCCTTGTGGAGGAGAGAGATTACTTAACTGAGTCAAGACCCAACAGCCCTAGGAAAGCTTTTAACCCTTATGCTAGAAGAACTGAAGGTGAAGCAATTGATCAGAATGAGCTTATTTTTAAGGTTTCAGAGTAGCAGCCGTGTTAGTCTGTATTCGCAAAAAGAAAAGGAGTACTTGTGGCACCTTAGAGACTAACAAATTTATTAGAGCATAAGCTTTCGTGAGCTACAGCTCACTTCATCGGATGCATTTGGTGGAAAAAACAGAGGAGAGATTTATATACACACACACAGAGAACATGAAACAATGGGTTTATCATACACACTGTAAGGAGAGTGATCACTTAAGATAAGCCATCACCAACAGCAGGGGGGGAAGGAGGAAAACCTTTCATGGTGACAAGCAGGTAGGCTAATTCCAGAAGTTAACAAGAATATCAGAGGAACAGTGGGGGGTGGGGTGGGAGGGAGAAATACCATGGGGAAATAGTTTTACTTTGTGTAATGACTCATCCATTCCCAGTCTCTATTCAAGCCTAAGTTAATTGTATCCAGTTTGCAAATTAATTCCAATTCAGCAGTCTCTCCTTGGAGTCTGTTTTTGAAGCTTTTTGTTGAAGTATAGCCACTCTTAGGTCTGTGATCGAGTGACCAGAGAGATTGAAGTGTTCTCCAACTGGTTTTTGAATGTTATAATTCTTGACGTCTGATTTGTGTCCATTCATTCTTTTACGTAGAGACTGTCCAGTTTGGCCAATGTACATGGCAGAGGGGCATTGCTGGCACATGATGGCATATATCACATTGGTAGATGCGCAGGTGAACGAGCCTCTGATAGTGTGGCTGATGTGATTAGGCCCTATGATGGTATCCCCTGAATAGATATGTGGACAGAGTTGGCAACGGGCTTTGTTCACCTGCGCATCTACCAATGTGATATATGCCATCATGTGCCAGCAATGCCCCTCTGCCATGTACATTGGCCAAACTGGACAGTCTCTACGTAAAAGAATGAATGGACACAAATCAGACGTCAAGAATTATAACATTCAAAAACCAGTTGGAGAACACTTCAATCTCTCTGGTCACTCGATCACAGACCTAAGAGTGGCTATACTTCAACAAAAAAGCTTCAAAAACAGACTCCAACGAGAGACTGCTGAATTGGAATTAATTTGCAAACTGGATACAATTAACTTAGGCTTGAATAGAGACTGGGAATGGATGAGTCATTACACAAAGTAAAACTATTTCCCATGGTATTTCTCCCTCCCACCCCACCCCCCACTGTTCCTCTGATATTCTTGTTAACTGCTGGAATTAGCCTACCTGCTTGTCACCATGAAAGGTTTTCCTCCTTCCCCCCCCTGCTGTTGGTGATGGCTTATCTTAAGTGATCACTCTCCTTACAGTGTGTATGATAAACCCATTGTTTCATGTTCTCTGTGTGTGTGTATATAAATCTCTCCTCTGTTTTTTCCACCAAATGCATCCGATGAAGTGAGCTGTAGCTCACGAAAGCTTATGCTCTAATAAATTTGTTAGTCTCTAAGGTGCCACAAGTACTCCTTTTCTTATTTTTAAGAGTATGTTTATCATGACAGCTTGGCTTAATTTTCATCAAAATGACTACCACACAATGTTTAACAGGTAGAGCTAATAAAGCTCTTTGTTTGGATCATTAAAGCCGGAAGGAACCATTCTGACAATCTACCCTGACCTGCAAAGAATAGGCCAGACACCTCTTGAAACAGAGGGATTTAGGAGGAGAGAGAAATCTCTCTGAGATCTGGCACATCATACGTGTGTGTGTGTGTGTGTGTGTGAGTGAGAGAGAAAGAGAGGGGAAAACAAAATGCGCAAGTCAGCAACTTTGGGTCATTTTGGGGGCTGTTTATTGCCAGGGATGTAATAGTAATTTCCCATGGGAAAAAAATCTCATTTTGGAAAAGCTCCAGAAGGTTGTGATAATTTTTGAATTATCTTAAGTGTTTTGGAAATGTTTTAGAGGGTTTTTTTTTAGACATTTGTAACATTGCCCAGATCTTCCATCAGTACCAGGGATGTTTGTGTGTAATATCTATGGATGTTTATATTTTCCTACAAGCAAAGTAGAGGCTTCCTAGAAATAAGGAGGGATATTTAAAGAAAAAAATAATCAGGCCTGAGGAACTTCCTATACAATGAAATCAGTAAAAATTTCTTACTGAAATTAACATTTAAAAATCATGATATTAGCACAAACATCATGAGATTAAAAAAAACATTTAAGATCTTTTTATTTGGTTTTTTGAGCCTCACATTTTCAAGCTTTTTGTCTGCAAGCATGAGGGCTAGACACTAACCTTTATTTTTAAATGAAAGTTCAAATTTTCACATAACAACAGGATCCTGGGTGCTGGGGTTTTAGAAAAAAAGCAATAATATTCTGAAAGTCATGATAAAATTGTGAGAGTTGTCCAGATTGCAAGTTTTGAGGCTAAATTTGGACAGAATGTAAGATCCACTTTTCATTGCTTACTGTTAAAGGGCTGCTAGAAACAAAAACCTGATTTGGCTATAAAAGATTTTCACGATCGTTCATCAGACCATTTATTTTTAATGGCTTTTTTTTTAAAACATACACAAAACAGATAGCTTCTAAGAAGAACTACCTTAATTAAATGTCTGAGGAGGACAGTTAATCAATAGTCATTAGTAGTTTTTGAGAACAGCTGAACAAATCATGAGCCTGACTGTACAAAGGGCTAAACTGCTTTCAATTCCCACTCCAGTCCAGGAAAGCTGAGGTACTCTGCCCAGGTACTCTGCCCAACTGGGCCCAAAATGCTGATGAGATGATATGGGAAAAATGCAGTGACTTGCTTCTGAGGGAAGAACTGCTGCAAGGAGAAAGGAACCTGCAGGAAAGGGAAAAGTTTGCTGGGCAACAATGGGAGGTTCCCTTGACTTACTTCTTCTCAAAACGGAGAGGACTTTTGTGGGCAGGGGGGCACAGCCCCCCTCCCTTACAGTATGGATACTACAGGAACAATGCAAGAACTGGCCCTTTCCACTATGTACTAAGGGCCAAAATTTTTAAAGGTTTGATGGGTCTAAGGATGCAGATAGGCACCTAGTACGATTTTTAAAATTGCCTAGACACCTAACTCCCTTTGATGTTTAAAAATATACCTTTAAAAATCTGCCCTTGCCCCCCAGCACCACTCTGAAGGGGTAGAAGGTGCAGAGAGCGAGCATTCATGCTGCTTGAAACAGTACTATTCACAAGTGAATTTCCATTCTGAAATCCGCTGGTCACAGAAGGTAGCATGCTACATGCACTGACTGATGCACCAGTTCCCTCCACTGCTATGCCCCTGGAGACAAAACCCAGCAGCTTGCCTGAGAAGCTACTGCTCACCTGAATACCATGCCCCTGAAGCCAGTTCTACCGGTTCTCACCACCCCTTGCCAGTAAAGAGGGGAGAAGGATTTGGACCCATGCATTTAAAATTCTGGGGGAAAACCCCTTCCTATTTGATGACTATTTGAGAGAAGATTTCAGACCTGAGTAGAGATTCATTTGTTGTTCTGATCTTCAGGCCCAAGGTTATCTAGCAGCACACACTGTGAGACAGTCACATAAAGAAATGGAATAACCCTGGACATCTACATCGGCATTGCTCAGAGCAGAATTCAGCCTAGGGCTGTAGGCAGCTTCACCCCAAGAAACACTCATTTATACCCAGGCTGAAGCTGACCCTATGTCCCCCCGAAGTCCTGTAATGAAGGCTCTGAGTCTGGGCAGATACGTAGAGGACGGGTGGTAGTGCTGAAATTTTCTATGTTATGTAGCCTTAACTAACAGTTGTCATGCAAAATGAATTTGCAGCTATGCCTCTGTTCTGTATGGGATTATCCGGGTATATGGCTCAGTGGCACATTATCTGCGGAGCCCTGGGCTGGAGGTCGCTCTGAGCCATTATATCCCCAGGGCAGCTCACCTGATGCTGTAGGAGTATAACATTCTCGCAGCACCAAGCCCTCTCTATTCCTTGTATGCATTTGCATGGGGGCCACTCACAATCTAGCCCTTATACCTCAGGTTTAATCATTTCATCGCCTACAGTGATAGCACGTTCTGAATACAGCAACCCCTGCATGTACAAGCTAGCTAGTGCCGGCTTACTGCTGCACACACAAGTGCCAAGTGGTCTGCCAGGAGCTATTACCCTCCTTTTCTCTCCGTCACGGCTTGGAGTCCACATCACAGCCTGGCCCTTAAAGAATTAGTACCCCATGGTAAGTGTCTTTTACATGCTCGCTTAAGATATTTGTTTCATTACGTTTCTCTCTCAGCTTTTAACATCAGAAAAAAACTATTAATATTGGTTCAACTCCACTGATTTTTCTAAAGAAATGTTTGAAAGGCTCACAAGTGAATCACTACCAATTCTACCCCCCGCCCCACCTTTACAATTAAGGACAAGCGGCAGGCTTCAACGTACTCAGGAGCATGGTCCCTTTAAAACTCCATGGTCCAGAATCAGTGTACAGCTCTGAGGAAACCCAGAGAGCAGCCCCTTCAAAGGGGCTCATTCTAACAGTAAGCAGGAAGGAACAGGGTGTTGCTAGGGAAGCAACCGCCTTGGCTGATCCCATCGGTACTTTAAGGGGACTTGGAGGAATAAGCAGCAGAACAGCCCCATGGCCTAGGACGCTCGAAACCTGGTTGTTGCCCCTGGTTCTGCCCTTGACCTGCTGTGGGACCTTTAAGAAATCGCTTCCACCTTTGGTCTCTCTCATCTCTTTAGAGTACAAGCGCCTTAGGGCAGGGCCTGTGTCTTGTCTCTGGGTGTTTGTACAGCCGGTTGAAGATTCTGGGCACTACTGTAATGCTAATAATAAATAATAATAAACACTCGCTAGTGGATTATTAACAGGGCCTGAAAATATTAAATTGTTTTGTAACAGAAGCTAAAAACCACAGCATTCACGTCTGCCGTTCCACATCCTGGTCCCAGTGAAGTTGACATTTCCAAAGGTTTACATGGGACAAGGATGTAGGGCCAGGTTTCTACTGCCATTGGAAAGATTTGCATTGACTTTAGTAGCAGTTGCATGGGATCTTGGTCACTAGAGAGAACTTTCACTTGAGAGCCCCTTCAGTATTTTTGGACGATGTGTGCGCCTAGCCATACCTCCATACGGATCATCGCTAAGGGCCAAATTGTGAGAGGTAGTACACAGGTAATTTCCCCCCTGGGTCTTGGATTCCTGCACTACTCCACTTCCTGCACATGTGGGTGGGTGGGAGGAACTTTAACTCCACCTCTTTCCCAACCTGTCAACCGGTTCAGCCCTGCTGGCAGAGACGGGGATGGGGTGGAGGGAGGGAGAGCCAGGAAATTAAATTGTGATTCTTTTGAGCTTCTGGGGACATTGCAACTAAGGGCTTGTGGCAGCTCCGCAATTAGCCCTAACGGACCCAGCATGGAAGGAATGCCAAAGCAGGAGTTATACTCGTAACTGCATTGTATTCTGTGCAATTATAAAGCCGTACAGATCTGTAGGCTATGAGTTGAGTAAAACATTAATAATGAAGGCCTGTTAAAATTGAAATAAATGGCAGTTTTTCTGCCTCTGCCAGTTTGTTTAATTTTTCCTAAAACTGGCAATCAACTGGAAAAAATAAAGTGGGGGTAGCAGAATTCTCATTTACCAGAGAGCTCTCCAGCTATCCCTGGAGATTTATTAAACCTTATGGCTTGCTCTCCGCTAATGTCTTATACTTTTGGATTGGCCATTTGTGGTTATAATAAACAATGGCATGCCTTTTCCAAGCCCAGCACAATGGAGAAAGATTGTCTTCTAATTCTCTAAAAAGTTTAACTGAATTATACTGTAAAACATGAAACAGCACAGAATATTTTGAAGCAAAAGTAAAACTAGTCACATTCAGTATCTATGGTCTTTCATTTAGCACAAGAAACAGATGAATAATAGATGTTCCCTTGGAAATACTATTCTGTTCACTCTTAGTGGAAATCAGGCAAGGGCAATACATTAAGTGTAGTCAAGATTATTCTATTTTATCTTCATAGTGATACAGTAATTTTAGCCTTGTAAAAAGCACTGACAGCTTTTTTTGCACAGAAGACCTT